>NC_133329.1:156423073-156735573 GCF_042186555.1 Aquarana catesbeiana
GACAGTTCTTGGCAACACTACAAGGCAGCTGGTTTTGATTACAGCGGGGCCATGTTTGCATAGTATAGGTTGCTTGTATATTTAAGAGAAGATAATGAAATTATCCAAAAAGGATGATGCTCAATGCAATGCCAATTTCCAGACAGTATACGAACTAATGCAGGCAAACAGGTAAATATGGCTTTTCCGACAAAAAAAAAAAACTGTATTTAAGTTCAGCGAGTTTACTAATCCATAGAATGAGATCATGGCCACTTAGATTTCTCTACAACAGTTTAAGCAACACAGCATGGTCAAAACTATGACTGTATAGTGAGTGAACAGAATTGCCACAGTCGGGTGGCGTGGTCTGGAAGGGCATGTGAGCGGTCGCACTGCACAGAGCTCCCGTTACTGATCCTCCATAAATTCTGATCCTGCCACAGATCCGCACCAAAAACCAACCCAGAGAAACAGCCCTACCTCCTAAGAGACTACACAGAGGGGCAATCGTCACTCGTAGGAGCCCATGATGACCCGCAAAGGAGAAAAAGACGTCGCGGCCGCGGCAACCATGGAGGGCCAAAATGGCGCCGGTTCCCCTCAGCCCCAGAGAACGGTGCATGGCACCCATAGAGTACAGGAGCCGGGAGGTAAGTCTCATAAGACATTGAAACAGCAGGGGAAGGAGCAGCCCAGAGACATGCTATACTATGCACAAAAGCTACATTGACCTAGCTGCTCTCCCCACCGCTGCAGACACCTGCACATGAGTCTGGCGGACAACATGGTGCCTCTGCCCTAGATGACACACTGCCCTTAGAGAGCTCTCCTGTACCCACTCCTGACTTGTTTGATGCACTAAAAATATTTATTTAAATCTGTGACGTAAAAATAGTGCACTGAACCCCACGTGAAGAATTAAATCGTGGTGCTATCCCCAAAAAATACTCCCACCTCTTACAGTGAATAATCTAATCTAGTGAACACCCCTTTATAGGTGTATACATAAAAAATATATAACAATATATATAAGTGTATATAATAATGAAATAATAATAATGAACCAAATGAATATAAAACACCAAAAAAATAGTACATAAAGTGACTCCGTGCCAATACTGCTCCAAATTATATCAATTCCTATACAATGAGTACATCAAAATTAATAACAATCTTTGTGTGACACACAGTAACTATGTGACTATAACTCCGTGGAAAATCCACACATATGTGCAAAATGTCTGTGATCGTGATCAGAAAAACACATCAAATGTGCCACAGCAAGTCCTTTTGTATTCCTGGAGTGTAATTATCTTCTACCTAATCCTTCCACCACACCTGCGTGTTCAGTGACCCCTCTCCCAATGGACAGTCACTCACCAGCTCCTTCTGCCTCCACTTTCGTATGAGGCTATAAAGCATAGATGTTTAGGGCTAATGGTAAAGATTAAACACATTCCATCCGGAGGTTCGTTCCATATGTAAATGAAAAAAGACTCCCAATAGTGTGATACCGTAACAACTTTAATAATAAACACTCCAAATCACACTCCAAAAGTTCCACTCACATTGTGTAAACAATATAAAAGCACAGCAAATTCCACAGCAATCTGTATAATGCAATACCAACACAGCAGCTTGGATAAACCTCCTAGGGGGTATGCGGTCACGGCGGACCCTGCCACAGCTGGCGTCTAAGAAGACTCTCTCACCCTCTCCTCACCTGTCTGTCAAATGGATCCACCGTCTCCTCCAATAGGTAAACCACAGAGCTCGCTTCCTCCTGTCACTAGTACGTGGTGTTTATCCTTCGCTCGGCCACGCCCCCGACATGTTTCGTTACGCCTGTAACTTAATCATGGGATAGGCCGCTCTAGACATCAGTCTCTCTTTATACCTCCTCTCATCTCCAATCTACTGGTGATATCCTAGTGCGCATGCGCAACCTGTTTATCCCGCGCCTGCGCTCTAGGAGTGTCCCCGTGAGCGCAAACCCCCGCTATTCGCGGCTACAGATCATTACTCACTGGTTTATCATATAGTGGTATCGGATTCACTCCACCGCTCTGTCACATCACCATTATTCATGGCAACTTATCAGAACGGTGGGTCATCAAACAGCGCTGCTATACCCTGGCATGTTAATCAAAGACCACTAAGTGTGCTTTTCACAAGATTATATAACAATGTGTTCTACCACAACTATTACATAAAATGTTATATCAACATACTAAAATTCTCAATCCGGTTGTTATTACCACATCGTATTGACATATAAAAACTAGTTATCCGTAAAATGAATATGTGCAAAAATAAGCACGATAAATGGAAATAGCTGGAATAAAACATACATAATAAAAAATAAAAAAATAAACTTAGACTTCTCTAATCTAGTTTATGGTAAAAGTTGAAACTCTCTTATACTGATTCTACAGTTGAGATATTATAAATATAAAAACTGAACAACTCAAACAGTGACATATCTATAAACCATTGGTTCTTATATGCGAATGGCAATTAATGAGGCAACAGCTGTCATTATTCCTCATTCCCTCTTAATCTACAATAATGTCATTAAACCAAATTATCATTAAAAAATTTAATTAAAACTCATGTGTACACAAGAATTAGGGTACAGGGTATAGCAGCGCTGTTTGATGACCCACCGTTCTGATAAGTTGCCATGAATAATGGTGATGTGACAGAGCGGTGGAGTGAATCCGATACCGCTATATGATAAACCAGTGAGTAATGATCTGTAGCCGCGAATAGCGGGGGTTTGCGCTCACGGGGACACTCCTAGAGCGCAGGCGCGGGATAAACAGGTTGCGCATGCGCACTAGGATATCACCAGTAGATTGGAGATGAGAGGAGGTATAAAGAGAGACTGATGTCTAGAGCGGCCTATCACATGATTAAGTTACAGGCGTAACGAAACATGTCGGGGGCGTGGCCGAGCGAAGGATAAACACCACGTACTAGTGACAGGAGGAAGCGAGCTCTGTGGTTTACCTATTTGGGGAGACGGTGGATCCATCTGACAGACAGGTGAGGAGAGGGTGAGAGAGTCTTCTTAGACGCCAGCTGTGGCAGGGTCCGCCGTGACCGCATACCCCCTAGGAGGTTTATCCAAGCTGCTGTGTTGGTATTGCATTATACAGATTGCTGTGGAATTTGCTGTGCGTTTATATTGTTTACACAATGTGAGTGGAACTTTTGGAGTGTGATTTGGAGTGTTTATTATTAAAGTTGTTACGGTATCACACTATTGGGAGTCTTTTTTCATTTACATATGGAACGAACCTCCGGATGGAATGTGTTTAATCTTTACCATTAGCCCTAAACATCTATGCTTTATAGCCTCATACGAAAGTGGAGGCAGAAGGAGCTGGTGAGTGACTGTCCATTGGGAGAGGGGTCACTGAACACGCAGGTGTGGTGGAAGGATTAGGTAGAAGATAATTACACTCCAGGAATACAAAAGGACTTGCTGTGGCACATTTGATGTGTTTTTCTGATCACGATCACAGACATTTTGCACATATGTGTGGATTTTCCACGGAGTTATAGTCACATAGTTACTGTGTGTCACACAAAGATTGTTATTAATTTTGATGTACTCATTGTATAGGAATTGATATAATTTGGAGCAGTATTGGCACGGAGTCACTTTATGTACTATTTTTTTGGTGTTTTATATTCATTTGGTTCATTATTATTATTTCATTATTATATACACTTATATATATTGTTATATATTTTTTATGTATACACCTATAAAGGGGTGTTCACTAGATTAGATTATTCACTGTAAGAGGTGGGAGTATTTTTTGGGGATAGCGCCACGATTTAATTCTTCACGTGGGGTGCAGTGCACTATTTTCACGTCACAGATTTAAACAAATATTTTTCGTTCATGCTATATGCACCAAGTGGCAGCTATAGGTAGGATATACCAACCGGTGATAACTATCATCAAGATTGACTTTCCGAGGCGCAGTGGTGGTCAACTAAGTATATGGTGGATATTATACCTAGGAGTACCGTTTATTAATTGTTTGATGCACTGCAGGAAGAGACAACAGCCTACACTAAATGAAATCCTGCGCGTTGTGCAGAGATGTATAGCTTCTGTTGATGGCCTGAAGGAGCAGTTTGGAGGTCTCACAGAAACAGTGTCCCTCATGAGACAGAATCTCCAAAAAAATCAGAGAGAGGACCACGGCTGTGGAGGGTAGGATTAATGAGGTGGAGGACCTACTGTCCCCCCCCCACCAGAGATGCCAGAATTGCACTACAACACGGGCTAATGCCAAAACTGACGACATTGAGAACCGCCTAATATGGGGCCCCCACGGCCTTTACAGAAATGTGGCTCCAAGAAATATTTGGCAAGGAGGCATTCACCACACTGTTTGCGGTGGAACGGGCACACCGCACGCCGCCTAGACCACTTTACCCTGGCAACCCACCAAGATACATGCTGGCCAGGCTCTTGAACTATAAAGATAGAGAGATCATACTGAGATTGGCCAGGGAGAGAGGCGTAGTGCATTATAATGGGACTAAAGTTTCATTTTACCCTGACTTCTCGGCAGAGGTGCAATGCAAAAGGGCCAAATTTGCTGAGGTGAAGAAGCGCCTGCAGAGAATTCAAGTTATATATGCAATGCTGTATCCGGCCAAACTACGCATTACTGCCAGAGGACAGTCCACCTTTTTTGAATCAGCCTCAGACGCAGCTGCATGGTTGGATCGCAATGAACAGGACCTCAGGAGACGCCGAGAAGCCGATATAGGAGACTGATGTCTGGTACTCATTGCCACAGAGTCGGTATGTAACCTGCAGACATTTTAAGTCTATCACTTACGGCGCGGGACATTGCACACTTTTTCAAAGCTAGTGTTTGACAAGAGCTTTGATAGAATACAATTCATTAAAATGAAATCTGAGCTAATGTGGGGGAGTTATGCCCACAGAGACTCACAAAGTTATACTGTGTCCCAGTTGTGGGGACGTGTTATTTGGTGCCCAGTTGGCACAAGTTTACTGAACGACTCTTGGCGTGGGGTTGGAAAAAGAGGGTTTACCCTGGCCTCAAGCGGGTATGCTGCACACACCCGACAGACCAGTTCAGGACAGTTCTTTATATTCTCACTGGTCACACTGATACACCTTGCTCTGAAACTCTCACCCTCATGCTTCTGCAGACGAAACACGATGCCATGCCAAATCAAAACTGTCTATCGCTTGAAAAAACTGAGTGCCCACAGCATGACTGCTGACTTTTCTTTGCCCGGGACTGAGGCAAAGTGGCCTCTGGGCCCTGGATGCACTACTTTACCCCACCTACTGTGGCCACCACCCCGATTGTGACTTGGAACGTCCGAGGTGTCCATGATCCACTGAAACGCACTACGATAAGCACATGCTTGAAAAAGTTCCATCCTGCCATAGTGAGCCTTGTTGTGGAAAATTTTATGAAGATGTATTTTAATGTATTGTTATAAGAGTCTCCCAGTGTCCGTTCTCTCAAAGGCCGCTCTAAAGAGCTGACTGGGGCAGACTGACGCTGGTTGAGATCCGTTTGGTAGTGAAAAGCTCTTTGGGGATGTAGAGAATTGTTTGTGGAGTGGGGACATGTCCGCCAGCTAACGGCCCCTGTGCGATGCACAGAACGATCTTCTGGTGGGGGTGTGTTTGCTCTGCAAAGACATTATCGGTTTAAGGAGTGTGCGCTCATGTTGCCCCTGTGTGCCTGATCAACATATTTGTGGCCCAATGAGTGTACGCCTGCCGATAATCTCTCGTCCACAAAGACAGTAGAATAATCCAGGTATACATTGTTCTTTGGAACAGTGTATAAATAGGGATTTCTATCAATGGAAATATGGGAGTCTTTTGGGTTGTTCTGGTTGGAGACCAAGTCAATGTTTGAAAGCCATGTGGCTTCTAAAAACATGCATGCACCCTGTCTCTGCTCAGACACACCCATAAGACTCCTGTAGTCATTGTTCATTGGTTGTTGCATTTTCCTGTGTTGTTAAATCCTTATATGGTCATATCCTGTGATGTCACTTGCCAGGTAAGAAGTGATTGGCTGTTGGAACCATCACTTCCTGTTTGTGAAACCTTTTGTGTTAATAAAAGAGCCTGCTAGCTAGGGAAAGGTCAGAGATGCTGACCGAGGCTGAGCTGGTAACGTGAGGAATGGTGATGATGTCTGATTACTTGGATGCGTAGGATTTTAGGTAAGATGCATTTATATCATTAGACGAAAATGTTATTATTAGAGACAGGAGATTTGGCTGTGTGCTCTGCGTACAGCCTAATTTCGCTGACAGAACCCTACCTGGCTCGCCATTCAGCGAAATTAGGCTGTACGCAGAGCACACAGCCAAATCTCCTGTCTCTAACAATAATATTTTCGTCTAATGATATAAATGCATCTTACCTAAAATCCCACGCATCCAAGTAATCAGACATCAACAAATTCTTACGTTCTCATCTCAGCATCTCTGGCTTTTCTCAGCCAGCAAGCCCTTTTATTTACACATCAACAGGAAGTCCCAAACTTGAGGGTTGTGCCTCCAACAGCCAAACGCCTCCTACAAAGTTTGTGACCTCACAGGAAATGAACACCACAAAGAAAATGACCATATAAGGATGTAACAGGATGTGACAATACAGAAGCCCTTCTAACAGGGTTAAATACAGAACCAAAGACATGTATACATTCAAATAGAAATACAGTAGTGACATGGGCAGATGGTGGTGTGCAAAACCATGCAGCAAGCACATGGCTTTGAACACGACCGTGTGCACACTCCCACTGTTACCAGTGATGCAAACCATACAAAATTATGGCTCAGTGAGCCATAATTTTTATATAGTTATGCTATAGTTCCCATGAACGCAGACATGTATGCTCAGAGTCATTAATGCAGTCGCCATGAGGTGGCCAGTCTCTTGGCGAGGCATAAACTAATATCCCTAAAAGAGCAACAGATCTGCCATGTCCACAGAAAGGTTTTCGCAGCCAATGGTCTTCCACCAATGTCTGTATTTGCGAATACGCTCACATGAGCGCATTACAGCAAAACCGACACTGGGGGACATTTTGCAACACACATTTATAAAATTTTCCATAACAGCCTCCAGGAGACTCACCTCACAAAGGACACGGTTGGTTTTCTGCGGTATTTCTGGGTGGGCAAGGCATACCACTCCACTCACTCGGCATATTCACGCTGGGTGAGTGTACTGGTACACAAATCCTTGGCCTACCAGGAATTGGACACAGTCATAGACCCTCTGGGTAGAGATATATTCTTGTACTGCAAAGTGTTTACCTTAAATGTAATATTTGCCTTTGTGTATATACCCCCCGCCCCCTTTTTTCTAGAGAGATACTGCAGCTTCTGCTGTCTTACCTGGTCAATAAACCTCATGTCCCCATTCTGATTATGGGAAATTTTAATGGCTACTTGGATCCCACACTGGACAGACATCCTCCTGCTCAGCCTCTGCTAGGGGGCAGAGGCACCATTTTGAGAAGACTGCTACAGGAGGTGGGCTGGACAGATGTATGGTGGGAAAAACAACCAACAACGCACGGGTCGCTATCCCGCATTGATCTCTGCGTAGGGTCCCCGCAACTTTTAACTATGGTCACCAGGGTGGAATATTTCCCCAGGGGGGTAGCTGATCATTCCCCGCTGGCTGCACACCTTACTACCCGTCCAGCTGCCTCCTTGCCCAGGGTACCGTGGAAGCTGAACGCCTTTTGGCTAAAACTTTTCACCTCGCATGAACATGTGGTAAAACAGATAAAACAATACTTTGCTGATAACCGAATGCACACCGACCTAGCACCGAGATGGGATGCCTTCAAGGCATATAATAACGGCCATTAAATATAATTCATCAGCCCTAATGGAACAGGTTGAAGATCAGGTGAGACACCTAGAGCTTGCATTTGTACTAGACCCATCCAGCTCTGCGAGGGAGGCATGGATCTTGGGCCAGGACCCCCTGGACCGATTGAGATCCTCCGCCACAGAATGTAAAAGGTTCGTTACTAAACAAGCATTTTATGAGGAAGGGGAAAAAACTGGCCAACTGTTGGCCAGAATTGCCAGATCTCAGCAGTCGTCCCCTGCTATAGGAGCGATACGTAGCTCTCTGGGACAGCTGATGAATGACCCTGAGCTAATAATAGCCGAACTAGCTTCTTTCTATACTGATTTATACAAACACTGTGATAACTACACTGACGAAGAACTGACGAAGAACTGCAACAGTACATAGGTACCAAGCGCGCGCGGAGTTGGAAGCTCCATTTACACTGGACGAGTTGAGGGAGGCAGCTGCCTCCTTTCCTACCTGCAAGGCCCCAGGGGATGATGGGATCCCTATGGAGGTTTATACCCAATATGGTAAGTAATAATTATTAAGTAAGTAATAAATAATAAGTAAGTAATTCTACCTAAACTACTTGAAGTCTTTAACTCCTCATTCAAATCAGGAAAGTTACCTACCACCATGACAAGGGCCAACATCATACTGTTACTTAAATCAGGTAAAGATCCGTTAGATCCTAGTTCATATAGGCCTATCTCGTTGCTGCAGAGCGATGTAAAAATACTAGCCAAGGTGCTGGGCCACGAGGGTCAATAAGATAATTCTGTCCATCGTCCACTCAGACCAGGCAGGATTTATGCTACGAAAATCCACTGCGACCAACCTCAGACGACTCTACTTGAACATGCAGACACCATCGGATTCAGCCGGTCACAGAGCACTGTTGTCTCTTGACGCCAAATAGGCATTCGACAGTGTTGGCTAGCAGTATCTATGGGCTGTACTGGTCAAGTTTGGGTTTGGACCCAGGTTCATCAGGTGGGTGAGGCTATTGTATGACATGCCGCAGGCCACCATACGCATGTCAGATAGGATGTCACACGCTTTTGCACTGGGCAGGGGGACTAGGAAGGGATGTCCCCTGTCTCCCTTGCTCTTTGCACTAGCCATTGATCCCCTCGCGGCTCAGGTGAGGAACTGCCCACAAATCAAGGGATTCCGCTATGGCGAACTGCATGAAAAAATCATGCTTTATGCCGATGATATGCTCCTCTTCCTAGAAGATGTGGATGACTCATTGGTTCAGGTAATGTCCCTTATCCCTTGTCCCTTATTAGCCATTTTTCAGGCCTTACCATCAACTGGTTCAAATCCGCTTTAATGTTTCTGGACAGGACCCCCTGAGCTAGGTGAGGGGACCCCCTTGCCTGGTACCCATAATGACCTCCTTCAAATACCTAGGTATACATATCTCTCCTAAACTAACTGAATTCTGCAAACTAAACATATATCCCCTGCTAACTCGGTTTAGAGATAAAATAAAAATATATAACAAAATTAAAATGTCCCTGGCAGGAAGGACAAACCTCATCAAGATGATTCTAATGCCACAATTCTTATACATGCTACACAACACACCGGTGGTCATTACACTGAAAATATTTAGAGTGGTCAACTCCCTATTCAGGCTACTACTATGGTACACCAAACCCCCTAGGATTAAACTAGAGCAACTACAATACCCAAAGGGGGGGGGGCCTTGCCCTACCCAACCCTTGGACATACCTGGCCGCACAGCTACAGCACCTGATTGGTGCTATGGCCCCCTCACCTGCGGGCTCATCGGCCAAACTTATGCTGACTGGCCCGGGAGCGGAATCAATACCCGAGGGACTGGAGGCCCAGCAATTTCAAAGGCCCAACAAATGCCCACATACACACTCCTTCAGAAGGTGTGGAACAAGACCAAACAGCTGCAAAACGTAACAGGGTACACAGTCTACAACCCACTCTGGGAAACAAAATGTATACAGAATTAGCCAAGATCCAACAGGGACCCAGGTGGTGCCCCATGGGTATAACCCATCTGAGACATGTTTTTCATAATGGGACCTTGCTCTCTTTCAGTGACCTACAGTCCAAATACGCACTACCACCCAACATGCTATTTTATTACTTACAACTAAAACATGCTGTTAGAGCACAAGGGGACGCAATGGAATGGGTACAATCCCCCACTCCGGTCTTTCATATGCTGCAGGACGCGTCTGACACAAAAGGCATAACTTCACAATGCTATTATATGCTACTGTCACCATTCTTAGAGGGACACCCCATGAAAGCAGTGACACAATGGGAGGTGGATTTGGGTCCCATCACAGGGGAACTATGGGAAGAATCCCTACAGGCAGTCAATACATGTTCATTAAATGTTTCACAAAAGGTGTGCCAACTATATATACTACTGAGAGTGCATTATACCCCTGTAAAGCTTTACAAAATGGGCAAAGCACCCAACCCATTATGTGGCAGGTGCAGAACACTGCCTGGGAATCTGGTTCATCTCCTCTGGCGTTGCCCCAAACTCCGTAGATATTGGACGGAGGTTCTGGCTACACTGAATCGGGTGTTCCAGACCAACGTCCCTCTTGACCCACTAAGTTGCCTGCTGGGAGTTCTGGAGGGGGCGATAGCGGAGGAGGGGACTAGAGCAGCCTTCGCCAGAGCACTGTTACAGGCCAGGAAAACAATCCTTATGAGCTGGAAATCGGCTGTACCACCAAAGGTTAAATCATGGATACAACATATGGGAAAAACACTCATAATGGAAAAGTACATATATCAGCACAGGAGAAACCCTGGGAAATTTGATAAACTATGGGACGCATGGCTTGATACACCAGGAATAAGCCCCAAGGAACTGGTACAGATGAGACTGTTGAGAGGCACATATATGTACACAATAATGAGGGAGACATCTGGATGGACGTCCAATTGCATGCAGGGACAAGGAAAGGGTCCTGGGAAGCGTGGAGTAGGCGGCAGTAGGTAGCAATGAGGCACAAAATGGGAAAAATTTCATAGAATATGCACGAAGGAACTACGAGCAGAGACTGAACTTATATACTGACAACTGTAACCAAGGAATGTTTGCTGGATAATTTAATGTCTGGATAAGGTGTACTGTGATTCATGTATTAATATACTGTTTTTTGAGCAATAAAAACCTTTTGATTCAAAAAAAGAATTGCCACGGTCAATACAGTCAGAACTATCCTAGGCAGTGAAGCCTGACTATCTTACAATGCCATCCCTTCCTCTCCCTGTTTGAATGTAAATGTACTGGAAGATAGCACAAACATTAACCACCTCAATACTGGGCACTTTCACCCTTTTCCTGCCCAGGACATTTTTTAGCTTTCAGAGCTGTCGCAATTTGAATGACAATTGCACGGTCATGCAACACTATACCCAAATACATTTTTTTATCTTTTTCTTCACACAAATAGAGCTTTCTTTTGGTGTTATTTAATCACTGCTGGGCTTTTTATTTTTTACAAAAAAAAGAAGTTTGTAAATAAGTAATTTTTCTCCTTCACTGATGTGCGCTGATGAGGCTGCACTGATGGGCACTGATAAGGAGGCACTAATATGCCGCACTGATGGGCACTGATATGCAGCACTGGTGAGCACTGATAGGCAGCAGTGGTGGACACTGATGGGCAGCACTTCTGGGCACTGATACACGGCACGGATAGGCAGCGGTGCTGATAGGCACCGATGGGCAGCACTGATGGGCAGCACTGACTGGCATCACTTATGGGCACTGATTGGTGGCACTGCTGGGGCTTTCCTGTAATCAGGGCACTGATGATCAGTGCCCTGATTACCTGCCCAGGTCTCCTCTGCGAGGAGATACTGCTGAACGGCAGTGTGTCAGTGTGAGGCGAGGAGAGCCGATTCACGGCACTTTCGTATTTACATGTGACCGGCTGTGATTGGACACAGCCAATCATGGTTAAGGAGCCACGGCAACACGGTGTGGCCACGATCGCCATGCTGCGATAGGACGTCCTCCCAGAACGAGAGCCTCACTGTCCATCCTTCATTTGACAGTGGCCGGACGGCAAGCGGTTAAGTTACTAATAAAAAATTTAAAAAAGTAAAAGTAAAAATATACAATAAGAATAAATGATGTCTGTATAACTACTCTCGTTCATTTTTTTTATTTATGCACCAGGGTACCATTACAGAGTGTTGTATAGTGTAACATATTTCTTGGGTACAATTCAACACAAAAGCAAACACTGACATATTGTGTAAAGGTGTTTTATAACACATTTTGGTAAATTAAACCAAAGTGTGAGTAATTATTATCTTACTGCCAGACACTGGAGTTGTTTTATGAAATGTAGGTTTATTTTTATGTTTTTGTTAGAATTGAAGTTGGAGTGATAGGCACCTTGCACATGGGGACAAATCCGCCCAGCGGAGTCCACCAAATCAGCGGGAGATCGCTCTACTGATCTCCGCTGAGTCGGCTGATGACAGGTCAGTCTTTGCTCACTGAGAGGGGAGGGACCTGTCAGAGCCCCGCTGATCTCAAAAAATACTGACGACTTTGTAAAGAAATTTTTTATTTATCTTTATTTGTCAAAAAAATTACAACTTCAAAAACTTACCATGCCTCTTATGCCCCGTACACACGGTCGGACTTTGTTCGGACATTCCGACAACAAAATCCTAGGATTTTTTCCGACGGATGTTGGCTCAAACTTGTCTTGCATACACACGGTCACACAAAGTTGTCGGAAAATCCGATCGTTCTAAACGCGGTGATGTAAAACACGTACGTCGGGACTATAAACGGGGCAGTGGCCAATAGCTTTCATCTCTTTATTTATTCTGAGCATGCGTGGCACTTTGTCTGTCGGATTTGTGTACACACGATCGGAATTTCCGACAACGGATTTTGTTGTCGAAAAGTTTTATATCCTGCTCTCAAACTTTGTGTGTCGGAAAATCCGATGGAAAATGTGTGATGGAGCCTACACATGGTCGGAATTTCCGACAACAAGGTCCTATCACATATTTTCCGTCGGAAAATCCGACCGTGTGTACGAGGCATTACTCTTAGTCATTTATGAGTATTTGTAATGTCCTGACATTTTAGGGCCTCAAGAAATGAGTCACCAGCACTAATCAATTTTCAAATACCTACCAACGTTTGTAGATTATATAACTTGCACACAGACTAAATAATATACCCTGATTTGTTTTCTTTTCACAAAAGAAATGTAGCAGAATACATTCTGGTCCAAATTAATGAAGAAAGATTATTTATTTACAAAGTTTTATAGCAGAAACTATGAAAACTATTTTTTTAACATTTTCAGTCTTTTTTCCTTTATATAGTAAACAGTAAAAAATCCTGTAATGGTTACCACCAAAAGAAAGCTCTATCTGTCTCAAAAATATATATAAAATTAATTTGGGTACAGTGTTGTATGACCAAGTTATTGCCATTCAAAATGTCACAGCACTGAAAACGTAAAAACGGCCTGGACTGAAAGGGGGTTTAACATTCCGGTCTCTAAGTGGTTAAAAGGCAATAAGTTAAAGCCTCAGTTCAGTGAGCAACCCAAACTGGGGGCTTGCAGGCTCTAGCTTTTAATAATGGTATTTAATGGTATATCGGGGTGACTAATCCAACTAAATCCAAGTAAACAGAAAAAGTATTTATCCTAAACAAGGGGTTTAATCTGGAAATTATTCTAAATTAGTCTGGAAAGTAAGGCCAGGTTACTGTAAATGTCTCACAAATGCATGATTATTCGATCACTTGTTAACCTATACATGGCCTCATCAGCACTGGAGAAATTTGGAATGTAAACAGCTGCCACATTTTTCTAGGATCTTTACAACTACTCCACTAAGATTAAAGCAACAAAAAAAAAACTGCAGCCTGGAAATAGCACTTGAAAAATATAATACAATTTTCCTGGAAAAACGTATATACAACTACCTATTTCAACTGGGAAATCAGAAAATAATTAGTAATTTATTTTCTGCTTTGCAATGTCAGGTGCTGCACTCTATGTTGTGGGCTAAATGTTCAGTCCTTGAGCAGAACAAAGCAAGGAAAAGCTTAGAATTAAATGTGAGGAAGGAACTAAAGATCTGCTTCCTGTAATACATGAAAAAGGTGAAATTGTAACTTTAAAAAAAATCTCATTACCGAAGCTGGGAAAACGTCTGCATGTTCATATTTCAATGTGCTCTGTTTCCTGGGTAAAATACCCAGCTTCTTACATTTAAAGCAAGCTTCAGTCCTCCATTGTAATGAATATGTTACTTGAACAGTGCTAGCCAGACTCCTAAATGACAATACAGGAAAGAAGGGTTATTTTTCCCAGTGATGTGTCTATACCACCATGTGGCAAATACAGAAAGCTTACACCTGTCACATTCCCCTCCCCTAGCAAAAGTGGCAACCTTTGAAAAAAATTTGAACAAACACCTTGTGGGGCAAGAGCAGACCAGCAGTGTCTAGCCTCAAAATGTTGCACTTTTGCTGTTGTAATGTGATCGCTTTAATAAACATTATTTTGAACGTTATAATAAACTTTATTGTGAAGATCTATAGTGTGTTAGCAATCTATGTTCTGACTTGTGTCCGCACTGGTTTTCAGTAGGTAATTGCTACAGCACCCACCTACTTTAGGCCATTTCCAGGACTGTGTGCGATGGCAATATTCTACATGAAGAGAAGTAATATGGTGTAATGCCTGCTTAGGTTTGTTTACAAAAGTAGGTGTCGCTTCACAGCACATGGTTTGTAGTGTTGCACATTTTCAGTTTTTGTTTTGCTATATTTTAGAAAAAACAGGACCTAGGAGTACACCGAGGACAGAATTGTGCTACACTAAATATTAAGACACAATAATCAGGACAAAATATAAACAAGTCCTGTCATTCCTGACTTCTTTGAAGTACTGATTACTGATTTACAGGACCTTCTACAAAGCACTAGTGACAGACCTCCATGTGCAAAGCATCAGATGCTAGTTTTGCAGTTGCGGGTGCAATTCTGGCAGAGATCTGAAAGGGAAGCAGAGAGTATTCACTGCCTGCCAGCCTGACTATTAAGCCACTCCTAGTAGGTCCTAGAATTGGTGTCTCTCTTCCACTGGTCCTCCTGCTTGCTGCCCTGGACAGTTGACATATATGCTTTAGTTTTGGTGTGCCCCCACCCCCCAGACTTTCTGAACACTGTTGATAACCTTTTATACAATTGTGCACCGTTTTATCATTACTGTGTATGTATAGGATTTTGTTGATTACTAATTTTCACATGATTTTATGACATATATATATATATATATACATATACACACACACACGCACACATACACTGTATATATATATTTATTTGGCACAGCATTTTATTTCCATATACCATACCTGCCTGCCCTGAGCAGCTTCCCTGCTACATTGTGAACACAGGATGTCACAGCCTCACCTCTCCATCTTGTCCATTATGAGAACACTTTGCTTTCAAAGTGATTTCTAAATGACCCCCGTGCTGGGAGGGCTACCTCTGGTGTTCACAATGTAGCAGTGTTGTCATTTAGCATGGAACCTGGAAGCTGTTGGTGATCTCTCTAGTAGTGGTGCCTACTTCAGTGATTTGCAGATTCTAGAGAGATCCCACAGATATGGTATTTGCATAGCTGGACTAATTTAATGCTGTAAAAAATCCATTATTTCTGTCCAGCGAGATCAGCTGATATGGGAAGCAGTAAAGCTGACACAAAATGCAGCAATACTAATCCAAGTAGCAGCAGATCTCTACAGTTACAAAAACTGTGGAGTAATTTATCTTTCAAGTTCAAAATCAAAGCAGTGTAGTTGTTCACATGGAATCACAGCATTCTGCTCTTTTCTCTCTTCTTTTGCACCTGTTCTGTGTTTGCAGGCTGCCAACTTGAGATAAGGAACTTCTCTACAAAGTGAAAGTAAAACTAAAAAATTACTCCACATTATCTACTGCTACAGAGGTAATTGAGCATTTGTTAAAGCTTATTTGCTGCGTTGTCAAGAATATGTAAATATTAGAATGTTTACAGCATGACCTTTATTGATCTTTAAATGTAATAAAATCTATAAACCCTCTTTACCCATTTCTAACTTCAATTAAAAGGAATTTCAGGAAATGCCACTGGCAGTGTATAGCTACCCAGACGGCACAAGTAATTATGTTTAGTATCCCAATTTTGACTAACTCTAATAAAACAGCCAAACACAGACCTGCAACAAGACAAAAGCAAAGGGCAACATGTTGTAACTGGTCCAAATCATTTGGTGGAGGGGGAATTATAGTGCTGTGTTGTTTTTCAGGGTTTGCTCTTGGTGCCTTAGTTCCAGTGAAGGGAACTCTTAAGGCATCAGCTCCCAACTTTGTGGGAACAGTTTGGGGATGGCCCCTTCCTATTCCAACAAGACTGCATACCAGTACATGAAGCAAGGTCCATAAAGACATGAATGAGCGAGTTTGGGATGGAGGAACATGACTGGCCTTCACAGAGTCCTGACCTCAACCAGATAGAACACCTTTAGGATGAATTAGAGTGGAGACTGAGAGCCAGGCCTTCTCGTTCACATCACTGCCTGACCTCACAAATGCCCTTCTAGAAGAGTGGTAAAACATTCCCATAGACACACTCCTAAACCTTGTAGACAGTCTTCCCTTAAGAGTTGAAGCTGTTATAGCTGCAAAGGGTGGGCCAACTCAATATTGATCCCTATGGACCAAGACTGGGATGCCATTAAAGTTCATGTATGTCGAAAGGCAGGTGTCCCAATACTTTTGGTAATATAGTGTATTTAACTGCATCAATTAGTTGGCAGTACTTTAAGCCCAAACACCACTATTCAGGGAGGTACTGGGAGCAGATTAGGTCCATTCCATTAGGATAAGGAGCTAGCAGTGTGAAGTTGTAGAGCACAGACCGTACTGCAGGCGGTCATGCTTATACTATTGTGCTGTTTTATCAAATTTTTTTGTAAGTGCAACTTTTTATTACACATTTATTTGTTTAAAAAGTTAATGCACTTTAATGACCTTTTTTCTACTTCTCAAACACGCTTATTTTTAAGCACTTCAAGCCGATGTCTAATTTGAATCCCAGCGACTGATCATAACTAGTTGAATTACACACACAAGGATCCTGTTGAAATTTCTTCAGCAACAGGGGGAGTCGGTGTTCAGCCTGAGTTCCAGCAAGTGATCAACAGCTGATTTCCCAGTGTGGAGATGCGCACATATAGATTCTTTTAGGCTGTTTGGATCTGGTAAGCTGCCATCAATTTATTTCTCAGCATGGTGATGAAGTATTTTTGGATAAGTTTGCACCGAACCTTTACAATTGTATTGTTTTGCGTGGACATTTTCATTGGATTCAACAGTTGATTCACAGATGGACTATTTTTTTTATACACATGTTTTTAACATAACCATAATTTTGAACTCACACCGAGTTTTTTTGGCACAAATATATTTTTTTGTTTCTTTTCAGGACTCTTGTTTTTCAGACATTGTTTCACTGGTTTGTTTCAAGTTTTTTGTCATTTTGTATCAATTGTTTACACAAATTTGGTGGACGGAAAGAATTCAGACCCCCTTAAATTTTTCACTCTGTTATATTGCAGCCATTTACTAAAATCTTTAAATTTTTTTTTTCCCTCATTAATGTACACACAGCACCCCATATTGTCAGAAAAACACAGAATTGTTAACATTTTTGCAGATTTATTAAAAAAGAAAAACTGAAATATCACATGTCCTAAGTATTCAGACCCTTTGCTCAGTATTTAGTAGAAGCATCCTTTTGATCTAATACAGCCATGAGTCTTTTTGGGAAAGATGCAACAAGTTTTTCACACCTGGATTTGGGGATCCTCTGCCATTCCTCCTTGCAGATCCTTTCCAGTTCTGTCAGGTTGGATGGTAAACGTTGGTGGACAGCCATTTTTAGGTCTCTCCAGAGATGCTCAATTGGGTTTAAGTCAGGGCTCTGGCTGGGCCATTCAAGAACAGTCACGGAGTTGTTGTGAAGCCACTCCTTCATTATTTTAATTGTGTGCTTAGGGTCATTGGCTTGTTGGAAGGTAAACCTTCGGCCCAGTCTGAGGTCCTGAGCACTCTGGAGGTTTTTGTCCAGGATATCCCTGCACTTGGTCGCATTCATCTTTTCCTCAATTGCAACCAGTCGTCCTGTCCCTGCAGCTGAAAAACACCCCCACAGCATGATGCTGCCACCACCATGCTTCACTGTTGGGACTGTATTGGACAGGTGATGAGCAGTGTCTGGTTTTCTCCACACATACAGCTTAGAATCAAGGCCAAAAAGTTCTTTCTTGGTCTAATCAGACCAGAGAATCTTATTTCTCACCATCTTGGAGCCCTTCAGGTGTTTTTTTAGCAAACTCCATGCAGGCTTTCATGTGTCTTGAACTGAGGAGAAGCTTCCGTCGGGCCACTCTGCCATAAAGCCCCGACTGGTGGAGTGCTGCAGTGATGGTTGACTTTCTACAACTTTCTCCCATTTCCCGACTGCATCTCTGGATCTCAGCCACAGTGATCTTTGGGTTCTTCTTTACCTCTCTCCCCCGATAGCTCAGTTTGGCCAGACGGCAAGCTCTAGGAAGGGTTCTGGTCGTCCCAAACGTCTTCCATTTAAGGATTATGGAGGCCACTGTGCTCTTATGAACCTTAAGTGCAGCAGAATTTTTTTTTGTAACCTTGGCCAGATCTGTGCCTTGCCACAATTCTGTCTCTGAGCTCTTCAGGCAGTTCCTTTGACCTCATGATTCTCATTTGCTTTGACATGCACTGTGAGCTGTAAGGTCTTATATAGACAGGTGTGCGGCTTTCCTAATTAAGTCCAATCAGTATAATCAAACACAGCTGGACTCGAATGAAGGTGTAGAACCATCTCAAGGAGGATCAGAAGAAATGGACAGCACCTGAGTTAAATATATGAGTGTCACAGCAAACGGTCTGAATACTTAGGACCATGTGATATTTAAGTTTTTCTTTTTTTTATAAATCTGCAAAAATGTCAACAATTCTGTGTTTTTCTGTCAATATGGGGTGCTGTGTGTACATTAATGAGGAAAAAATGAACTTAAATGATTTTAGCAAAAGGCTACAATATAACAAAGAGTGAAGAATTTAAGGGGGTCTGAATACTTTCCGTCCCCACTGTATATCAGTCTATGAACGTATACACTTAATTTTGACAGCGCACTTTACACTCAATACCACCATTACAATACCTACTTGAAATTGGCTTTGGATACCCATCATATTTGTATTCGTTCAAACGGTAATTTCATGCTGGACAATAATATAAAATATACCAGAATGCCACTGGTAGGTATTCTAAGATATCAATATTTGTATAAAACTGTATTTGAGGGAGGACAGCTTCATGGTCCTAAACACTGTGGCATCCCATCAGCCAAGATCTATAAGAGACACTGATTGATCTTATGCTCATTAACTGGACTCTGCTGAACTCAACAAACCAGGCATTGTGAAGTATTTTCACTTTCTGTTGCATTATTGTCTCTTTATCCTATTGTAATACTGTTTAATATAAATATTTGCTCCATTTTACCTTTTCTATTATTAACATTTTGAAAAGTGTTAATATTGTTTTTAATGCACAAAGTTAGAACTTAAATAATTCATGTCCCTTTGAAGAGAGCTACTATATGGTAAATTTCTGGATATTCCTGTCTGTGGTGACAGTGGGTTTTACAGACATTTATTATAAGTAATATACAGTCAGGCCCATGAATATTGGGACATGGACACAATTCTAATCTTTTTGGCTCTATACACCACCACGATGGATTTGAAATGAAACAACCAAGGGTATTTACATCCAAATCAGGTGAACGGTGTAGGAATTACAACAGTTTGTATATGTGCCTCCCATTTTTTAAGGGACCAAAAGTAATGGGACAATTGGCTGCTCAGCTGTTCCATGGCCAGGTGTGTGTTATTCCCTCCTTATCCCATTTAAAAGGAGCAGATAAAAGGTCCAGAGTTAATTTCAAGTGTGCTATTTGCATTTGGAATCTGTTGCTGTCAACTCTCAATATGAGATCCAAAGAGCTGTCACTATCAGTGAAGCAAGCCATCATTAGGCTGAAAAAACAAAACAAACCCATCAGAGAGATAGCAAAAACATTAGGTGTGGCCAAATCAACTGTTTGTAACATCCTTAAAAAGAAAGAACACACCGGTGAGCTCAACACCAAAAGACCTGGAAGACCACGGAAAACAACTGTGGTGGATGACTGAAGAATTCTTTCCCTGGTGAAGAAAACACCCTTTACAACAGTTGTCCAGATCAAGAACACTCTCCAGGAGGTAGGTGTATGTGTGTCAAAGTCAACAATCAAGAGAAAACTTCACCAGAGTGAATACAGATGTAAACCATTGGTGAGCCTCAAAAACAGGAAGGCCAGATTAGAGTTTGCCAAACAACATCTAAAAAAGCCTTCACAGTTCTGGAACAACATCCTATGGACAGATGAGACCAAGATCAACTTGTACCAGAGTGATGGGAAGAGAAGAGTATGGAGAAGGAAAGGAACTGCTCATAATCCAAAGCATACCACCTCATCAGTGAAGCATGGTGGTGGTAATGTCATAGCATGGGCATGTATGGCTGCCAATGGAACTGGTTCTCTTGTATTTATTGATGATGTGACTGCTGACAAAAGCAGCAGGATGAATTCTGAAGTGTTTCGGGAAATATTATCTACTCATATTCAGCAAAATGCTTCAGAACTCATTGGACAGCGCTTCACAGTGCAGATGGACAATGACCCGAAGCATACTGCAAAAGCAACCAAAGAGTTTTTTTAAGGGAAAGAAGTGGAATGTTATGCAATGGCCAAGTCAATCACCTGACCTAAATCCAATTGAGCATGCATTTCACTAGCTGAAGACAAAACTGAAAGGAAAATGCCCCAAGAACAAGCAGGAACTGAAGACAGTTGCAGTAGAGGCCTGGCAGAGCATCACCAGGGATGAAACTCAGCGTCTGGTGATGTCTATGTGTTCCAGAATTCAGGCTGTAATTGTCTGCAAAGGATTTGCAACCAAGTATTAAAAAGTGAAAGTTTGATGGATGATTGTTAATCTGTCATCTGTCCATTACTTTTGGTCCCTTAAAAGTGGGAGGCACATATACAAACTGTTGTAATTTCTACACCGTTCACCTCATTTGGATGTAAATACCCTCAAATTAAAGCTGAAAGTCTGCAGTTAAAGCACATCTTGTTCGTTTCATTTCAAATCTATTGTGGTGGTGTATTGAGCCAAAAAGATTAGAATTGTGTCTATGTCCCAATATTTATGGACCTGACCGTAAGAGACCAAAGATCACTTTCTCCAGGCAGACAGCCAATAAAACAATCCCATTTTTTTCTCCTATGACGTTATTTTCAGAAAATAGCACAGAATAATGCTAAAAGATTAAAAGGACGATAACATGATAAATAAGTAGAAATTTTCAGATCATCATAAACTGCGAAGGGAAAAAACTGAATGAAAACAACCCATTTACAGATGCTTGTCAAAGCCCTAAATAAAGTGTGAGCATCATATCCCAACTAATCTCCGTGCAATTACTTTGAGATGTCAATATAGATTTAAGCCATAATTTTTCCTAGTTTCTATGGAAACCAATAAAACACGGTCCTATGTAATGCTGACAATGTATTCTTAAGTGCCATTTAAAGCCAACAAATTACAATGGAAAGGGTAACTGGATTTACAGTAATAATACCAAATGTCACCTATACAAGGCTGCAAAGTAATACAATAATTTGCAACTACATACATCTTTGAGAATATTTTACACAACAAAAAGAGTCAAATACCTACAGTAGGTTTGAGGAAAAATGATTCATGCAGGTTATTGTATCAATTTTATGTAGGGAATTTAAAGGAAACATTGGTGAATTTAGTTAAAAATATTTATGACAAAAAAAAAATCCTACTTTAATCTGGTGGTAAAGCACTGTATAATCCCATGCACCGGACTATACGGCTAGTGTGCATTGGGCCCTACTGTGAAAAAGAAACAACTGTGAACAGAAGAGAACCTGCATAGTACATATCTATTCTAAAACATGCATGGTGCGAAATGGTCAAGCATATTTAACTTTATGTGTTTCAGTAGTTTCAAAAAACCTTCATAAGAAAGTCAAAGTACAACAACCTCGCCACAAAAATGTCTAGCACTATTATACAATCCCTACAGCAAAAGGCAGATGCTTAAGAGGCACAACGCGTCAGCTGGTTGAAACAGAATCTTCACACATATTTGTTACAATGATTAGGGCATTGCTGAGCTGCATATGCTTTTTTGTGTAAGAATGCCTACATGATTCACATTTTTACATGTTTATCTGATTTGTATACATTAAAACACAAAGTTATGGATGACAAAGTAATGCTCATCATAGATTTTTTTTTTTACTTCAAAACAAAGTCTGCATGTGTATAGCCAACAAAGCTTCTTCTCGCAATTCATGCTCATACTAAGTGGATTTCTAATTACTGCATCCTGTTTTAAATGAGTACCCAAGTTTCCAGTAACAACACCATTAATGCTGATGTATTAAACCTTTACTAGTAAGTAGGAAGTCTGACTTGCTACTTGAAACTGGGTAAAAGACTCATCTCATATAATTAACATGATTTATGAAGGGCATGCATCCTTATCATTTATAACTGTCAAGGTTTTCCCTGTTTCGATTTTGTGGCCTTATGTTTGAGGTTATACTAATGGGCTTGACTTCGATTATGTGAGGAAAATCCCCAACAGCTCCCAAAGGGTCACACAACAGTACTGGTGATTGCACTGCCAATAGCAATAAGTTAAATTCCAGCAGTATTTTCTCAAGAACAGACTAGAATATTAAAAATGTATCTGAGATAATGCTGTGGAGCACAGCTTTTATTTTCGGTATTTTTTTTTCAAACATTATACAGTATATGAGGCTTTCTGT
Source organism: Aquarana catesbeiana (assembly GCF_042186555.1). Lineage (NCBI taxonomy): Eukaryota > Metazoa > Chordata > Amphibia > Anura > Ranidae > Aquarana > Aquarana catesbeiana. The sequence goes on from NC_133329.1 coordinate 156,446,019, forward strand.
ATTACAGATTGTTTAGTAAGATCGATTATTAAAAGTATCAGTTTGCAAGTTTATCTGCAAATTTGTAAGGTTGCACTAAGCCTTTCTGGATAATATTGCTCTTTTAAAATGTTTCACCTCTTTTTGTTTCCAAATAGGTAGTGAAGATGTTATAACAAAAACTATAAGTAAAATGTGATATAAAGGAGAATATGCTGCTTTATGCAGTACTTCAAATACATGGAACAATTCACCAAACAGGAAACTGAACAGCCACCTAAGGCTTGTGTAATAATAGTCCCAAAAGCAATGGTGTGTAATAACTAATCAACCAAGCCTGTAAACAAATAGGGGTTCATTTACTAAAGCTGTAGAGTGCACAATCAGACTCACTTCTGCATAGAAACCAATCAGCTTCCAGATTTTATTTCCAAAGCTTGATTGAACAAGCTGAGGTTAGAAGCCGATTGGTTTCTATGCAGAAGTGAGGCTGATTTTGCACTCTTCAGCTTTAGTAAATAAACCCCATAGTTACATTGTTTATGAGCAGGCAGTTACTGAATGACAAGAAGAATCAATGAACTACCCAGAGCACTCATCAGCTGCAATGGCTGACGATAGTTGTAGTTCTCCCATTCACAGAACTGTGTGAATGAATCACACAGCCAGGTGGAACCCAAATGGCCTTATTTTTCTTGTGATTGCGGGTGCAGGGAGAAGATGTCTGTCTGCTGTCACAACGAGGACTTGGGGGGTGCAGGGGATGTTCCCTAAATGTGGATGTAAATGTAACATGTTACTAAAGGAGAACTAATCCTTTAATAGAAAACTCCTGTGCTCACCATGCACCAACCAATCTAACCAGCAGCGGTACTACAAAGTGTTAACCAACCTTGCAAAATTGTGTAAAGATCAATAAAAATGTTTGCAACATTTTTTTTCTTTATATAAGAAATTCTTATATTCTCTTGCAAATTGTCTTTGAACTTGCTAGAAAATTTGGTCTCTACGGGAACAGTTGGTTGATTCCCTAGCACAGCAACACCATATCATAGTCCTCTCCTCATCTAGGAATGTCTAATTACCGTCTGTGCTGGCCCAGCTCCTCCACCCACCCCTACCCCCACTTCAGTACGTAGCCTTTTATATAGCTGCTGGAGAACAAAAAGTAATATTATACAGTGTTACTTTAGTAACTGAGTGTGCAGGGACTACTGACATCACACCTAAAATAAAGCCCCCCAGCAGCAGACTCAAGTGTTTTGAATGTATACTCAAGGTAGACGTTAACAGATGAATGGCATGCATGAATTGCCTTATAATCTTATGGGAAGATTGTTTTTGAAATATCTGGCGACAGGGTCTCTTAAAGGCAGCATAGAACTTGTGCAGTCTGTCCATGTAACCATAAACCTGGACTGATTTCCAGACTGAGAACATGGCAGTTTACAGACACCTCAATGCAGGAGAGAAGGAGCACCACTAGGACAATGTGCACAACAATATACAGGACTGCAAAAGGAAGTGAAGCTATGACCTGGGACAGGAATTTGAATTTCATAGTAAACAACAAGTGTACAACAGTAAAAGAATCAGCTTATTTTTGGAACACTTGGCACACCTTTCTGTCACCCAGTAATTTTCTCTTCAACATTTAAACCAAAAAGTAAATGAAGCCTTAATATATACACAAGCACTCAGCAAAGGGATGCCTTTGTGTAAAAAGGAACACAGTTCAGAACCTCACCATCCGTGTGGCATCTCACATTTTGCTTATTGTGAGCCTCTCCCTCCAGGGGATCGCTGACTGGATGCTAGGCTAAAGTTACTGAAAAATGCACTCTATTATTACAATAAATACTATAAGCATATAAAATGTGATTACTGAAGCATGTTATAATATTAAAGTAATTTTATATTCCTAAACGAGCTTAAGAATATACTAAACCGTTAAAATAAGGACAATTAGCCCTGGCACTATTTAAAAGGACTTTTTAAGGGCTTACCGAAATATACATGGCAGTCGGATTTGGTTAAGAACAATATTTACACTACATTTTACATATGATGAATGGTTTACTTGACAATAAACATTTGGGTTCCCACTTAAAGCGGAGTTCCACCAAAAAAAATAAATTAAAAGTCAGCAGCTACAAATACTGCAGCTGCTGACTTTTAAAATAAGGACACTTACCTGTCCAGGGCGCCCGCGATATCTTCACCTGAAGCCAACCTATCCCTTGGCTCCCCGGGTGGAGGCGCCGGCATCTTCAGTAAGGGAATCAGGAAGTAAAGCCTTGCGACTTCACAGCCTGGTTCCCTACTGTGCATGCGCGAGTCGCGCTGCGCGTCCTGACTGGTCCCTGCTTTCTTCTGGGACCTGTGTATCTTCCAGAAGACAGTGGGGGGGACGGAAGAGGGGCCGGACATGGCGTAGATCGCCGCAGATCTATCGCCGAAAGTGGGAGCAAATACCTGTATTAGACAGTTATCTGCTCCCCCCTCCCCCCCGAAAAGTGCCAAATGTGAAACCGGAGGGGGGGGGGGGGAACCGGATAAGTGGAAGTTCCATTTCTGGGTGGAACTCTGCTTTAAAGAGGGTTTCTCATCTAAAGCAGAACCCTGGAGAAAAATATCTTAGGATATCAATGATATGGAAGCTTATAAACAGTATTTCTGGCCTTTCTACATGTGCACAGTTCAATAACCCTGTCCTCCAGAAGTGATGGTAATGGCACTCACAAATCGGAGGAGGATACAGTAAACATTGCTGAAGGTTCCTGTTTACTCACCTCTCATTCCCCTTCTCTCTAATAGGATACCTAATCACAAAACAGAATACCTCATTAGAAGTATCAAGATAATCTGTATTACGGTAGAAATCTTGCGAGCCACAATAATCCAATACCTTAATGGAGAACCAACTAAATATGAATATAAATGCCCAGCTGCAAAAGCAGATCACGTATTCATGGCCGTGCAGTAGATATAAATAGAGAAAAATTGCGCTGCGCTTAGGTATGTGTCATTATATACATTCACCCTACTGGTATCATGTGTATTTAATAAAAAAGTGCCATGTGCATGTGATTCACATCCAAAATCAATTCCGCGTGTCCAGATCAATGTGTCAAAAAAATGTAACTAAGTGCCATATATAATAAATCCAAAGTGCAATGTGCCAATGATAGATAACCTCTATGTATGTAAATAAATATAATGCTCACTTGATAATCAATAATACTGAAACCAACTCTGCAAAAATCAATGTGTCAGGGAAGTGCACCAAAGTGCCATATGTAATAAATCCAAAGTGCAATGTGCGAATAATAAACTCTGCATATATATCTATATATAATACACACACATTGATCAATACTCAATAAAAATAAAAATGAAAAACGTGCACTATAAATATAATATCATATACATATCACATGCAAAACTCCAGCAAAATTATATAGGTGACAGGTGATATATAAAAACCATATGGGTGATATGTGATACTTGAGACAATTATTGTCCTCATTTGTAAAAAATCTTCCAATCTAGCATCACTCAGCAATGTGCAGTGAAAAGTTCCAAAGGTAAACTAAGGTGCATAAAGTGCTTCACAGAAAAATCCAATTGCTGAATCACAGTGCCCAGATCACGCCGTGATGTGCCTCGGTGACCCCCAAAGTAGTTGCGCTCACCTTAGAGCGTGTGACACAGTGTTCAGCTGCGTCAATACACGCTATGGAGCCACCCCTGGGCTCAGTGATAGGATAACAGATGATCTCCAAATAGGCTCTCTATGGCTCCACAGGTATCATACCAAGAAAATAAAAGGGACTATATAGTGTAATATCGCCAGACATTTTATTAAAAAAATATAAAATACCCAATCCCCACACTGGGGTACTCACATTTCACAGGTGCTATTGTGCACCAAACAATATAGGCAAAAAAAGCGCTAATCGGCGTGCTGCGGGGTGTCAGAAATCCTCAGCCCAGCTCTGTGCTGATCGCTCCGTCCTGGCCCCTCCCCTACGCATCTTCGACACGTGATTCCCTGTGTCAAAGACGCGTAGGGGAGGGGCCAGGACGGAGCGATCAGCACAGAGCTGGGCTGAGGATTTCTGACACCCCGCAGCACGCCGATTAGCGCTTTTTTTGCCTATATTGTTTGGTGCACAATAGCACCTGTGAAATGTGAGTACCCCAGTGTGGGGATTGGGTATTTTATATTTTTTTAATAAAATGTCTGGCGATATTACACTATATAGTCCCTTTTATTTTCTTGGTATGATACCTGTGGAGCCATAGAGAGCCTATTTGGAGATCATCTGTTATCCTATCACTGAGCCCAGGGGTGGCTCCATAGCGTGTATTGACGCAGCTGAACACTGTGTCAAACGCTCTAAGGTGAGCGCAACTACTTTGGGGGTCACCGAGGCACATCACGGCATGATCTGGGCACTGTGATTCAGCAATTGGATTTTTCTGTGAAGCACTTTATGCACCTTAGTTTACCTTTGGAACTTTTCACTGCACATTGCTGAGTGATGCTAGATTGGAAGATTTTTTTACAAATAAGGACAATAATTGTCTCAAGTATCACATATCACCCATATGGTTTTTATATATCACCTGTCACCTATATAATTTTGCTGGAGTTTTGCATGTGATATGTATATATTATATTTATAGTGCACGTTTTTCATTTTTATTTTTATTGAGTATTGATCAATGTGTGTGTATTATATATAGATATATATGCAGAGTTTATTATTCACACATTGCACTTTGGATTTATTACATATGGCACTTTGGTGCACTTCTCTGACACATTGATTTTTGCAGAGTTGGTTTCAGTATTATTGATTATCAAGTGGGCATTATATTTATTTACATACATAGAGGTTATCTATCATTGGCACATTGCACTTTGGATTTATTATATATTGCATTTAGTTACATTTTTTTGACACATTGATCTGGACACGCGGAATTGATTTTGGATCTGAATCACATGCACATGGCACTTTTTTATTAAATACACATGATACCAGTAGGGTGAATGTATATAATGACACATACCTAAGCGCAGCGCAATTTTTCTCTATTTAAGATAATCTGTATGTTCTGTCCTCCAGCAGTGTTAAGCTGGCCATACACAAGTAGAAATTTATTTGAAAAAAAAAATTGATTCTAATATTTAATGGGACTTCAACAACAGTTTTCAATCCCAATGACAAGGAAAATCGAAGGATGGAAAATTTTTCACCAGCAAACAAAATTTTATCTGTAAATGTTTTCGTTTAGGAAATATACTTCTTGTATTGTACACGTGCATGTTAAAATCAGCTGTAGAATTAAAAAAACATTTTATGGCAATCAAGTGCAAATTTTGAGGGTTTTCATATGAAATTTATCGCTTCCATAATGGTACTATTGAATGCTCTGACGAATGATATTACTGAACTTCTATAGGAACATCCAAACAAGTTCATCTTTAGACTGAGAGCACTGTATAAAGTAATAAAGCCCAAACCGTACCTCTTCCAGTCTAACAGTCACTGCACTTTGCTCTGAACAGACTGAGAATTTAGTGATCAGCGGTCATGTGACTGCCAACTTCCTGGGCTTAGATCCGATGGGGGACAGCTGCAGCATAGAGGATAGAGGTGTGTTTTTTTGTTTTTTTTTTTCAAACTCCAAACTTTTCCTTTAAAGTGGATGTAAACCCTCACATATACCCAGTGAAACGAACAGCCTCAGATGATACACAGGGATGAAACAAATCCTCCTACATAAGTTTTTCATGTATATCTACTGTATTCAGCTTTATATATTCTTTAGAAAGTGCAGATCGTGTTACAGATTTTCTCTTGATTGACAATATATTGAAAATACAGGTCCATGTATGCACCTACATGGAAGCTTTTCTCCTTTGTAGAGTGCCTCTGTACTCCCAAAACCTGGATCACACCATAATGTAATAACTGACCAACTTTTTGGTTGCTAGGATTGGCTTCACTACTTTCTGCCTCTTTTGATTTGATTTTGACTACTCATTACAGTGATGGCCAACTAGAACAGCAAATATCTGCCCAACACATTCAGACTTTCAATCCACCCATAAAGTAAAAGTGTTTTTCAGTCTCACCACTAAGACCATGGACATTAATCCTATGTGTAATTACAGCAAGTAAATTCTGCAATTTCTAAACATGTGCCCTTGTCAATCATAAATCCAACATTCCATATTCTGACGTTTTCATTGGTTGTCATAGTAACTCAACCTTATTTTGAAGAGCCTGCATTCCAGGAGAGGTGTTGTTTGTCTCATATAACATTATATAGATCACATATAAAAAAAAAAAATTGTATTTGTATTACGGATATAGACAAATTTATTGGTATTCTTACAGCTCACTGAAACAACGCCTCATTCCCTTTAAAAAGTGATGAAGTTAAAAGAAAATGTCTGTTGCATACCCGCATGACTTTAGTATATCAGAATATAGCAAAGTGTGAAGGGAGAAATTACTGCTTTTTCTACAAAGATATTATAAAATGGCCTGAACAGATTTTTGACACCTCTAAAAAAGATGATTAATAAATGGATCATAGAGACATTTCTAACTATTTTCTGCAATTAATTTCACATTTAAAATGTAAACAGACACCGCGCGTAGCTTAATAATAAATCAAAAAATATTGAATCAAACAAAAAATTGTATAAAATCCCACAATACTGAAAAAAATACTCGTGCTCAACTCCAAAAAAAACAAATATGTGCTCCACTGCTTGGTGTTCAGACCAGGTGCCCCACATGGATGTGCACTCACACTACATGTTGACCATCTATCTCTAGTGTGGTCATTTGTGCTTTTTGGGCAAAGGGACCCCTAGATGGTGTCTTTACTTGCCAATCACACTGCAATTACTCCATTGGTGGGGAGAGAAATGACAGGGGGGGGGGGAGTCTATAGCGTAAAACCATACTTTATTGGTTAAAAAGTTTCAAAAAACAAACGTTGGTACACTCACATGTTCTGATGCCTAATAAGCCTTGCACCTGGTGTGTTCAGCATGTGTTTAATAAGGGAATAGTCCGGCCAGCATCCACCGATTACCGCTCACTTGCAGTGTTGGCTCGGTTCCAAACACTGAAGGAAGGATGAGCTATAAATCACAAGTGACGCTCAACTGAGCATGTGCGATGACATCAGCGTTAGCACTTTCCTATGCGTTTCGTCAAAAGGACATCCTCCCTCAAAGGAGCCAGTTTTCCTGGGTTCTCGGTTCTTAGCGCTCACAACTCTAAAAGCAGCGCCACGCTCTCCAATACACCTTTGCAAATTGTCTCCAAATGTATCCAACATGTTTCAGCCCTTTCTTTAGGTCATAGAAAGCTCTCTTGCTTTCTTAAATAGAATTTTTTTCAATATTTACAACTAAACCATGCCCTAACAACCCAACTCTAAAAAAGGGCTAATTTCTCAACTATATGGGATCTTGATGGCAGAGGTACACGTGAAAACTCAAATCCCAGCTAGGAAAGGGTGGGAGGAGGATTTAGGATCCTTTGCAGAGGCTATTTGGGAACAAGCCTTAATATCACTCCCCTTAGTATCCTTATCGCAGACACAAAGACGTACCCAATTATTTATTCTGCATCTATCACACTCCTGCTAAAATATGTAGATGGCGCTGTAGAAATATGGATGCATGCCCTAGATGTGATAGGGGACCAACAGACCTTATTCATATGATGTGGAGATATCCAAAACTTCATAGGAACTACCAGGTTGCCTTGCCACTTGAACCAAAACCTCCTTAAGTCTCCTTAATGTATATGATAAATCCGTCATACCTGATGAGGTTGTGACCTCTATCATAGGACTACTCTACATAGCTCGTAAATTAATCGCACAAAAATGGCTGTGCCCTAACCCCCCACGATAGTGGGGTGGAAGAACAAAGTCAATGTAATGATCTCTCAGGAAAAGTAAATATATGAGCACAGAAACTGCTTCTGTAAATTATAAAAATATGGAATCCCTCTCCGACAGTACCAGGTTTAGCTCCATTTCATGTTAAATAGATAGTTTACTCTCTGCGATTTAGATCTCTCGTCCTCTTCTAAAGTTCTATTGTCAAAACACTTAGGCGGATATATCCTAGTTTCCCTTAAACTTAAGACACTGATGCAGGTCATAGTGTGCAGTTCTCTTTTTTCTTTTTATTGTGAGCATTCACAAACATAGAGTGTGCAAGTCATCACAAAACATTTGTACATATCTGTTCTTAATACAAGGAATTATCGTTGCTGTAAAAATATTATTTGACAATAACGGTTGGGTAAATCTATGTTATCAGTATGATTATGGGACATGTATAAATCCTTACCTACCGATTGTATTGATGTTACTGTATGACCATTGATGTTGGTTTTGTGAGTTTTTTTTTGTTTATGCACAAGTTGTGCGTGAATGTGAAAAAGTGAAAAAACTTTTAATAAAAAGGATCTGATTTAAAAGAAAGTGTTGGCGAAGTCAAGTGATTGGGATGCAAAGGGTTTCCTCTGCTGGATAGAGCGAGTTGTAGTGGAGCAAGTGAGCATGGTGGTGGGAGGCTGCCAGTGTTGTGAAAGAAAGAAAAAGGGAAGAGGACTCCAAGAAAGATTCAACAAAATATGCTCCTTAGGCTGCTGCAAAAGGGTCTTATGGGAAACCTACTGAGGACAAAGTGTCAAAGTATGATAAAACAGAGCTTTTGGTTACCCAGGTAGACCAGTAAACAGCACCACTGCAAACGAATAGAGGAATTTGTAGGAACAGAATGCAAGTAGCAAAGCATAACAATAACAATGGATAAACTTTGTAACATATCCCAATAAACAATGGTTTTAGGTAAATTAAACATTTGGACAGCTGTGCTGGGTATCCCTGGCATAGGGGTAGCAAAGTCTCCTTCCCACATGTTGTTGCTAGTTAGATCAGAGATTTCCAGTAAATTATGGAGAGTAGTGGTTTTATGGCCACTATGACATGTATTGTAGTGCGATTCCTGAGAGTATGGACAATCCCATAACAGAGGGAAACACTCCCTGGTTGTTAACCACTTGCCTACTGGGCACTTAAACCCCCCTCCTGCCCAGACCAATTTCCAGCTTTCGGTGCTCTCACAATTTGAATGACAATTACTTAGTCATGCAACACTGTACCCAAATGATTTTTTTTTCCTTTTTTTCATAAAAATAGAGCTTTCTTTTGGTGGTATTTGATCACCTCTGGGTTTGGGTCTGGTATTTTTTGCGCTATAAATGAAAAAAGACCGAAAATTTTGGAGAAAAAAATGCATTTTTCTTAGTTTCTGTGATAAAATTTTGCAAATTATTATTTTTTCTTCATAAATTTTGGCCACAATTAGTGGATATTATTTGGTCTTTGTGAAAGTTAGAGAGTCTACAAGCTGTGGTGCAAATCATAAAAAATTGATCACACCTGATGAACTGATGGCCTCATTTCTTGCGACCCGAACAAGTCAGGAAAGTACAAATATCCCCCAAATTACCCCTTTTTTGAAAGTAGACATTCCAAGGTATTTAGTAAGATGCATGGAGAGGTTTTTGATGTTGTCATTTCTTCCCACAATTCTTTGCAAAATGAAGATTTTTTTTTCACAAAATTGTCATTGTAATAGGTTATTTCTCTCACATGGCATGTGTATACCACAAATAACGATGCCAAAATACATTCTGTTACTCCTCCTGAGTATTACGATACCACATGTGTGGGACTTTTTCACAGCCTAGCCACATAGAGATGCTCAACATGCAGGGAGCACCATCACATGTTCTAGGAGCATAAATCACACATCTAACTTGTTGACTGCCTACTACACTTTTGAAGGCCCTGGAGCACCAGGACAATGACACGTGACACTGATGACAGATGGCACTGATACGTGGCACTGATGACAGATGGCACTAATACATAGCACTGATGACATGTGACACTGATGACAAATGGCACTAATATGTGGCACTGATGACACGTGACACTGATGTGGCACTGATGACAGATGGCACTAATATGTGGCACTGATGATAGATGGCACTGATGACAGATGGCACAAATACATGGCACTGATGACACGTGACACTGACAGATGGCACTGATACGTGGCAGTGATGACACATGACACTGATAACTGATGGCACGTGACACTGACAGATGGCACTGATATGTGGCACTGATGACACTGATAACAGATGGGACACGTGGCACTGGGGACAGATGGCACTGACAGGTGGCACTGGGGACAGATGGCACTGACAGGTGGCACTGGGGACAGATGGCACTGACAGGTGGCACTGGGGATAGATGGCAGTGATAGGTGGCACTGGGGACATATGGCAGTGATAGGTGGCACTGGGGACATATGGCACTGATAGGTGGCACTGGGGACAGATGGCATGACAGATGGCACTGACAGGTACTGTGGGCACTGAATTTTCAATATTTTTTTGTGTACACTCACCGCTGCAGCACGGGTCCTCTCCCTCCTCAAACGCTGTCTCTGTGTGAGGAGGGAGAGCCGGCGATGAGAGATGATCTCATATGTTTACATATGAGATCGCCCCACATTGGACACGCCGATCGAGTGCTAAATGACCGCTGTGATTGGCCATTTAGCATGATCTGTGATTGGCTGTGTCCAAGGGACACGGCCAACACAGAACTTCTGCGATGCGTGCCCGCAGTGGGGCGCAGTGGAGAAGTAAACAGGAGGATGTCCAAGGGACGTCCTCCCGGCAATTGAGCGCCGCGCTGTAGCCGTCTTTCGGCTATAGCGTAAAGTGGTTAACAGTTAGCTCAGTAATGAAGGGTACGCCAATATGTATTACTGCTTGTTTAAAAAAATCTAAATGATCTTGTGTGCATAATCTAAGAAAAAAAACATAAGAGAAACATGGAAGCTGGCACTGCTGTACCATCTGACGATGCTAGTTGTGTGGCCATCATGTTGACCTTGCTCTGACACAAAGAAAACTAAACATAAGTTTCTTTTCACTTGGGATATTATTACGTATAACACTACATTATTTCCATCATTCTCTGCTACCTCTAGCCAAAACATCCTTTTTTAGTTGTAGAAAGTTGTTGGAAATGGATAATACAAAATGGCAGAATGTTATTGTACTTGTCCTGCAGACACAAAACAAAGTGAGCATAAATTCCTTCAAAATGTGTAGACAGATGCCTTATTCTGTTGTCACCAAAACAGACAGATGTTTTATTCTGATGTCACCAAAATAGGTGTTCCCACTGGAAGATTTCCCCTTACCTCCTTTCCCAGCGGTGCCTGTCCCAGCGACAATGGTCACCAGGACAAAAAAATAGTGGGAATCTACCCAGCAGGAAATACTCTACTTTGAAGTTACTCTGTGTGTAGCCAAGGTCAAAAATGACTAAATACCGTATTATGTGTTTTTTAGAATGTTAACTACGAACACTATAGAGCAGTACAATTTTCATCTTTGTCCCAAATTTCTCCTACTAACATCAGTTGATCCCAACAGAAATACTTGTCGCATCCCTTCTATTCTTCAGGTGATAATACTTACACATCAGCACTGAATTTGCTAGAAGCACGTTCTCCCTTCTAGATGCAATCCTTGCTAGACAGCGGGCAGATGTGCTCATGCATGTAAGGTTTGGATATTCCCACGTGGTAATGGGCCAATAGGCTGGGCACTGCCCCAGGTGACTGTGCCACACTAAGGCCATGTAGAAATCTGGCCTTGTACATAATTGTAAATAACACTAGCAGCAAATATCTGAATGACATGTTAAATAAAATACCAAAAAGTGCACCAATGAGCAGTAAAAAATTAAACAAACCTGTTACTTTAATGCGGAACTGCACTTTTGGTGTCTCTCACATGCTTATCTCCTACGAAAGATGTTAAAACCTTCAGAAGAAAGAAAAAATAATGTTACAAGATTTTATGCCATTAATATGAATTGAAACAATTTCAATAAACACAATAGCAGAAAAATAAAATTACAATTTTGTATTTATATAGCAGTACAGGCTAGAGAAATAAAACAATAATAGATTTTTTTTTTAAATTAGCTTGTATTACAATTAATTACGTAAACGAGTGCTATATCTTTATAAGTGATGATGCACATTCATCCTGGCATGGTCAGTTTTCTTGCCGTGGTGGGAGGACAGTCTGCCTGTCCTTCAATGATCAGATGATCAGACTTCATCTGAAATTGCTCTGACAGATATATATATATCTGCAGACTAGAGTTCTGCTTTAACTTTTTTGGGGGATAGTGTGATAGGGTCCTCCACATCATAGAACTGTTGTGAGTCAGCCTACACCAACTACCTGGATTCTTAATTGAAAAAATGGGCAGTCCAACTTTGTTACTTGTTACCTTATGCATATCAATGTTCGTGTTGCTATATTTTGAATTTCTTTTTATATCTTGGAAAGGAAAACTTAATAAAAACGTTTGAAACAGAAAAACTTCAACAAAGCATGATCCAATTTTCTCCAGCAGGGAAAAAAAATTCCTTCCTGATCCCCTGAGAGGCAATCAGATATTTCCTGGATCAACTTTACCTATAAATCTTAGTATCCAGTTATATTCTGTACAATTAGGAAAGAATCCAGTCCTTTTTTAACCACTTGCCGCCCGCCCACCATCAAATGACGAAGGGACGGTGCGGCTCTCGTTCTGGGTGAACATCATATGACGGCGCACCAGAATGGCCATGCCCGCACAGCTTGGCGATTGTGGCTGCACCGTGTTGCTAGGACATGGCGCAACCCCAATCTCTGTGAAGAGCCGCTGACACGTCCAATCACAGACGATCACATGTAAATACGGAAATGCTGGTAATCGGCTCTCCTTGCCTCACACTGACAGAGTGTGTAGCGAGGAGTGCCAATCGGTGGCATCTCCACGCAGGGGAGAACAGGGCAGGTAATCAAGGCAATGATCATCAGTTCCCTGATTACAGTAAAGTGCCAGCAGTACCACCAATCAGTGCCCATCAGTGACACAAATCAGTGCCCATTACTGGTGCCCACCAGTGCCTGCTCATCAGTGCTGCCCATCAATTCCCATCAGTGCTGCCCATTAGTGCTACCTATCCATGCCGCCTATCAGTGCCCATCAGTGCTGAATAGTGCCTCATCAGTGCCACCTCATCAGCGCCCATCAGTGCAGCCTTTCAGTGCCGGCTCATCGGTGAAGGAGAAAAAATACTTATTTACAAAATTTACTGACAGAAACTAAGAAAAACTTGTTTTTTTTTCAAAATTTTCGTAAAAAATTAAAAAACCCAGCAGTGATTAAATACCACCAAAAGAAAGCTCTATTTGTGTGAAGAAAATTATTAAAAATGAGTTTGGGTATAGTGTTACATGACTGCACAATTGTCATTCAAAGTGCGACAGTGCTGAGAGCTGAAAAATGGCCTGGGCAGAAAGGGGGTGAAATTTCCCAGTATTGAGGTGATTAAAGCAATCTACTGAGCTGGCCAGAATAGGTAAAGTTGTTACCAGAGAGTGAGTTTTCCTCTCACTGTCTGTTGGTGTCTATAGGTCAGAAAGTGAAGAGAAATCTATGCAGATGGCAAAAAACAACAGGGATTTTAAAAGAGAAGTATGGGTTTGGGGTTTTTTCCCCATCATACTTAACTAGATGGATGCAGCATCGGCCCTAGCAGAGTGCTGCTGACTGTCAATCAGCATCTCTCCGCTCTGCTCCTCCATGCTCACTGGAGTGCTGAGCTGTGGAGGGGAGAGGGGGCATCTCAGGCTCTCAGTGGCTCAATGAGAGGCCGAGATGGGTGTCAGTCCAGGCACCAGGCGGATCCAGACTCCTGAAGTCAGGATGACGCAGTGCCTGGACTGATATACGTGACAACAGCAGAGAGTGGACTTTAGTCCGCTCTCTGCTGAAAATGGGTCACATCAGTGCAAAACGAATTGCACTCCTTTGACCCATAGGAGAAGCCCAGCCAAACGAGCTTAGGTTGGACTTCTCATTTAAAGGTTTTTTTTTTGTTTTGTTTTTTACACAGGAGCATAAAAAAGGAATGCCACAAACATCAGTTTGGATGCAATCCTCCTGCAGACTTTTCCTCCAGCTCCCTCTCTGTACTGAGGTACAGGCTTTCAGTTGGAGAGCTAGAGGAAGAGTCAATGGACTATGAATACAATGATCACTACACTTGTATTCCATTGAGAGCTACAAGTTTGTCTGCAGCGGTGGCAGACAGGACTTGTGGTTCCCACAGAGCTCTGTGAATGAATGGCACGGCTGTGTGGGTCTCGCATAGCTGTGCCAATTTCAAAAGTGACAACAGCTGCAGGGGAGAAGAACCCAGGTGAAGGGCACTCTGGGTTGGGGGGAGATAGCATACTTGGCAATATGTTACACCCCAAGTACCCAAGTATAGGTATAACAAGTAACATGCTGAAAAGGTGCAGTTTGTCTTCCTTAGCCTGTCAAAATGGGTTTTGACTTTAAAACCAGTTTCAAAATATCAAAGGACTAAAAGAGGCATGTAGAGACTATAAATGAGCTACTGTTATAAGTGGCAGCATTCTTGTCACTGGTCTAAAATAGCTACAAATTATTATTCTAGATGTGTTCATCTCCAAACGACATTCTATAAATACAGAAGCCAGGGCAGTCATATTTAACCTCTTCAGTTCTTGTACCTGTATACCAATTATAAACTAAAGCAATTTTTTACATTTCCTCTCTGGGCCAATTTACAATCTTTTTTTTTTTCTTTTTTTTTTTAGGGGACAAACAAGGCTTTCTTTTGATGATATGGCCTTGAAATAATATTTTATTTTCTATGTAATCTATACATAAAAAGAAGTACAACAATTAAATATATATATATATATTTTTTTAAAAGTCATTTTTTTCAATGGGCTGCCCTACCCACAGAAACGTGGGCAAATAATTCACCAACCCATTTTTAAAAATTGCACCACACAAAACCACATGGTGCCACAAGGTTTCACAGGAGTTTTGCTGATGTGTGGGGTGGTACCCTATGTATCTGCTAAACAGAAGTGAGTTTCTCTCACATTTTGGGAACATCTATGATTGTGCGTGCATTCCCGACAAGCAATAATGTGAACCTAGCCAAAAATTATGTTTTTGGTACTAATTACAGCAAATGAAAAAGCCTTTTTTTATTTCATTTTTTCACAAATGTTAACAAGACTTTGGGGAAAAAAAGAAAGGATAACAATGAAAAAAATAAATAAATACTGAGGAAAAAGAAACAAAAAAAATCAGCAGAGAAATAATAGCGAAGGAGAAAGGGGAAGGAAAAGGTTCATTCTAGCTAATTAGGGTTTAACAGAAATACATTTTTACTTAAAAAAAAAAAAAAAAATGTCATGTCATATTATCAACATATGAATGAAATAGTAAAACACAAAATAACAATACATTGGCTATTTTTTCAAATAAACTACTTAGCCTAAAAGAAATAAATGTGAAATATATTCAGTCTGAGAAATACCACTGCACAGTAAAGTCCATTAGAAAGTTCTAGTACAATGGTAACTCCTTTTCCTTTCTCGACTTAATACTGGCACTAAGTTCTTCCGTTCCTGTAACAGACTATTAACTTTTAAAATTCGTAAGCTTGGCAGGGTAACTCCAAACATAGCTAATATTCTAAATTTAAACATCACTAAATGTTCTCTGTATTCCATGTGTGATGCAGAAAGGTAAAAACTGAAAAAATACAGATATCTAACTTTTTTTTTTTAAAGTGATTTTCTTTGTAATGAATACTGCGATAACACATACAATGGAAATGAGGCATCACAAATCAACCTTACTCCTGACCAATATTTTTTTCATTTAAAACACAGCAAAATTACTGTAATTAATATCCCCGAAAATAAAATATTTCCTGAAAGATGAAACTGTACAATAAAGCCTGGTACACATGGGGAGTTTTTTTTTTTCGTTCAATCCAGTGGACTGAAGGAATAATAACTGACAGATCACTGTACTAACACAAGCGATGTTAGTGCGGCGGTCTCCCCTCCTGAGCTATTTTGTTCTGACAAGGGGACTGCCCCCTCCCCCACCTGAATAAACTAATCAGCGCTCACAACTAGTGGCTGTAAGCCCTGATCAGATACTGATTTTCTAGCATGCTTGTTCGATAAAAGCCAGCCATTGATCAGCTTCTGTCAGACAGACTGCTGTACACACGGGCCGAATGTCAGCTGGTTTCTGTTGAACCGGCAGATATTCGGTCCGTATGCACCAGCCTTAAAGTAGAAGTATAGGCAAATATTGTTTTTCCATTTTGGATAGAGCAAGGAAGGGTATGTATAACCCCTGTCAGATTTTTTTTCATCATCTGTTTCCCATTGCAGAGATTTCCATTCACTTCCTGTCTCATAGCCAAACAGGAAGTGAGAGGGAATCCCTGCAAATTAGGGGAATTCCTTGGGGACCCCCAGGTCACCAGAACTAGTGTCCCCATTGGAAGATTTCCCCTCTATGACCTTTATGGGGACAACCCAAAAGTTGAGATTTTCCTTTTAGTTTAAGCTTGGGTTCATGCTATTGCGAACACAGACATCGAATGTGATTCGCACCGCATTGCTGTGCCGATCACATGTGATGCCTGTGCAATACGAATTCAGTCATACAGTTGTACGGCTAAACTCACATTGGATTCACACAAAAAAAGGTGCAGGAACCTTTTTTCTTCGCGCACTGGAATCAGATCGCATGGGTGTTCCACCCATGCGATCCGATTCCTGTCTGAATTTACAGTTCGCACTGCGATCTGCGAACCGATCTGGGGGTGTCATTAACCTTCTATTGACACCCACAGCTGTTCACAGAGGGCAGTGTGGACTGCCTGTGAGGGAGATGCTACGCGGGAAATGGAACTAGAATGGCGCTGGTTCCCGCATCTCAATAGTGTGAACCCAGGCTCAATGATAATGGTAAACAGGACAAATAGAGAGAGTGAATCTCTTTAATGGGGGTACAGACAGCAATAAAAACTGACAAGTGCTCTAATCCCTCTGCACTCTATCCAAACTAAAAAAAAAAGTTTTGCCTTGTCGCACACATTTCATGCAGGCTGGAAGAATTTTGCCGTATTTTTTCTAACATTTTAATTCATATGACCATCAGCTCTATCTAGTGGTATCATTTTTTGAATCTACCTCAATGAAATAATCAGCATTTTGGGCATAGGAATTCATCTATTACAAAAACACAGGGAAGATTTGGCCAGTCAGTGTTGATAAACACGGTGTCTGACCGTCCTTTTGTTGACAGCAGCTATTGGCTTTCACTTTTAGAGCCCAAAATTGCCAGTAAAGCTGGGTTCACACTTGTCCGGTCACAGATATTGCATGTGATTAGCGACACATTGCTGTGCAGATCACATGCGATGTCTGTGCGATGCGAATTCAGCCATACAAACTGTATGGCTGAAATCGCATTTGCACCAAAATGGTACAGGACCCTTTTTTTGGTCCGCGCTGGAATTGGATTTGCACCATTTCACAGTTCGCAATCTGTGAACCGATCTGGGGGTGTAATAAAAGTGATTGTAAAGGGAGAAGGTTTTTATCTTAATGCATTTTATGCATTAAGATAAAAAAACTTCTGTGTGCAGCAGCCCCCCTTCAGCCCCTCTAATACTTACCTGATCCATCTCTATCCAGCACTGTTGCAGGAGAGGCTCGGCTGCAAATGACTCCTCTCCTCATTGGCTGAGACAGCAGCAGAGCACCATTGGCTCCCGCTGCTGTCAAAGTCAGTGAGCCAATGAGAGGGTACGGCGCATAGCCGGGGGGTCCGTGTCTGAATGGACCCATGGAGCTGCAGCTCGGTTTGGGTGCCCCCATAGCAAGCTGCTTACTGTGGGGGCGCTCGTCAAGAGGGAGGGGTCAGGAGAGCTGAAGAGGGACCTGAGAAGAGGAGGATCAGGGCTGCTCTATATAAAACCACTGCAACATAGCAGGTAAGTATAACATGTTTGTTTTTTTAGGCAAAAAATAAAACGAGACTTTAGTATCACTTTAACTTTACATTGACACCCCCAGCAGTTTGCAGATGTCAGTGTGAACCAGTGTGCGATTCAGGTGCTATGCGGGAACCGGCACTGAATCACAGGGTTTCCCGTATCACACCAGTATGAACTGGGACTAAGTAGTAGGGAGGGTTTCAGGACTGGAGCAGAATGACTGGATGTGCTACACACACCTGTGTACTTTGATTAAATGTTTTTGTGTGTAGTATCCTCAACTGCTTAAAACTAAACTACTGCTTCCCGTTTAGTGTTGCACAGATGGACAGGTTCCAGTCCTGTACTGAAATTGCTTCAATTCACTGAACAGTGTGAGCTTCTCGCAGTGTGCATTAGAATCTGCTGCAAGCCAGATACAGCCTGACCCATTTTCTGGGTGGAGGATGTCCATCATTATCCAGCTCTTCTTTCCTAGCCTTACTGTCTATGACCCACCCCTTTTATTTATTGTATTTCAGTTCTTTCAAATATTGAGGCTCAACATCACATGTGAGCATTACCTAGGGCAATCTGCCTAGGAACTCCCACTCCTTCAGACTTATACTTTATTAAAGTGCTAGTAAACTCTAGAGGACAGGTCAGCACAATTTCACTCAGTATAACTTGTTTGTCAGTGGCTTTCAATGCTTTTCAAAATGCAGCGTTTGGGAGATTTTGCCGCTCCTTCTGTCCATTACATCACTCACACATGTGCAGTGTAAATCCTTTTCGCGGCACACTGATCAGTGTAGATTATTGTGCCGTGTTTACGTAATTGGATTTTTTCGCCATAGTAGTGTAGTCACATGAGAGTGCTCAGAGAACTATCACGTCCTGAAGTCGAAGGCTGCAGAAAACCAAAAACTTCATTTACTTTTACTGTGCATGTGCGAGATTCCCACAGTGATGTAGGAGAAAGGGCACTACTATAATAATAAACTACAAAATAGTACGATCGCAGCTATGATGCTCTAGCTTATCCCTTTGTGTTTTTAACTGCATTATAATGTAGCATTCTCCTTGTTGTGGATTTGTTGTATTGAGTTTACCACCACTTTAAGGAGTTACCTTATTTGCCTAACTCCTCATAAGTGCCTCCACTGCCTGCATCAGGTCTGAGGACTTATGTGGGGTACACACTATAAGAAAATCGAGCGAACGATCGTCTGATTTTCCTCGTTGATTCAAAGCAAATCAGAACTGAAAATTTGTACAAAAATTCTCATACACAGAGGCTTTTTTTTTTTTATGTTTATTGTTTCTGATCATACGCAGTCTTTCTTTTCTGATTTTTATGTATGAAAACGGTACACATTAAATGAAAATCGTTTCTTCCGTTCCCATACGAGAAAAGTTTTGGAGTTTGTCCCATCTGGAATTTTCATACGAAAAGTCGGAATTGGCTGAAAATCGTACGAAAGTCACTTGGACGAAAATGTTCTCCCGATTTTCTTATAGTGTGTACAAGCCTTTACTAAGGCAAGGTGCTGTGATGTTTTCAGGAAGCCATGTACAGGATGCTGCCTGCTCCTCCCACCAGCCATAATCTGACTGCATTGCACAGAAAAGCACAAGGACCCAGTAATGAAATCACTGGTTCTAAAATAAGATGGGTACACCCACTAAATTACACGCCCTCTTCCCATTAATTTCATAAGTCTAATATGTTACACTCTAGATATAAGCACAATATATCACTTTATGATTTAAAATAACCACAATCTAAAAAAACAACATTATAGCAAAAGTATATTATTAATAACAAATTTCTATATCTGTATGGAAGATTTGTCATTTTTTTCACTACAATACTGTCTTATAACCTACTGACTACAATTTTACAGTTGTGCTCAAAAGTTTGCATACCCTGGCAGAAATTATGAAATTTTGGCATTAAAATTGAAAATACGACTGATCATGCCAAAAATCTGTCTTTTATTTAAGGATAGCAATCACATGAAGCCATTTATTATCACACCGTTTTTTGGATCCTTTTTAAATCATAATGATAACAGAAATCCCCCAAATGGCCCTGATAAAAACTTTACATACCCTGGAATATTTGGCCTTGGTACAGACACAGAAGGTGGCACACACAGGTTTAAATGGCAATTAAAGGTTAATTTCTCAAGTTTGTGGCTTTTTAAATCACAATTAGTATCTGTGTATAAATAGTCAATGAGTTTGTTAGCTCTCACTTGGATGCCCTAAGCAGGCTAGACACTGAGCCATGAGGAGGTAGAAAAGAACAGTCAAAAGACTTGCGTAACAAGGTAATTAAACTTTACAAAGATGGAAAAGGATATAAAAAGATGTCCAAAGCCTTGGATATGCCAGTCAGTACTGTTCAATCAGTAGAAATTTTGGGGATCTCTTGATACCAAGCCAAGGTCAGGTAGATAAAGAATGATTTCAGCCACAACTGCCACAGGAACTATTCGGGATAGAAAGAAAAACCCACAGGTAACCCCAGGAGAAATACAGGCTGCTCTGGAAAAAGATGGCGTGGTTGTTTTTAAGGAGCATAATACAATACTTGAACAAAAAAGAGCTGCATGGTCAAGTTGCCAGAAAGAAGCCTCTACTGCACAAGTTCCACAAAAAAGCCTGGTTCCAATATGCCCAACAACACCTTGACATGTCTCATTGGGCTTTTTTGTGGCATTGGCACAGTAAAGGCTTCCTTCTGGCAGGTCAACCATACAGCTCTTTTTTGTTCAAGTATCGTTGAATTGTGCTCCTTAAAAACAACCACACCATCTTTTTGGAGAGCAGCCTGTATTTCTCCTGCGGTTACCTGTGGGTTTTTCCTTGTATTCTGGGCAATTCTTCCGCCAGTTGTAGCTGCACACTTTCTTGGTTTACCTGACTTTGGTTTGGTATCAAAAGGGACTGAATTTTCCACTTCTTAATAAGGGATAAAACATTACTGACTGGCATATTCAAGGCTTTGGATAACTTTTTATATCCTTTACCATCTTTATAAAGTTCAATTACTTTGTTATGCAGGTCTTTTGACTGTTCTTTAATACCTCCTCATGGCTCAGTATCTAGCCTGCTTAGGGCATCCAAGTGAGAGCTAACATTGACTATTTATACACAGGCACTAATTGTGATTTAAAAAGCCACAAATGTGAGAAATTAACCTTTAATTGCCATTTTAACCTGTGTGTGCCACCTTCTCTATCTGTAACAAGGCCAAGCATTCCAGGGTATGTAAACTTTTTATCAGGGCCATTTGGGTGATTTCTGTTATCATTATGATTTAAAAAGGGTTAAAAAAACGATGTGATAATAAATTGCTTCATGTGATCACTATCCTAAATAAAAGTTTTAGTTTTTTGGCATAATCAGTCATATTTTCAATATAAATGCCAAAATTTCACAATTTCTGCCAGGGTATGAAAACTTTTGAGCACAAATGTATATCTGATATGCAATATGTCTCTTATACCACCATAATTCCCTTAATAAAAAAAGTTTGTATGCATAAATAAAATAAGGTGGGTAACACAAATAGAAAAGTTTCTTTTACAAATGTAATGTTGATGAGGGGGAGAAGGAGAAACCTGTAAAGGCAAAATAGCTGCAGTGAAATCAAAAGGATGGCTGAACTCATTTGTATAGTATACTGCTGTTTAAAACTGCTTTAAAATATGGCACAGCAGATCCCCGTCTCAGGGGCCAGCACACAGCAGCAACATACATATGCCCACAGGCAGTAGTATATGGCAAGCTTTAGCTGTGAGAGGCTGATTGACATCAGTCTCACTTCACAAAAAAACTTCTGAATGGAACTGCTACGTAACCATCAGATGTCATCTTTGACACTGGAATTGTTATTGACGTTAAAGCCTGTTTTGTCCTTGGCTAGACAGAAGCACAGTCAGGGCATTGAACACCTTTCTTGTTGAGAAAGAAAATCATTTCTATATGGATTTGTTCTCCTCTGCATGTTCTTATGACCCACGTAACGTGTGCAGCCTCTGCAATACATCAGAGTTCATGTAACCGGAATATTACAAGCTGCTCTGGTTTTATATTTTCTTCTCTTTTAAAGCGGTTGTCTTGCCAACAATAATTAGTACCCACTTGGATGTTCTTTACAAACAAATACACTTCTGCACAACAATATTAGATTCTAGCTGGAAGCTGCTAAGTAACAAAGCAAACTTGCCTCCCATAAACGCTTATGTGGATTGCAAACCTATAGGACCGCACACAAGTCAGGATTTCATGTGCTTATGGGTTAAGCCGAACGTCTTTTTTATTCATTTTTTTGTTTAGCTATCTTGTTTAAAATGCACAAGATTTTCTCATCCGTTTTTTTTTATTTATGTAGCATGTTGGTGTTATATATTCTACTCTAGAACTAGAGAAACCCCCTAGGGGTGGGATTTTGAAGGCACTACCAAAACAGCAATATAAAAAGTATGTAAAGTTTATGATATTCTACTCTAAGGCTAGCTTTACATCGATGCAGTGCAGTTTTGATCTAATTTTGAATGTAATGTTGTAGTGCAGCTGCAGTGTAACTCTGAACGTTTTTGCATTAAGGAGTCGTCACCCGCACCTGTCAGCAGGAAATGTAAACAAAAGAGCCCTTTGGGTCTGGTGTGGATTTTGAGGGGAACCCCCCACCCCCAAAGCACCTTGTCCCTATGTTGATGGGGTCAAGGACCTCTTCCTCATAACCCTGGCCCGCTGATTGTGAAGGTGCAGGGAGGGTACCCTCCAGTTTCCAACACCCATGTAAATAAGTAGGGTTACATAGATAATAAATCTCCCCCAAAGTAAACCCATCATTATTCACGAAGAATGGCAGCCGCAGACTCGCATGGGAAATAAAAAAAAACGCACCATCAAACTTGACCACTCTCGTCACTTGACGTTTGCCAAATGATAGAGCAGCTTACCCCCGCCGCTACGTAAACAAAGAGGCATGGTCTCCAGGACCCCACCTAGTGACGCCATGGGGGGGTCAACTGGTGATGTTTATTTATTGGCAGGGGGAAGCAGCATTGTCATTTGGCGAGTGTTAAGCGATAGTAGCAGCCGTGTTTGGCGAGAGCTATTTTATTATTTTCGTACAGTTTGGTGGCAAACGTTCTTCGTGATGGATGATGGATTTGCATCAGGGGACATTTTTTTAATAAAGAACTTGTCAAAAATAGTCTTGTGTTTTTAAATACTTTGGAACTTTTTTTGATGAATGAGTAGGGGTACCCCTACTCATTCACAGGACATAAGGCCAGATTCTGATAAGTCACCTCCCTGCACCGCCACAACCTCTGGCCAGGGTTGTGGGGAAGAAGCTCTTGTTAACATGGGAACAAGGTTCTTTGGGGGCAGGGAAGTCCCCCCACTCCATGTTGAGGACATGTGGCTTAGTGTAGTTCGGGGGGGGGGGGTGCGCTTGTTCGCCCCCCCTTTCCTGGCCTGCATGTTCGGATAAGGGTCCAGTATGGATTTTTGGCATGGGGTTTCCCTTAAAATTTATAACAAACCTGAAAGGCTCTTTTGTCTACATTCTCTGCTGACAACAGGGATGACTCATCGTTGTTAGGATGCCAGCTCCTTACCAGTCAATGACTCATCCTGCTGACATCAGGAATGAGTCACTGGTTGTTAAGACGCTGGCAGGTGCAAGCAAAAGTGCATCAAAGAAAACATGTAGATGCGATTTTAATGCATTTCCATAGCTGTCTAGGGACCACAAAATCATGCTGCATGGCACCAAAGTAGCACAGGACCCTTCCCCAAAGTTGTATTCCAGCTGCGCTTCATTAATGTGAACTGGCACCATAGGAAACACTGTTATTTCCCTTATCATGCAATTCAAATCGCTTTAATGTGAACCAGGTCTAAATGTTTTGTACAACTTTGCGCTGTAGACCTCAATGACTTGTGGGGGAAAAAAACTTGCAGCTGGGTATATTTTCTTTTTTAACCACCAGAATGCAAAAGAAAATCCTGCCAATGCAGGGCAAAAAAGGTCATTTAGATTTACCAAATTGAAATGAGAGTTGACAGTGACATTAAACTCCGGTTTAAAAAGTATATTCTTATTCAAGTATATAAAAATATAGTGTGGCGCTAGAAGTGATATTCCATAGAAAGTAGTATTAACCCTATTGGGTGCATATACATAAGAAAGATATAGAGGGGTTCGGAGGGAGGGAGATATCACCTTCCCTACCCACACTTCCCCATAAGTGAATGCAACCTGAAAGGAAAAAGTGCAACAATATATCTATGTCCGTGTACTAAATAAAAAATATAGAGAGTAAGTGTTAAATATCGTGAGAAGATAGGGAACACTTATCAGGCTGGTATCTGGAGGTAAAGCTCAAGATTCTAGTTTTACATCAAGAAAAATATAAAAGAGCAAGTTATTGTCAAGGTTGGTATAGTGATGTGTCCCAAATAATAGATTATTTAAAGGGGACTGAAATAAATGCATATAATAATAAAAAGTCCATCAAAATCATAAATGTATATATATTTGGAGTCCACTATCCTAAGTATAGGGTTGCCAAATATCGATCATGGTGTAAGAAATCAACAGGCAGTGGTAAACCGAAGCTGTTGGACGTGTCTGTACTCAGAAACAGGGTTCCTCCCTTGGAATGGTGACTTTGGCCCAAAAAGAACAGGTATATAATGCCCTTACCGGATCAGGTGGACTCACAGGCCCTTGGCGGTGAGTCTAACGAGCTTTATACCGTCAAGCGGTGTGGAGCTGTGTAGCCGTATGTTGTTCCCGGGTGGGGGATCCCTGGAAGGCACGTCTCTGGCTCAGTCGGTTGTCCCAGAAGTCATCTGCTGGTACGTCCTTGGTAGGAGGCAGCTGGGAGCCGGAGTCATCCGAAGCTTTCAAGTAAAGGGAGCCTGTTTCTCAGTAGCCAACACCATTTAGGTAGGTGGAACCAGAAAAAAAGAGAAACTTCCACATGGTGTAAATCTTTCACAGACGTGGCGACATTTATTAAATAAAATTTTATTTAAAAAAAAAAAAAAAAAAAAATTTTATTTAATAAATGTCGCCACGTCTGTGAAAGATTTACACCATGTGGAAGTTTCTCTTTTTTTCTGGTTCCACCTACCTAAATGGTGTTGGCTACTGAGAAACAGGCTCCCTTTACTTGAAAGCTTCGGATGACTCCGGCTCCCAGCTGCCTCCTACCAAGGACGTACCAGCAGATGACTTCTGGGACAACCGACTGAGCCAGAGACGTGCCTTCCAGGGATCCCCCACCCGGGAACAACATACGGCTACACAGCTCCACACCGCTTGACGGTATAAAGCTCGTTAGACTCACCGCCAAGGGCCTGTGAGTCCACCTGATCCGGTAAGGGCATTATATACCTGTTCTTTTTGGGCCAAAGTCACCATTCCAAGGGAGGAACCCTGTTTCTGAGTACAGACACGTCCAACAGCTTCGGTTTACCACTGCCTGTTGATTTCTTACACCATGATCGATATTTGGCAACCCTATACTTAGGATAGTGGACTCCAAATATATATACATTTATGATTTTGATGGACTTTTTATTATTATATGCATTTATTTCAGTCCCCTTTAAATAATCTATTATTTGGGACACATCACTATACCAACCTTGACAATAACTTGCTCTTTTATATTTTTCTTGATGTAAAACTAGAATCTTGAGCTTTACCTCCAGATACCAGCCTGATAAGTGTTCCCTATCTTCTCACGATATTTAACACTTACTCTCTATATTTTTTATTTAGTACACGGACATAGATATATTGTTGCACTTTTTCCTTTCAGGTTGCATTCACTTATGGGGAAGTGTGGGTAGGGAAGGTGATATCTCCCTCCCTCCGAACCCCTCTATATCTTTCTTATGTATATGCACCCAATAGGGTTAATACTACTTTCTATGGAATATCACTTCTAGCGCCACACTATATTTTTATATATTTTTTCACATTTACACAGGTCAAGTTGTTGTGTTGGCTGCTTTTTCTTCTGAGAGTTGGCGCGAATCTCTTTTCTTACAATTCTTATTCAAGTATCTATGGATATTCTTAACTTAGAAAAGTACTTTTTGTTGCTCTCAGCCTCCCTCAAATCTTAAAATTGAGGGGGGGGGGAATAGAGGTTCAGGAACAAGGATGAGCTCAGGTGTGTTTGCAAACCGCACGCGCAGAGCCCGCCAGGAAGTCGGCACTGCACAGCGCTAATCACAGGCAGTGAGACATTTCCCGATCTCTGAAGCCGCACAGGGACAATGTCTCACTGCCTGTGATTAGCGCTCCGCAGTGCCAACTTCCTGGGGGGATTCTGCTCATGCGGTTTGTGAACATGCCTTAGCTCATCCCTATTCGGGAACACAAATAGGACAGCAAAAGTAGGCAGAAGGACATCGTAAGAAACAATTTAACGAAAAATAGATTACAGGGACATTAGGTAGTGGATGTGTATGAATTATTTTTGGAACGTTAGGACATTATTTAGTGTCACTTTACAACTTGCCGACCGGCTCACGCACATTTACGTCGGCAAAGTGATTTGTTCCTGCAAAACAATGTACCCATACGTCGGCTCTTTTAAGAGCCATAGCAGGTGCACGCCCACTGCCCGTGGCTGGTGGGCGCAATCTCCGCCGGCCACCTGTGATGGCAGGCACGAGAGCCAGAACAGGGATTTGTGTATAAACACACAAATTTTCATTCTGACAGGAGAGAAGAGACAGATATGCTGTTCGTGGTAATTATGAACAGCGATATGTCTCCTACCCCCGTCAGTCCCATCCCCCCACAGTTAGAAACACTCACAAGGGAACACATTTAACCCCTTGATCGCCCCCCAGTGTTAACCCCTTCCCTGCCAGTGACATTTACACAATAATCAGTGCATTTTTATAGCTCAGATCACTGTATAAATGTCAATGGTCCCAAAAAAGTGTCAAAAGTGTCCGAACTGTCCACCACAATGTCGCAGTCCCGCTTAAAATCGCAGATCACTGTCATTACTAGTAAAAAAAAATAATAATAGTAATAAAAATGCCATAACTCTATCCCCTATTTTGTAGACATTATAACTTTTGCGCAAACCAATCAATATATGCTTATTGCGATTTTTTTAACAAAAACAAGTAGAAGAATACATATTGGCCTAAACTGATGAAGAAATTTGTTTTTTAAAAACTTTTTTGGGGATATTTATTATAGCAAAATGTAAAAAATATAGTTTTTAGAAATGGGTGACTCAGAGGGTTGGATGTGTCATAGCCATCATCCCTTGGAAGTCTTGGAAAACAAATATATACCTCAACGTGGGATTTTTAAGGCAATGTAGTAAAGAAAGTTGTATTTAGATAAAGATGCGAGATGTGACGCCCTTAGCTTAGCCACGCCCACATCCCTTTATTAGGACGCCAGGGACAGCCAATGGCGGCATTTCTCCCTCGGCTTTCAACCAAGAGGTTCTCTGCAGTCCAGGCTCCTCCTTACAGGCTTCCCTGCAGCTTTGACAAGACCCAGACCCAGTCATACTTCTAGAAGGTAATCCTACATGCTGTAACCACAAATACCTCAGGGAATATTGGTCTCTGAAGGGATCTTTTTTCATCCATCTTTAAATGGCGTTTTTGTCTTTTTAGAACCTCAAATATCACTTATTGGCTGCCTATGATTGGATTCTTTAGAAATATATCCTGTCATCCTGTAGAGGATTTTGGACAGTCAGTGCAACAAATGATAGAGACTCCCCCTTTTTCTAGGCACTGGGAATGCACCTTACCTGCAGTTGCATGAAAAATGTAAGTTGCTCTTATTGAATTTATGTGTTTGATGACATATGTGTGATATATGTACACGATATATGGTATGTAACATTGCTATTTTTAACATTCTTGAAATTTTAGAACGTGATGCAATCTTTCCCTGAGGAAGACTTTTTGATGTTATAAGTTGAAACGCGTTGGAATACTGCTACTTGACGCCACCGCATCGCTATAGGTGGTGATTGTATCTTGTAGTAGGATGTATCACGATCTAGGAGTATCATCAACTCCCTGCTTTCCACATTTTCATGCTATTTGATGATTCTTTTTAAACTGTATGATCACTAAAAGTATTTTTGTATGTTATATATTTTCTGTGTATCAATAAATTATTCTTTTATCTAAATACAATTTTCTTTACTACATTGCCTTAAAAATCCCACGTTGAGGTATATATTTGTTTTCCAAAAATATAGTTTTTTTTCTAAAATTGGCGCTTTTTTGTTTATAGCGCAAAAAATAAAAACCGCAGAGGTAATCAAATACCACCAAAAGAAAGCTCTATTTGTGGGGAAAAAAGGACATCAATTTTGTTTGGGTACATTGTCGCAAATTGTCAGTTAAAGTGACGCAGTGCCATATCGCAAAAAATGGCCCGGTCATTAAGGGGGAAAATCTTACGTGGCTGAAGTGGTTAAAGCAGATTCTGATTTGGCAATCAGTTTCTAATTAAATAAAGTGCAGTACCAAAGCGCAGTGGTTATGCAGCTGATGTTATTTTTTCCTTTGATTGAATATTTGACAAATATGCTTTAAAAGAAATCTGCAATGAGAAGAATGTGGGGGTTTGCTACTGCTACCCTCCTTCCAAAAATGCTAGTTATCTGGCTGTGTCTAGTTTCTTGTTTTTGACCTGAACTAGCATGCTGTAAACAAGAATTCTTTATTTCAGTACTTGCTTCAGGTCAGAAGTGCATTGTTGACAACATTAAAAATGACAGCCAGATAATAAACATTCTCAAAGGAAGTCACAAATAGCATCTCCCATATTTCTATTCTGATGGATTCACTTCAGGTATAGAGGGGGCAAGTAATATAGATATCCAGATATAAACATTGTTAGTGAAGACGCTTTCTAGGCTCTGCTTATTCAACAACTCTAATGCAGTGTACACACGGTCGGATTTTCCGACGGGAAATGTTTGATGTGAGCTTGTTGTCGGAAAGTCCGACCGTGTGTTTGCTCCATCGGACATTTGCTGTCGGACTTTCTGCCAACAAATGTTTGATAGCAGGTTCTCAAAGTTCACACATGTTCAGAATCAAGCAGAAAGCGCCGCATTGGCTATTGAACTACGTTTTTCTTGGCTCATCGTATGTCTTGTACGTCACCGCATTCCCACATTCGTAATTGTTGGTCAACATTTTGTGTGACAGTGTGTATGCAAGACAAGTTGGAGCCAACAACCTTCGAACAAAAATCCACGGTTTTGATGGTGGAAAGTCCGATCGTGTGTACGCGGCACAAGGCTCATACAGAAGTGTGCTTCTCTGTGTACACAAAGTAAAAATAACACATCCAGCCAACTTGCATTGGTCATTTTGCCCACAGAAGCCATGTACACATATACAGATAAGCTATGAACAACTCAAGCTCAGTTCACACCCAAGTAGAAACTAGACACAAATACTGTACGTAAAGCCTTTAAGTCAACTTGGCAAAGCATAAATTGTACCCAAGCTAACAATGCTCTGAAGTGCAGGCGACTTGTATTTTCAAGTAAGTAACTATGTTAGTCATCAGATAAGTGCCATTGTGAAGTCACTGCTGTATGGGCCAAGCTGTATGCAGCATCTTAAGTTTTTAGAAAGCCCAAAATAAGCCCCAATCCCTTCCATGTCCACCTCTATCATTTACCTTGTGTTCTTAATTTACACAGAACTGGCTCTTGGCCAAGAAGTGAAAGTGTCAGAGAAGCAGTTCTTAGGTGGACCCAGACGCAGCCCCAAAAAAGGAAATACAGTAGGGCTTTAACTTCTATTTTGTATTATGTCTAGAACAACAAGGTAGCACAGCACCCAATTAAAATTTCTGACTTCAGAACCACTTTAGCAGATTGAACTTAATAGCAAAATTATAACCATTACAGAAAATGCTGCAGGCATGCATTCCAAGCAAACTGCCTAATATACAGGCGACATACACATAAGGGAGCCGTATTACCCAACAAAGAATTTGTACAGTAATGTGCAAAATTCTTAAGCAGGTGTTTAAAAAATGCTGTAAAAAATTATTTCAGATATAGAAGTGTTAATAGTATATTTTTATCAATTAACAAAATGGAAAATAAATGAACAGAAGAGAAATTAAAAATTTATATTTGGTGTGACCACCCTTTGCCTTCAAAACAGCATGAATTCTTCAAGATACAATTGCCCTTGAGATTATCCAAACATCTTGGAGAACTAACTACAGATCTTCTGTGGATGTAGGCTGCCTCAAATCCTTCTGTCTCTTCATATTATCCCAGACAGATGTTGAGATTAGGGCTCAAAGGGGCCAAACCATCAATTTTAGAAGTCCTTGCTCTTAATGGCCTCCCTGATGGTATGGCATGGCAACAATGAAGCATAGTGGAGGTTCATTGTAAGATTTGGGGCTGCATTTCTGCAAATAGAGTTTGAGATTTGGTCAGGATCAATGGTGACCTCATTGATCCTGACCAAATTTCAAAATCTATTTGCAGAAATGCAGCCCCAAATCTTACAATGAAACTCCACTATGCTTCATTGTTGCCTGCAGACACTCATTGTACTGTTCTGTTCATTTACTTTCCATTTAAATTGATGAAAAAAAAATAGTAACGCTTTTATTTCTGATAACATTCCTAATTTACTGATTTTTTTTTACCTGCCTAAAACTTTTGTACAGTAGTGTATTTTTTGTCTGTCTAGTTCTGATTTTTAAGTTGGGTACATACACAAACACACATAGTATTTGTCCATTCAACCAGCGGGTTGAACGGAAAAAAACTGACAGATCCCTGCATCAACACAAACAATGTTGATGCAGGGATCTTTCCTGCTGTGATGTTGTATTCTGACAGGGGGAGTCCAGAATACACAGATCAGTGCTTGCAGCCACTGGCTGCATCAAATGCCGTTTTCCAGCATGATCGTTCGACAGACCAGCTTCTGTTCACAGTGACTGGTTCATGTTATGTTACTATGTACATGCCACACACTATGTGATTGGGTTATATATTATTAAATGTCCACCAGTCAATCTCTGTTCATGTTGTTCATCTCGGCCGCATACTTCATATAAAGTCCCAAACCTCTCTTCCTTTTTCAATTTAACAGGGATGGAGGCATTCTACGGCGGATGCCCAGGCTTCATATTAAGTCCCAACCTTTTTTCCCCCCTTCTTTCTGTTCACAGTGAGTACACAGGTACCGAAAGTCAGCCGGTTCCTGCCGAACCAGCCAACTTTCAGGAGGTGTGTACCTGCCTTTACAAAGCCCTGTCTATCAGGGGAGGAGACAACATTTTAAGAAGAATCAGCAGACTGATGAAGTTACCTTTCTTTGAAAGTAACAGCTCTCTTTTATACAGTTCTGTCCTACATGATTACTTTTCCAAATGTTGCTAGGTGCTGTCTAATTCAAGCTATGAGGTCTGACCTGCACCCCTCTTGTAGCAGCCAATCTGACAACTGCTTGGAAGTAGATGGCTGCTTCATAATGGCAGCATGTCTCAGCTGTGAGCACATTTCCAAGGCAAGCAGAGGCAATAGAAATACAGAGGAAGGGAGAGAGAGTGTTAAGCCTCGTACACACGATCGCATTTTCGGCAGGGAATTGTGTGATGACAGACTGTTTGCCTAAAATCCCACTGTTCGTATGCTCCATCAGACAATTGTTGGCCAACTTTCAGTCAAGAAATATTGGATGGCAGGCTAGTAAATTTTCAGCGCACAACGGTCTGTTGTTAGATTTTCCTATTGTGTGTACACAAGTCTGTCACACAAAAGTCCAAAGTACAAACACGCATACTCGGAATCAATGCTCACCAAACACGACATTAGCAGAAGGTGTCCAAAGGGTGGCGCTCAAGAGCTGAAATTCCAGGTAGTACGTCACTACGTTCGTGTTTGTTGGCCGACAATTATGTACCATTTGTATGGAAGACAAGTTCACGGCACACACCCTTTGGACAAAAGTCTGATGCTTTGTCTGCGGAAAATCTGATCATGTGTACGAGGCTTTGGCCTCTGAATTTCTCCTGCCGCTGCCTATCTTGGGAAAGCGCTCACAGCTGAGACAAGCTGCCATTATTATTCTGAGCTGTTGGTGGATCAGCAGTGGCAGGGGGGGTTATAGTTCAAACTCGTAGCTATGGTTAGAAAGCATCTAGCAACATGGAACAAAGTACTACATAGAGGACCGAACTGAAAATAA
This sequence comes from Aquarana catesbeiana, assembly GCF_042186555.1. Taxonomy (NCBI): domain Eukaryota; kingdom Metazoa; phylum Chordata; class Amphibia; order Anura; family Ranidae; genus Aquarana; species Aquarana catesbeiana. The sequence continues at coordinate 156,478,324 of NC_133329.1, forward strand.
ATAAATGATAGATCTTCTTTAACGGCGCACAAAATGGCCATTCACCTACAGCCGTATAGGTAGTAAATACCCGCTGTACCAAACAGAGGAAATCATAACCCAGCATAAGTCTGCTAGCTACTTATAAATATGCTTTGCAGAGGTGGGACAGGAAAACTCCCTCAGCTCTGCACAAAACTCCATAGAAAACCCCAGACAATACTGGCTTGACCTAAATAGTAAACTGGAACACAGACAAGTAGTCATTTTTGACTGTAGAACCGTCACAAAAAGAACACTGGTATAGATAATGAACCAGGACCCTGCACTGTTTGGCTAACTGGAGAGCTGTCTATGACTTCTGTAACTGGCCATTACCATAGTCGATCAAAAGCTGTAGATGACTGGAGGACCTTCCAGAAATTCTGGGCTGCCACAGAAAACACCAATATAAAACTCGGAAAACCTGCTCTGCTTGGTTGAATTAAGAGACATGCAGCATTTAACATTTCCGGCATTAATCTAGGAGCAGCTGTTAATAATAGAAAAAAAAAACGTTCCAAATAAACAAAACATCCGAGCTAAAGAAAACATGTCTATTCTCCTAAGGGCACTAGCAAAATAACTGAGGCAAGCTGGTTTTTGTTGCCAGTGTCCATTTCACTTGTAGGTGGCGGTATAACCTAAATCTCCAAAATTCCTGTCTGGCTCAATGGACGAGAAAGAGAATGGTTTTTATTAATACCTCATTTGCTTGGAAAACATTCATAAAAATGTAACAGAAATGCAAGTACATCAGGGATACACAGAAAAGTCTTGCTGCTATAAGTGGCACAAAATAAAAATTAAATAAGTGTTGGTCAACTTTTTTCAACTATAATAAAATTAAAACTTATAATATCCCCAAACAAGATTAAAAACATGGATGTATGAAGCAGGTGATCCGGCATCAGGAGGTCCCAGTGTATCACAGCTTTCCAGGGATAATGATATGCAGCAGCAGAAGGTCCCAGGATAGCCAGCAGGTGAACACCCCAGGCTCTGGGAACGCTGGTGAAGCAATCGCGTCGTCTGAGTCAGCGTGGAGCATGAATCCCGGAAATGAGGTCAGCGGGAGGGGACAACAACCAGCATGGACCGCAAACAGGAAATATGTCATCAAAATGGGACACGTTTCGGAACTACTGATTGGTTCCTTCTTCTTAAAGCCAATGACAACAGGTTTGTAGAAGCTGAGCTTCTTATAGTCTATGGGCGGAGCTGTGGGTGGGGCTATGGGCGGTGATAAGGGAAGAAAAACAATGCTGCAGTATCCCAGAAAGTAGTGTGATCCATGGGCATAGAACTGCACAGTAAACATAAAGACAGAGCAGGATGCAGCCAGCACACGAAAAATGGCAAGACAAATACAGCAAGACATTACAAAAGTACATATAAGGAAAGGAACTTGAAATCAATGAAAAAATATATATAAAATGGAACAAAACTGTCAAACCGTACATTGCTCCTCAATAGCAGATGCCACTAAAAATTAATCGTTTAAAAGACGATCACTGGATCAATATATAGGGATAACAAACAGAATAAAGTACATAGGTATACATGCGAGGTCTCTAGGATTCATGCTCCGCGCTGACTCAGACGACGCGATTGCTTCACCAGTGTTCCCAGAGCCTGGGGTGTTCACCTGCTGGTTATCCTGGGACCTTCTGCTGCTGCATATCATTATCCCTGAAAAGCTGTGATACACTGGGACCTCCTGATCCCGGATCACCTGCTTCATACATCCATGTTATGCCTCTTTTTATCCTTGATTCTGTAAGTGTTTTTAATCTTGTTTGGGGATATTATAAGTTTTAATTCTGCACTTAGAGGCGCCTTTTTTTCTTTTATTTGTTTTCTATTAGAGATTGCTTCCCTCTTTGAGTGCAGCCCTAAGTGTTTGAAGACCACTTCCTCCATCCAATAAACACACTATCTGCCTGGTCCTGACATTCTGAGCGCCCTTGACATACGTTTTATCTGCAATTGTCAAACGCCCATTTTACATGCGTTTGATGTTTTTTTTCTGCCCCTAGATTAGGGCTGCGCATCTTCACTGGCCTCACGATTTGATTCGATTACGATTATCAAGTCAACGATTCGATTCGATTCCGCGATGCATCACGCAAGTCCGCAAGTTCTCATGGTTTTTATCAAAAAAAATTCAAGTAGTCAGGAGGACTCCATTTTTTTTATTCTATCTGTTCTTAAGAAAAAAAGAGACAGCAGAGGAGCTCCAGGCTCTCTTCCACAATACTAAAGGAGATGGTCAGAGCCTGCGGACATGCTACAGGAGATGATCAGAGACTGCAGACATGCTACAGGAGATGATCAGAGACTGCAGACATGCTACAGGAGATGATCAGAGACTGCAGACATGCTACAGGAGATGATCAGAGACTGCAGACATGCTACAGGAGATGATCAGAGACTGCAGACATGCTACAGGAGATGATCAGAGACTGCAGACATGCTACAGGAGATGATCAGAGACTGCAGACATGCTACAGGAGATGATCAGAGACTGCAGACATGCTACAGGAGATGATCAGAGACTGCAGACATGCTACAGGAGATGATCAGAGACTGCAGACATGCTACAGGAGATGATCAGAGACTGCAGACATGCTACAGGAGATGATCAGAGACTGCGGACATGCTACAGGAGATGATCAGAGACTGCGGACATGCTACAGGAGATGATCAGAGACTGCGGACATGCTACAGGAGATGATCAGAGACTGCGGACATGCTACAGGAGATGATCAGAGACTGCGGACATGCTACAGGAGATGATCAGAGACTGCGGACATGCTACAGGAGATGATCAGAGACTGCGGACATGCTACAGGAGATGGTCAGAGACTGCGGACATGCTACAGGAGATGGTCAGAGACTGCGGACATGCTACAGGAGATGGTCAGAGACTGCGGACATGCTACAGGAGATGGTCAGAGACTGCGGACATGCTACAGGAGATGGTCAGAGACTGCGGACATGCTACAGGAGATGGTCAGAGACTGCGGACATGCTACAGGAGATGGTCAGAGACTGCGGACATGCTACAGGAGATGGTCAGAGACTGCGGACATGCTACAGGAGATGGTCAGAGACTGCGGACATGCTACAGGAGATGGTCAGAGACTGCGGACATGCTACAGGAGATGGTCAGAGACTGCGGACATGCTACAGGAGATGGTCAGAGACTGCGGACATGCTACAGGAGATGGTCAGAGACTGCGGACATGCTACAGGAGATGGTCAGAGACTGCGGACATGCTACAGGAGATGGTCAGAGACTGCGGACATGCTACAGGAGATGGTCAGAGACTGCGGACATGCTACAGGAGATGGTCAGAGACTGCGGACATGCTACAGGAGATGGTCAGAGACTGCGGACAAGCTACAGGAGATGGTCAGAGACTGCGGACATGCTACAGGAGATGGTCAGAGACTGCGGACATGGTACAGGAGATGGGCACAGACTGCGGCGGACATGGCACAGGAGATGGGCACAGACTGCGGCGGACATGGCACAGGAGATGGGCACAGACTGCGGCGGACATGGCACAGGAGATGGGCACAGACTGCGGCGGACATGGCACAGGAGATGGGCACAGACTGCGGCGGACATGGCACAGGAGATGGGCACAGACTGCGGCGGACATGGCACAGGAGATGGGCACAGACTGCGGCGGACATGGCACAGGAGATGGGCACAGACTGCGGCGGACATGGCACAGGAGATGGGCACAGACTGCGGCGGACATGGCACAGGAGATGGGCACAGACTGCGGCGGACATGGCACAGGAGATGGGCACAGACTGCGGCGGACATGGCACAGAAGATGGGCACAGACTGCGGCGGACATGGCACAGGAGATGGGCACAGACTGCGGCGGACATGGCACAGGAGATGGGCACAGACTGCGGCGGACATGGCACAGGAGATGGGCACAGACTGCGGCGGACATGGCACAGGAGATGGGCAGACTGCGGCGGACATGGCACAGGAGATGGGCACAGACTGCGGCGGACATGGCACAGGAGATGGGCACAGACTGCGGCGGACATGGCACAGGAGATGGGCACAGACTGCGGCGGACATGGCACAGGAGATGGGCACAGACTGCGGACAATAATGCAGAGTTGTGGTGTGATGAAGGCACATAGAAGACAAATTATGATATGGACTTGTGTCACAGCGCCCCCCCCTCCCCCTCCCCCTCTGTACTCACATGCTGCTCTGCCGGTGGCAGCCTGTAATGAGCAGGGCGATCTGCCTGCTCACCATCTCCCCCCGATCTCCATTTGTGCGGCCGGTGTTCCGCCGGTTGTCACATCTGAGGTGGGCAGTGAATTCTCCCGGGAGAGCGCTCCGTGCGTAAAGCTGTTATTAGTGTGTATATTGCGGTCATGTGACACTCGGCTGCGCCTCCCTCCTCTCACGTCTCTCCTGATGTCAGCCCCGCCCGCCTCTCTTCTGACCTGATAGCTCCAGTCAGTGGGCGGAGCTGACATCAGGAGAGACTGAGAGGAGGGAGGCGCGGCTGAGTGTCACATGACCGCAATATACACACTAATAACAGCTTTACGCACAGAGCGCTCTCCCGGGAGGGAGCGGGGCCAGAAATCGATTATTCGGGTCGCATGCATCGATGCCGCATCGGGGACACCCGAATCGCGATGCATCGATGCTGCGATTAATTTTAGCAGCCCTACCCTAGATGTTAGCCTGTGTGTTCATGCACGCATAGGGCTTTTAGAGGAGTTTAGACAGGGGTGTTTAGGAACAGAAATCTGAAGGCACCAAAATCTCGCTCAGTAGAAAAACGTTTGGGCAGAAAAACGTGATTGTTTGTTATTCACCGTAAAATCTGAGTTCATTGATGGACACAGCTCTTTGAATCTTGACCATAGGGTTATATTGTCACCTACAGGAGTAGGACACTAAGCAGAAAAGAAACACATCTGCGCCTATGGGCAGTCCTAGCTAGTATAAAACCTCCTCTCTGCTATAGGCAATTCAGTTTGTAAAGCAGTGTCAGAGGGGTGGGTGCTGTGTCCATCAATGAACTCAGAGAAAGGGATTTAACGGAGAGTAACAAAAAATCCTGTTTTCTCTTATGTTCATTGACGGACACAGCTCTTTGAATCTTGACCATAGGAATATCCTAAAGCAGTGTTTCTACGAGGGGTGGAAAAACCAAAAACCAACTGGATCGACTAGGCAAGCATGCCACCACCCTAACAACCCTCAAAAGGAGTAAACAAGGAAACTTAAAATGATTGTAATGTCTCGTTTTTTTTTAATTTAAAAATAACAAACATGTTATACTTACCTGCCTTGTTTAATGGTTTTGCACAGAGCAGCTCAGATACTCCTCTTCTCAGATCCCTCTTCGGTGCTCCTGGCCCCTCCCTCCTGCTGAGTGCTCCCAGAGCAAGCAGCTTACTGTGGGGGCACCTGAGCCGAGCCACAGCTCCATTATGTCTATTCAGACATGGAGCCATGGCCCAGCCCGTCCCCTCTGCTCCTCATTGGCTGACTGACTTTGACAGCAGCGGCCGTCAATGGTGCTGTGCTGCTGTCTCAGCCAATGAAGAGAGGAGTCCCGGGCAGCCAAGACACTCCTGCAACATCGCCAGATCTAGAGGGACCTCAGATAAGTATTAGGGGGGCTGAGGGGGGCTGCTGCACACAGAAGGTTTTTTTCTTCTTAATGCATAGAATGCATTAGGATAAAAAAAAACCTTCTGCCTTAACCACTTTAGAACAGCCAGCAAAAACGGTCAAACAACACATCTGAAGATGCAAACACATCAACTTTGTAAGATGTGTAAAACTCTACACAGACGACCAGGTAGCCACCTTCAAACCTGAGACGTGCCAGAAAGCATAGAAGGCACCAAATGCCCTAACAGAAAGTAGCCTAACGGGGAAGGGAGGAGCCAGCTCCTTAATAGTGTACACTGAACAAGCGTCTGCCAGATCCAACAGGAAATCATGGCAGAGGAAGCTGCCAGGCCTTCCCCTGGTCGTCCGTAAACATAAAAAAGGAGAACTTGACCTGCGGAGAAGGCCGGAGTGGACAGGCACACACGAACCACCTGGAGAAAATCCAAGAGGTGCAACACAACCTGAGGATGTGAGAGCCGTGCACACAAGGAAGGCAGGACAATGTCCTCAGGAAGGAGAGAATCCAACACCACTTACAGTAGAAAAGAGGGGCACAGATGAAGAAGCACCTATCCTTGTGTAGAACCCAATAGGGAGGCTTACAAGATAAGGCCAGCAGCTTAAAAGCCTGCCATGTGGCAGCAACAGTGACCAAGAAGGCAACTTTTGGAGAAAGAACAAGCAGTGGAATACCCCAAACACTGTCCAAAGGAGAACTAAATGTAAGACCCCTGTGGTAAGAGGGAGTGCCAGACAACAAGCCCCTTAAAGAAAAGTACAAGCAGGAAGTACGTGGCCAAGGGACGTTGAAAGAAAAGACAGTGGGGCAGAAACTTGACCAGCAATGGCATTTAAGGCAATTTTTTGTTCAATGGCGGAGTAAAGGACAACACCCGGGCCAGTGAAAAGGGATGTGGGTGGACACCCAAAGCCTTGCACCAGGCAATTTAAGTCATCTAGGAGTGTTGATATTATGACCAAGAGGCAGACTCGTGAGCCTCTAACACTGCGGAAAAAACAAATCTAACAACCCCGTTTATTATCTTTTAGGCTTCAAGAGTCATGCCAGCAGATCCAGAGGCAGAAAGGCTGGGTGGAGAAGGGGAGAGGCAACCACCAGGGGGCGGCTGACCAGCTGCACCATGACGGAGTATCACATACCAGCCTAGAGTTACTAAAAATACCAAAATCCCTTTGGTCTGCAGCCTGCGATCCTGTGCAGCAGGCAAGGGAGCAGATTTGAGAGGAGGAAAAGGCATAAATGAACGATTCTAGCCCACGATGCCCACCAGCATCTCTGCTGCATCCGCCAAGGGGTCCCACACTGACCCCATAACCGCAGCACCTGCCTGATGAGGTAGGACACCAGAACATCCATGTCCGCGGTTCTTCCGCGTAGGCAGATCTGATTAACCACAACTGGCTGTAGGGATCACTTTCCCTAATCCAGCGTTGGACAACAAACTTCTTGTCTGCCATTCTCAGCACCGGGAATGTGCACGGTGGAGAGGGCCAGAACGTGTTGTTCCACCCATTGCAAGAAAAGGGAAACTGCTGCCTTATTTCTTGTGCTTCCCTGGCAGTTGAACCCTGATCAAATGCCCCTAGAGATGTTCGTCCAGTGCACCAGAGACAACCCTATCGCTCACAGCTCCGGGACATCATAGTTACATAGTAGGTGAGGTTGAAAAAAGACACAAGTCCATCAAGTCCAACCTACATCGGGTAAGTAAACTTCCTCAGAGACCAGTGGCTTAAGCCAACCTAAACTCAGGACTACTCCCCAGTCAAACAGACTGGCATCAGACATGATGCCCATCCGGTGCAGAGGAAGAATGGATTTCCAAGGTTACAGGGCTGGGAACCAAAAACACCCTAGGAGGGGGGCCCTCGGCGACCATTCAGGACAACTCTGGATGTCTGGGGCAGCCATAGATATGTCCCTGTTGGGCAGGATTTCCTTCTGCTGAACTCACGTATTGCACTGCGCAACACTGCCACTACAGGACCGCCGCAAAGGTGGACACCACAAGATCCAGAGTCTACATGCAAGACTGCAGTAGGACAGATGCAGGACAAGAGTAGTTGGACCACAGTCTGAAACCTCTGGAGTTAAGACTCATTCGAAATTCCAGCAGGGAGAATATCGCAATCTCAATGTAGCCCATCAGTGCAACCTGGAAGACCTCCCGCAGGCGCAGGTCATACAAACGACTAGTCATGGCATTCCCCCGTTGTCTAAGCGACGTGAGGACCAGAGCCAACCCTCGGTTAACACGCTTGGAGTCGACTAGCCCGAAGGAGAGCGCCACAATTTCATAATGGGTATCCCCAAAGCACAGGAACTGCTAATGTCTCTCGCACACGGGAACGTGCAGGTAAGCATTTGCGATGTCTAAGTATGCCAGAAAAAAACCCTAGAGAAAGAGAGGCCACAGAACTCGCACAGACAAGTCAATGCCTACAGGTCCAGGATCAGGCAAACCCCAGCTTTTAAGGTGTCAGGTACACAGATAATTATTGCCCGGCAAGGTAGGTCAAGCATAGCACTGCACCCAAGGGTGCGAAGATGGAAGATGATACTTAAAGCAAAGAAAGTGCCTAGTGGACAAGGATGAAACTTATATCCTAACCGGACACAAACAGTTCATAGATCTACCAGTTGGAAGAAGCAAAGTCAACGGCCCAAAAACCAGCAAAGACAACCCCCACCCCGGAAACAGGTGGGATAAACCTGCATGCTGAAATTGACTAATCCGCAGGAATGGTGGATTTAAGGATCCAGGAGCACCTTTCCCATTCTAAGTCTGTGGGAGGATATTACGCTTTCCACCCATGAGATTCTTGTGGAAACTGCCCAAGGGAGCAAAAAAGGTGACAACCCCCCTGGAAGTGCAGGCCCATCGGGCCCATTCAGAAGTCTAGTCAGTAGCCCAGCCTGAACCGAACTACCACTGTCAAGACGGAGAGTATGGAAGGATCAGAGTAGCACCCAGCGATGCCTTACGTAGTACTTCGGGGACTGGACCAATTGGACTGCCAGAGCCACATATAGCTGACCCACATATCCAGTGCTCAAACTTTGTTCCTGGAGCTTGGCCCACTAGATACGTGTCTGAGCACGGGCCATGGCCAACACAGGAGGGAATGGCGACCATGCAAGGTAAACAAACTGGTGACTGATTGTGCCCTGCGGCCCCAGAACTCTTAAAGGAGAGAAGCTCCTCAGCCAGCAGCATGGTAGCTTTATTTATCCAAGAAATGGGATGATCCACCACGGGAGGAGCGGTCCACCTCACAGGATAACGTACCACAAAGCGCAGTGGAATCACAAAGGGCCGCTTTTACCCAGCTATAGACAGACAAATACATCAAACATGGGGGATCCAAAAACTGCCCAGCTGACTCATGCGTCCCAAGGGCGACTGCTACTGAACCGTGAACCCCCGAGGTATTGCCAGGGGAACCACTGTGCCACCAGCCCATAGGTTTGCATGGGAGTGAAGAAGGGGCATCAACCACTCTCACGGGAGAAAAGTCAACCACAAACAGGGGCTACAGAGACTCAAAACTATGCCAACCCAACACCCATCTTTGCCCACTGCTAAACTGCAGAGCAGAACCACCAGTGCTGGGCATTATGCCGAAGACTGCATCCGCCCACCGCAAAAGGTTATGCCAACCAATATAACGGAAGCTTCCTGGCTGATGAATTCAAATGTTCCTCCAGTATTTTTTGATAACATACTGTATTCATCTTGCCATCAATTTAGACCAAATTTCCTGTGCCTTTGTAGCTCACACATCCCCAAAAAATCAGCGATCCACCTCCGTATTTCACAGTAGGCATGGTGTACTTTTCATCATAGGCGTTGTTGACTCCCCTCCAAATAAAGAGTTTATGGTTGTGGCCAAGAAGCTCAATTTTGGTCTCATCACTCCAAATGACTTTGTGCCAGAAGGTTTAAGGATTGTCTCTGTGCTGTTTGGTGTACTGTAAGCGGGATACTTTGTGGCATTTGCGTAGCAATGGCTTTCTTCTGGCGACTCGCCCATGCAACCCGTCTTTCTTCAAGTGCCTCCTTATTGTGCATCTTGAAACAGCCACACCACATGTTTTCAGGGAGTTCCGTATTTCCCCTGAAGTTTTTGCATCACGAACAATTTTCTTGCCAGTTGTGGCTGAAATTTCAATTTCATTTTCCACTTCTTGATTAGAGTTTGAACGCTGCTGATTGGCATTCTCAATTCCTTGGTTATCTTTTTATATCCCTTTCCTGTTTTATACAGTTCAACTACCTTTTCCTGCAGATCTTTTGACAATTCTTGCTTTCCCCATGACTCAGAATCCAGAAACGTCATTGCAGCACTGGATGAAAGATGCATGGGCCTGTCAGGAGTCCAGAAACTTAATGACCTTTTATACATACACACTAATTACAAGCAAACAGATCACAGGTGAGGGTGGTTACCTTTAATAGCCATTCAAACCCCTGTGTGTCAACTTGTGTGCATGTTATCAGGCCAAAATCACCAGGGTATGTAAACTTTTGATCAGGGTCATTTGGGTAGTTTTCTGTTTTCATTATGATTTAAAAAGTAAACACAGTTGATTGATAATAAATGGCTTCAGCCAAACACTAACCATGAGTGAAAGAAATGTTTTTGTGTTATCATTCATATTCTCTGAAAAATGGCCAAGAAATCATAAATTCTGCCAGGGTATGTAAACTTTTGAGCACAACTGTACGTGCTCCCGTGAGACGTTTAACTCGCCGGCCACCTCAGTACAGGATGAGGCATGTCGCGGCCGACCCAGTGCGTAGCTAAAGGTCTGCACGGGCTCACTGGCCAGGCTATATTATCCAGCCTGTTGCCCAGCCCGGCTGTTGATTGAAGATCTCTGCAGGAAAAAAACGTAGGAAAAGAAAAAGGAAACAGAAAAAAAAACTTGTGGAACCAGAGGTCCCCTCGAGGAACTAGGTCCTTACTCCTGACTCTAGGCAGAAAGAGCTGGATTGCCTATAGCAGAGAGGGGGTTTATACCAGCTAGGACTGCCCATAGGCCATGCGGTATTTCTTTTCTGCCTAGTGTCCTACTACTGCAGGTGGCGATATAGCCCTTTGGTCAAGATTCAAAGAGCTGTGTCTGTCAATGAACGTAAGAGAAAAATGCCCAACGCACCTAAATGTGTGTAAACGTAACTAAACGTGCCTAAATGCAAGGCGCATTTAGTGCTTGAGCATTTACTCATTTCAATGGCCAGAATAAATATTGTGGCCAATGATATAAACATCTAGCTGCGCCTAAACGTACTTGACGTGTTTTTACTGCTGCTTTTCTACTGTCAGAGCCTAGTGTACATTAGCCCTTAGAAGGAGTATTATTTTAGTGACGGTTTCAAATGCATTGATCTGAAGCATTGTTTTACTGATTTAAAAAGATTGCCAAACCACAAAACAATATCACAGTGCTAAGAACATAAAGCCCATGTAAAAAAAATGGTAGAAACACACTCTATTTTCTACTTTCCTGAGAAATTAATCCAGGCTGCTGTATTTGATCTGTGGCCAATGCAATAATTACAAAAAAAACAACAGCAAACAAAGATAAAGTTAGTGTGTAGTTTATGTTTACACTGAAAGAACAAAAGAGCACATATCTTCACAGCTGATAAATACTTTATATTTATCAAAGCACTAAATATTTATCAGCACTAAAGAAATTCGACTGAAGTAACATGAAAGCATTAGCACAGGTTCAAATAGGCAAGAGGACTGATTTTGAAAATAAAGCACAATAAGTAAAGATTTAGGCCGGCCATTCACAGATCAAAATTTGTCTGGTTGAGCAGGAACCAGACAAATTTTGATCCATGTATGGGCACCCTGGTTGCATACAATTTGATCTATTGAGGGGGCTGGGAAGCGGTTTGCCATAACTAACCCTGTCTGTACTGTGCAGCCAGATATTATCCCATCAGTTGTACTATATTTGAACACTGCCTGTCTAAACTAAATCCAGCCATAGACGGTTCGAATCTCTGCCAGTTCAATAGGGACCGGCCGAGATTCAAACCATGTATGCAAAGGCTGACTGTACCCAAGTTGATCGACTTGTTGATTGATACAACCAGCATGTCGGATTTTTAGAATGCAATTATTGCCAGAGGCTATAGCCGCTAGCAATAATCACTGTATTCTCCCAACAGTGACCGACTACCACCAGATGGTGCTGTCCTAAGGGGATTTTACATAAGCTTTATCATTTTTTTCTTCTTTATTTTATCTATTTTTAATTAGACTTTTTTACTAGAAGGTTTATCCATTACAATTATCCAGATTCTGTTGAGATATTCCCACTATTCACTTTACTGAGGATAGACTAATTACCTATTCATCTGCTCTGCTAATGGAATGGACCATATAAATAGACACCTGACACCTGACTCCATCACCCTTTGATGAAGTCACGTGAGCAGTGACGCAACGCTTCAGAGAGGAGTCAGGTGTCATCACTTCCGGTCACGGCCGAGACTGGAAGTACTGTGCTCTGTGCTGTTTATCCTGATTTTAAATGTAAGTTACTACGTTGTGGTTAATAAAACTGTGTTGAATACTACACAATGGGGATACTCCTTTTTATTGCATGCCTCCACCCTACCTGCCGAGCTTGAAGCCTTCCACCAGAGACCCGCCAAGTGCTGTGACGATCGGAGGGGATCGATCGACCGCTGGTTCTCATCTGCTTCCAGACTGCAGGCTCAACTTGACCCGTAGGGGTCTTTACTAGAGGTTAGAGGCTGGGGGGAATCTGAAACCGATCATTTTCTGCACATGCACTTTTTGTTCTTTGCACAAACTGTTATATGAAGATTTACTTCACCCACGTTGGAATCGTATTGCACTTGTTGGATTATGCATTTTTGTCTATTTTTATAGCATTTTTTGACTATTTTGTACTTAAATTTTTTGTGATTTCTTTCACTCTTATGCACTTTTAGAGTAGTATTGGACTTTTGCACTTTATGCGATTTTATTCATTATATGCGACTTTTTACTTTTTTTTTGGTTTTTGTGATTTTGTTCATCTTTATGCACTTTTAGAGTATTATTGGACTTATGCACTCTCATTGGATTCTTTTATCACTTTGATTTTGTTAGTGTATTGATGTCACACCAAAGAATTGTCATTATTTTTATGTTTAATCACATTATTTATGATCTTTTCATGCACTTTAGTTAGCGCCACATATCTTTTATAATCATATTTTTTTTTCTGTGTGGGGACACTTTTTTATGTTTGGCGGCTTCTTTGATCTCTTTAATTATAATTGCTTCAGCTCACTTTGGTTTTGTGCATTAGTTCCCTCCTTCTGTTCCCAAAAGGGACGGCTATCCAGGGCGCCACCCCCTCAGGCCGGGAGAACACAATAGCTTCATGGGTGGGATACACCTATCAACACTAACCATGTTATTGGGGGAATCAAGCTATTTTCTTTCCTGCAGGTAGGCTTCTCTATAGTATTTTAATGATACCTGAACTCAAGTCAGACCCCATATATATTTATAAGGTGTGCTTTGTAAATGGAAACAAACATATAGTGGGCTTTTCTTAAATTTGACTGCAAAAATGGAAATGCATTTTAACTATCGCAGTATCAAAGTCATGTAGATATTTTCTTTCAGGCTTTGTGACGTGATCTGTTATGCACACCCAGAAGAAAGCATGTGTTACACTTAGGGCCTAAAATCATCTTCATATAGGGCAAGTTAAGGTAATAAGGTCAAATATAAATCTTCATAGGTGAGTCAATTTTATAATGCAAGACTATTTCAATTCCTGTATAAGCCCAATTGTAAACTGCAGCTCTGTCATTTTCTGCAAAATTCTATTAAATATGGCAACCTGAAGGCAATCTGTACACAGTTGTTTTTTTTTGTTTTTTTTTTTTTAAATAGTGACAGCGTTTTTTTTTGTTTTTTTAATATTGACAGCAAGCGGGAGAAAAAGATCCCCCGCTTGCTGTCATGAGAGGCAGAGAAGCAGGCAGTGGCTGCAGGAGTGGGAACATGTTACATGTTTCACCCTAAAAACGGGTGGAACATGTACCATGTTACCAAAAGTTAACTTATCCTTTAAGCTGTGTCAGAATGCACAAATTGTGGTGGTCCCAGGCTTGATAAAAGTGAACATGTATAGTGGATGTAAGAATACTGAAGACAGTCATGCCTTTAGGAGCTTTGCAGATAGCAACCAGTTATTTATTATTTTTTCTAGAAGAAAGTTAACAAAAAGCATTAGTGTTTGATTTTATCTGTGGACAGCAGATTGTTTTATTTATTCCGGATTTCATAAATGAGCCCCAAATGACAAGGTTTACCAAACAGTTATGTTTAAAGCAGAACTCCAGCAGCAGAATAGTGATGAGCTCATTTCTCTGTCACTCAGGTTTCTCTTGCTGCCAGTATACTTCTTGTCAGCACATGATTGTTTCCTTGCACTGCTTCTTCCTTTCACACTCAAACTTCTATAAAGGTACTACAGGGGAACCTCTGATTTCGAGTAACGCGGTTAACGAGCGTTTCGCAATAAGAGCTATTATTTTTTTTAAATTCTGACTCGGTTTGCGAGTGTTGTCTTGCAAAACAGGCAGGAGTCAAACTTCTGCAGTGTGCTGTACCGCATTTGACCAGAGGTGCAAGGGCGCCGGTGACACTCAGAGCCGTTCGGAAATACTCAGAAACACTTGGAAATACTCAGTTCCCGAGCCTTTCCAAGGGATTCCGAGTGCATCCGAGCGGTCTCCGAGTATTTCCGAGTCTCTCCAGTGCCTCTACCCCCCCTCCCCCCCATTTCTGGCCACATGCGGTATTTCATGCAATAGAAGTCAATGTGGAACAAATTATCTTAATTTCCATTGACTTCTATGGGGAAACCTGCTTTGATATGCAAGTGTCTGGATTACAAGGATTCTCCTGGAACGGATTATGCTCGTAATCCAAGATTACACTGTACAGGGGTGACTACAAATTCAGGTACTTGCACTGCTTATATTTAAAAATACATTTAATAACGTAGTAATGATAGCAAGGCAGCATTCATTTGTACCTATTATATCTGCCTAGAGCTTAACTTCAAAACACGAGTACAAGTCTTACAGCAAAATGTGACAAGAAACCTTCTTACCTTAAAGCGCTAAGGAGGAGATTTACTAAAACTGGAGCACTCAGAATCTGGTGCAGCTGTGCATAGTAACCAATCAGCTTTTAACTTCAGCTTGTTCAAAAAAGCTTTGGCAATAAAACTTGGAAGTTGATTGGTTTCTTTACAGAGTTGCACCAGTTTGCACTCGCCAGTTTTAGTAAATAACCCCCTATGTGTCCTAAATATATATACACACACATACACACACAGTTGTGCTCTTAAGTTTACATATCCTGGCAGAATTTATGATTTCTTGGCCATTTTTCAGAGAATATGAATGATAACACGAAAAACATTTCTTTCACTCATGGTTAGAGTTTGGCTGAAGCCATTTAATATCAATCAACTGTGTTTACTCTTTTTAAATCATAATCACAACAGAAACTACCCAAATGACCCTGATCAAAAGTTTACACACCCTTGTGATTTTGGCCTGATAACATGCACACAAGTTGACACAAAGGGGTTTGAATGGCTATTAAAGGTAACCATCCTCACCTGTGATCTGTTTGCTTGTAATTGAATTGTCAAAGGATCTGCGGGGAAAAGGTGGTTGAACTGTATAAAACAGGAAAGGGATATAAAAAGATAACCAAGGAATTGAGAATGACAATCAGCAGTGTTCAAACTCTAATCAAGAAGTGGAAAATGAGGGGTTCTGTTGAAACCAAACCACGGTCAGGTAGACCACCTAAAAATTTCAGCCACAACTGCCAGGAAAATTGTTCAAGATGGACAGAAAAACCCACAAATTACTTCAGGTGAAATACAGGACTCTCTGAAAACGTGTGGTGTGGCTGTTTCAAGATGCACAATAAGGAGGCACTTGAAGAAAGATGGGCTGCATGGTCGAGTCGCCAGAACAAAGCCATTACTACGCAGATTCCACAAAGTATCTCGCTTACAATACACCAAACAGCACAGAGACAAGCCTCAAACTTTCTGGCACAAAGTCATTTGGAATGATGAGACCAAAATTGAGCTTTTAGGCCACAACCATAAGCGCTACATTTGGAGAGCAGTTAACCAGGCCTATGATGGAAGGTACAGAGGTGAATCGCTGATGTTTTGGGGATGTGTGAGCTACAAAGGCACAGGAAATTTGGTCAAAATTGATGGCAAGATGAATGCAGTATGTCATCAAAAAATACTGGAGGAACATTTGCATTCATCAGCCAGGAAGCTGCGCATAGGACGTACTTGGACATTCCAACATGACAATGACCCAAAACACAAGGCCAAGTTGACCTGTCATTGGCTACAGCAGAAAAAATTGAAGGTTCTGGAGTGGCCATCTCAGTCTCCTGACCTCAATATCATTGAGCCACTCTAGGGAGATCTCAAACATGCAGTTGATGCAAGACAGCCCAATAATTTACAGGAACTTGAGGCTTTTTGCCAAGAGGAATGGGCAGCTTTACCATCTGAGAAGATAAAGAGCCTCACCCACAAATACCACAAAAGACTTCAAGCTGTCATTGATGTTAAAGGGGGCAATACACGGTATTAAGAATTAGGGTATGTAAACTTTTGATCAGGGTCATTTGGGTAGTTTCTGATATTCTGTGATAATGATTTAAAAAGAGTAAACACAGTTGATTGATAATAAATGGCTTTAGCCAAACACTAACCATGAGTGAAAGAAACGTTTTTGTGTTATCATTCATATTCTCTGAAAGATGGCCAAGATATCATAAATTCTGCCAGGGTAGGTAAACTTATGAGCACAACTGTATACATACACATATACAGAATCAAGCTAAATAATGAATGATTTAAAGACAGGATAAACTGGTCTAAACCGGAGTGATTCTGTCACAGAAAGTCCACAAGTGATAAAAATTGTGATAAAATAGTTGGTCTTGAATATTCCTAGCGATGATCTTCACCATTCACCACCTTAAAGTTCATCAGTGCCTCCACCAAAAGCTGTAATACTCGCTTACCAGCTGTTGTGGAACCCTCATTACAGGGGGTCACTTGCGCCTGTGGCTTAAACCTAGCCAGGGCTTTTCACCGAAAAATTAGCTCTTCTACACTGGAACACCACTGGTCACCATGTGGTAAGTATAGATTCTCCAAAAAAGACAAAAATGCTCCACAGCCGAATAGCGCCGCTAAAATGATGGTAAAGCGCTGCTAAAACTAGCAGCGTTTTACTGTCAACGCCTGCCCGCTCCAGTGTGAAAGCAGCCTTAATTAATAAGTGATACAGAAAATTTCTTACATTTAAACATTTACTAAACAAACCAAACTTCCAATCAGTTCACGTGTATGTATAATTTAGGGGAAAAAAAAACTATATCTTAAATATTAAATACACAAAAACAGGTAATCAAAACTTTTGGACGAACAAAAATGGGCTAACTTTACTGTTTTAGTTTTTTTTTATTTCATTAGTGTATTTTTTCCAAGAAAATAGCATTTGAAAGACCGCTGCGCAAATACCGTGTGACATAAAATATTGCAACAACCGCTATTTTATACCCTAGGGTCTCTGCTAAAAAAATATATATATATCATTCTTGGGGGTTCTAAGTGATTTTCTAGCAGAAAATACAGGATTTTTACTTGTAAGCAACAAGTGTCAGAAAAGATTAAGTCTTTAAATGGTTAAACTGAGAACTCCTACACACACAGTTCAGTTCATTGATAAGTAGAAACATTGTATCTCTTCTTGGTTCTTTTATCAGACTTGGCAGGCTGCCCAGAGAGAACAAACAAGTCCTCCACAGAAGACTTCAGGAAACTTGCATTGACTTCTATTACAGAAGTCATTTGCAAGTCACGCTGAAGTTATAATTGGCCTTTTTTATCAGCACAATCGGAAGATGCCAATTAATTAAAAAATGCCAAATATCTGTCGACCTCTAAATAGCTCCCTCCTTAAAAGTTTTTTGTGATGTTGTCCTGAGAGATTTGGACCAGATTAAGGTTAAGAATGTGAAATAAAGAAGGATTTAGAAATTGGTTTAGATTCCTTATGCCAAAATAAAGCGCTAGTCATAAGACCAGCTGAAAAAGGGGGTGGGATTGTAGTTTTAGATAGGTGCGATTATATGGCAGAAATGCATAGCATAGTGGGGGATTGTGATACCTATAGCCCTTTGAATAGGGATCTGGTTGTCAGATATAAAAAGGACTTAGAAGTTATCACCAACAGGTGATTCCAACATGTTATTATAGATAAAAAGTAAGTAATTTTTAGTACCGAGTGCCCCATGCACCCCAATAATTTATTATCTACCCAAGATCCACAAAAACCAGTCTTGCCCCCCAGGCCATCCTATAGTTAGCAGTATTATTCCATTACGTCCTGGGTTGGAAAGTATTTTGATTACTATCTCCAACCTTTGGTACAGGTGATGCCATCATATGTCAAAGATATTAGGCATGTTACATAGTAGGTGAGGTTGAAAAAAGACACAAGTCCAACCCTTGTGTGTGATTATGTCAGTATTACCTTGTATATCCCTATATGTTGTGGTCGTTCAGGTGCTTATCTAATAATGTCTTGAAACTATCGATGCTTCCCGCTGAGACCACCGCCTGCAGAAGGGAATTCCACATCCTTGCCACTCTTACAGTAAAGAACCCTCTATGTAGTTTAAGGTTAAACCTCTTTTCTTTTAATTGATAATAAATGAGTGGCCACGAGTCTTGTTAAACTCCCTTCCGCGAAAAAGTTTTATACCTATTGTGGGGTCACCAGTACGGTATTTGTAAATTGAAATCATATCCCCTCTCAAGCGTCTCTTCTCCAGAGAGAATAAGTTCAGTGCTCGCGACCTTTCCTCATAACTAATATCCTCCAGACCCTTTATTAGCTTTGTTGCCCTTCTTTGTACTCGCTCCATTTCCAGTACATCCTTCCTGAGGACTGGTGCCCAGAACCAATATTCTGTTTGCTTTGTTAGCAGCAGCTTAGCATTGCATGTCATTGCTGAGCCTATCATCTACTAGGACCCCCAGGTCCTTTTACATCCTAGATTATTAACCTATTGTCTAATCTCAGCCCCAAGGGTTATGGTTGGTTATGGCTGACGTATCTTTATACACAATTATACCTCATCATTTAGGCCTTGAGGCTGTAAAACTATATTGAGAATGTAACTCGGGACTCCCTGGACTCCAGCTCAATTTTATTAAGGAGCTGTTGGAATTTGTGGCAACGCATAATTATTTCTGGTTCGATAATCAATTCTATCATCAGGACATGGGAGCGAAATACGCCACCCTAGTTAGGCAAATCTGTTCATGGCCAAGTGGGAGGAGGACGTCATCTATGCCTAGCAGAGACCTCCGGTGGCCTTGTGGGCATGATATATAGAGGACGTCCTCCTCCTATGTGATGGTGGCGATTTAGAATTACTTGTTTTTATGGAACAATTGAATATCAAAAATAGGGGGACTGTTTTTATATTCTGAGGCCAGTGAGGAGGAAATTAATTTTTTAGACTTGAGGATTCGGATTAAGGAAGGCAGATTTGTTACATCTACCGTCTTCAAGCCCACTGACAGGAACTTCTATATCCCCTTAGACAGTTTCCATGAGTCATGGCGACTTAGACGCAACTGTACCGAGGTTAAGGAGTTTGATACACAGGCAACTGTTCTATATACAAGGTTTTTAGAGAAGGGATACAATCCTGAATCCCTTCAAAATACGTTTGGATCTGTACGGGAGTTAGATAGGACATCTCTGTTGAAGGAGAGATCGAAGGATAAGGATAATATTAGGGCTTCACTTCCTTTTATTACTACATTTTCTGTTCAACACTAGAACATAAAAAGGTTGATACAGAAACATTGGCATATATTGGGCAATGATCGAGTGTTGAACACTGTCTTGCCCGATAAACCTCAGGTTATGTTTAGGGGTGCTACTTCTTTGAGGGACAGGATAGCCCTGAATGTTCAGGACCCACCTAGAGAGAATTGTTGTTTGTTTCAAAATCTAAAATTACCGTTGTAAAAAATGTGAGGTATGTACCCTAAATAGCTGTAAGAGCGCAAGGGTGAATGATTTTACCTCTATGAGTATTTATCGTTTATTTGAGATAGAGCCGTTTATTACGTGCTCTATCACAGGGGTGGTGTATTTGATCCAATGCGCCTGTGGGCTTAAATATGTGAGCAGGACTAAACTGGCCCTACAGGTTAGGTAGAAAGAACATATACGTAACATTAAAAAGGGATTTAAAAATCACTCTGTGTCCAAACATTACGCTGTGATGCATAATAAGGATCTTTCTAATACCCTTTTCTTGGGAATTGATAAGTACAGACCTCATTGGAGAGGTAGTTCCTTGGTGAGGGAGATTTCAAAGCAAGAGATGGCTTGGGTATATAGCATAAAATCATACATCCCATTTGGCCTGAATGTCAATATTGACATTTATCAAGGTATAAGATGTATGGATAGGTACAGCATTTATTTATAATAAATGTTTGTTTAAAGTTTTTAAATAGGACATCTGACTGGTAACTATCTGAGCCTTGGGCTGCCTTAAATGATATTAAAGTAATTTAGTTTGGGGTCATTTTTCAACCATCCACTAGATGTCACTCTTGTAACGATATGTAGGTGACATCTTGGGATGAAACGTATCACTTCCTGGTGAAGCTAATCACTTCAGTTATTTTTAGGAAGGTATTTTTTAGTTAAATTTATCAGGGGTTGCCCCTTTATTATTTGGAATGTATTAGTAGGTGAGCTGGGGTTACTGCTTACTACAATAATACAGCGGTCCCCAATTTTTCCATTTGAGTTATAATTTTACAATTTTAATTTCATAATTATTTAATATAAGTACATGCCCTGTTATGTATTCTATATGAATTATATACGTCTTTCGCAATTATGTGGTAACATTTGTACATTCAATGCTAGTTACGGATTTCCCCTCTGTGTTCCATTAGACCAGAACGAAGCTTGGTTATCCGTAGGATGAGATACGAATATGGCCGACTGAGGCTCAAATGGAGGCTTGGCTATATTTGTGTTTGTATTTAATGCAGTGACCCGTGCCACCCGTGCCCCTGGGCGACATCAACCTATGACGAAACACGTAGGGTGAAGCAAGGTGCTGAAGTCACCAACTCCCATGTGTTCCAGAAGGAGGGGCTTGTTTGATTGTGTGCCGGCCGACGCACCAAACCTAAGGTGCAATTTTTCAGCAATTGCTGTAAGTGCAATACTTTTTACTACAATAAACGTTTAAAGGGTTTTTTACCATGTGGAGCATTTTTGTCTTGTTTGGAAAATCTATGCTTACCACACAGTGACCAGTGGCGTTCCAGTGCGGGAGAGCTCCCTTATTTGGTGAAAGGCCCTGACTGGGTTTAAGCCACAAGCGCAAGTGACCCCTTGTAATGAGTGGTCCACAACAGCTGGTAAGGGAGTATTTCAGCTTTTGGTGGAGGCACTGATGCACTTTAAGTTGGTGAATGGTGAAGATCATCACTAGGAATATTCAAGACCAACTATTTCATCACTATTTTTATCACTTGTGGACTTTCTTTGACAGAATCACTCCGGTTTAGACCAGTTTATCCTGTCTTTACATAATTCAGTATTTAGCGCGATTCTGTATACAGTATCTCCCAAAAGTGAGTACACCCCTCACATTTTTGGAAATATTTTATTATATCTTTTCATGTGACAACACTGAAGAAATTACACTTTGCTACAAGTAGTGAGTGCACAGCTTGTGTAGCAGTGTAAATTTACTCTCCGCTCAAAATAACTCAACACACAGCTGTTAATGTCTAAACCGCTGGCAACAAAATTGAGTACACCCCTAATACCTCTTTCTGAGATTTGGAGTTTACAAGTTAAACAAGTTAGTTTTCTGTCACACCGTATTTGTGCAGCGGTCTTACAAGCGCACTTTTTTTAATTAAAAAATAAGACATTAGTAAAGTTAGCCCATTTTTTTTTTTTATATTGTGAAAGATAATGTTACGCCGAGTAAATCGATACTCAACATGTCACGCTTCAAAATTGCGCCCGCTCGTGGAATGGTGACAAACTTTTACCCTTAAAAATCTCCATAGGTGACGTTTAAAAAAATTCTACAGATTGCATGTTTTGAGTTACAGAGGAGGTCTAGGGCTAGAATTAATGCTCTCGCTCTACCGATCATTGCGATACCTCACGTGTGGTTTGAACACCGTTTTCATATGATGTACAGGGGGTTACAGTGGTGGGGCAGATGTGCAGAGGGTTACATTGGTTAAACAGATTTGTAGGGGGGACAGTGATCTGAGGCGTGAGCGTGCAGGATGTTAATTTCTCAATACTACTCAAGTAGTTTACAGCATTTACTTTATAAAAAATTCGTCCCCCTGTCAAAACACAACAGCTCAGCGGGGGGGGGGGTCGCTGGACTAACTTCACATGGTTAGTACTAGCCATGCACTGATACTACTTTAGTACGAGTACCGATACTTTTTTGCAAAGACTCTCCAATACCAAATAGCGAACACCTAGGAAAAGTAGGTGGGGGGGTGGTTTGGGTTTGGTACACTTGGGGAATTGGGAGCAGGGGGGCACAGTGGGGAACAGGTATGAAGGAGGTACAGTGGGGAACAGGGGTGCAGGGGGGTACAGTGGGGAACAGGTATGTAGAAGGTACAGGGGGTATAGTGGGCAACAGGTGTGCAGGAAGAGGGGGGTCATGCATTAAGGGTGGTTCAGTGAAGAACGGGGAGGCGGGGGGGTACAATGGGGGGGGGGGACAGGAATTAAGATGGTGCAGTGGGAACAGGTGTGCAGGGGGTACAGTGGGGAACAGGTGTGCAGAATGGGGGTGGAAAGTGTTCAGTGGGGAACAGGTGTGCAGGTGAGGCAAAGTGGGGTACAGGTGTGCGGGGGGGGGGGCATTCAGGTTGGTACAGTGGGGAACAGGTGTGCAGGAGGCACAGAGGGGTGAAGGTGCAGGAATTGCAGTGATCTGAGAGGTGAAAGTGCAGGAATTGGGGTGAACTGAGGTCTATATTTTAAACCATATTTTGTGTGTACACCACTTAGTAAATCTAAAGGTTGTAATAAAAACAAAACATGTCTAGTGGGGACAGTTGGCAGTGGTCGGGGACATTAAGGTTGCTTGTGGGGGAAGGGGGGGCGCTAAAACATACCTTCGCCTGAGTAGACAAAAATCTTTCCACCGGCCCTGGGTATTGGAGCATTTTCGCGAGTACTGATACTCGTGAAAATGTCTAGTATCGGTGCAATCCTAGCTAGTACAGTGCCTCTGACTGGAGCTGACAGTTTGCAGGAAAAAAAAAATGTAGTGCGTACCCGGTTTTAGATTCTCTTAGACACAGAGCATAGTCCTGATGGATATTGAGATCATTAGTTTCCTTTGCGTCTCAGAGAGGGGTGGAGTTTTGTATCCGTTTCCCTATAAATGTTTTTACCTGTTCACTGTAAACTTGTTATGAAACGCGTCAGCTGTTTGCTTTTTTTATGCTGTTATGTAACCAATACATTTTTGCATCAAGGACTTTGGAGTTGCCGGCTCTTCTCTCTTGTTTATGAAATACTTTAATGTGCTGATGTGCGATACATACTAGCACATTATGTGGCTTACTACGGCTTTAAGGCGGCAAGATTCAGCCCGTGATTGGATGTGGGGCTTGAAGGACAGTTTAGAGTCCAGAATTACACCTAGCACCCTGGTGTGTGGAGAGATCAATAATTGTGCTATTGACCTCAATGGTAAATTCACAAGGTGATGATCAGGGAAGAGGAAATGTTACAAGTTCAGTTTTAGACATTGAGTCTGAGGAAATGGTGTCATCCATACTGATATGTCGCTCAGTAAATTTGAAATACGTGAAAAGATTGAGGGTTTGAGCTGAGGAGTAGAAAGATAGATCTGAATGTTGTCGGCTTAAAGGTGGTATTGGAAGCTGTGGGAGGTTATCAACTGGCTCAGGGAAGAGGTGTAGAGAGAGAATAGAAGGAGCCCAAGAACAGGGTCTTGGGGTACCCCAACAGAAAATGGAGGAGGAGCGGAGGGAATAGAGTTGTATGTGACACTAAAGGTGTGCTGACATAGGTAGGGGGAGAACCAGGAAAGAGTAAAGTCATGGAGGCCAAGGGAGTGGAGTGAATTGAGAAGGAGTGGGTGGGTTGACTGCATCAAAGGCAGCAAAAAAAAAAAAAAAAAAAGGTCTAACAGTATTAGTATGGAATAATGGTTGTTGGTTTTAGCAATTAGTAGGTTATTATTGAGTTTTAGTAGGGCAGTTTCAGTGGAATGTTGTAGGCGGAAGCCAGACTTTAGGGGGTCGAGAAGGTTATCAGTGAGGCAGCAACTCATACGGTTGTGGACAAAGCATTCAAGAAGCTCGGAGGCAAATGGTAGCAGAGAGATGGGTCTTGGTTGTTCAGGCAGATAGGGTCCAGTGAAGGTTTTCTAAATAAAGTAAAAGATAAATATAATGTTATAATGTAGGTTGAACTATTATTTATTGGCACCTGTTGGGCATTGGTGTTCCCTTAGGGAAGTTGGATCATGCATGTACATTGCACATGTAGTTTGCACATCACACCATAGGCAAACCTGACTCTACTTTTATCCCATGATGACACTAAACTTTCAGCTAATAAAAAGAACTTGACCTAGACATTTCTCTTAATATGTGTTAGCTGAAGATTGTGGTAGCTAAAGATACAGTGATCATCATTTAGTCTTAGGCTCCGTTCACATCTTGGTGTTCCGAACCGCGGGCGGAATCGCCACGTTTCGAAATAGCGACAAATCGCAGGATGCCCGTGCGATCCCCATCACTTCCAATGGCACCACGATTGTGGAGCGTATTTGACGTGATTCGTCGGGTGACAATCGAATCGAAACAGAATCACCGGACACCTGTCGCCCAAAAGAAGCTCTTGTTTCGTGATCGGGGTGCCATTGGAAGTGACGGGGATCGCACAGGCGTCACGCGATTTGCCGCTATGTCGAATCGCTGCGATTCCGCCTGCGATTCAGAACCCCAAGATTTGAACGGATCCTTATTAAATCTGAGGAAGTAAGTATTGCGGACTCATGGTCCGAAGTACTGCTCTTCTTGTCAGGAAGAGTTCTGAATGGAGAAAGCAACACCTTTTCACAGGGGCACTAAATGCTGTCCTGTATCCAGATCATATGTACACAAACTAAAAACAGAACAGGCTATTAAAGTAAATAGCAGATGTAATGTGCCTTTTAGCTAGAAACCCTCAAGAATTGCTTAATAAAGGGAGCCGTGCCCTACCAATGATCATGAAGGGTGGAATAAGGATAATGCTTTCTAAGTATAGCAATAAAATTACAGCTAATAAAGTATTGGGGATGTCTTGGATGCCATTCAGCCTATTTCATTGCATTGCTAAAACTAAAAACACATTCCCAGCAGCTGAAAAGATTCATCTATTGCTCAATATCTTTTAACGAGACCATGGTAAATTTATTTCTTGTGGCTAAATTACAGTAAACTCTTTACTTTCTAAACAAATATATGATAGATATGTTCACTTTTAGTTACTTTATACACACATGAAAAAGAAACTTGTTACAACCAATGATACTTATAGCCATGCATTAGTACACATATAGGCTATTTAGATGTTTGCCAAGTCTATACTGCTCCTATCATGCATTGATACTTACAATTACTCAACAAAGCAAATCTACATTGGACGTTGTTGAAGTGAAGGAAAATATGTTTTGTTTTTTTTTACCTTCCTTGGTTGCTTGAGATGTTCATTTGGAATTCCATGTTTATATTGATGATTGATATTCAGAGATTCAAAATATTGGATTTCTAACCCTTCTCTACTTCCAAAACCGCATTACCCTTTTTTTTGCACCTGTTGATCAGTAAGATTGTTATCTTTCAAATTCCTTTAACAGACCAACCTGTACAACAAAAGTGTAAATTAAAGGGTTGTGACAAACCTTTTAACTCTGACATGGGTGCTTTTATTTATTTTTCTACCCCAAAGGAAAAAAAACTTTGCTGTATTTCCTGAAATGTTTAACTAGTAATTAAGCTTTAATTTGTAAGTCAATTCATTTTAAATCAGCTAGAGCATCTAACACTACCCTTCTCCACAAGCTGACAATGCTGCTATCCAAAGGTGTCTCTATTACTCTTAAAGTTAAGCAGATGGACTTGTGTCTTTTCTCAACCTGGCTAACTATGTAACACTTCCTGTCCTAGGTGTCTAGGACAGGAAGTGTTACATAGTTAGTCAGGTTGAAAAAAGTCCATCTAGTTCAAATAATAATAGGGGGGAGGGGGAACCATACAATCCCATATACGCAATCCTATACCCAGGGCTCAACATTTCAAGTCCTGAACTACTAGACAGGCCTCAAGGGTTACTTGCCACCAGTTGCCCCGCCCAACCCCTACCTTGCCCCGCCCCTAATTCTGCCCCTAATTACGCCCTCATAAATTATCTCATGAAATGACACTTAAATGTTTTATGCAGAATTAAGTAAAATAAATATTAACAACAATTTTATCAGTTCCTCTCAGCACAGCCTCGCCATTGCCCATCAATGCAGGCTCACCTGTGCCCACCATTGCAGCGTGACCTGTGCCCATCACTGCAGCCTCACCGTGCCCACCATTGCAGCCTCACTGCCCCAAATTGCAGCCTCCCTGTGCCCCACATTGCAGTCTCACTGTGCCAATCATTGCAGCCTTAACGTGCCCGCCATTGCAGCCTCACCGTGCCCCACATTGCAGCCTCACCGTGCCCCACATTGCAGCATCACTGTGCCTCCATTGCAGCCTCACTGTGCCCATCATTGCAGCATCACTGTGCCCGCCACTGCAGCCTCACCGTGCCCCACATTGCAGCCTCACCGTGCCCCACATTGCAGCCTCACTGTGCCCCACATTGCAGCCTCACTGTGCCCCACATTGCAGCCTCACTGCCCCACATTGCATCATCACTGTGCCCCCATTGCAGCCTCACTGTGCCCCACATTGCAGCCTCACCGTGCCCCACATTGCAGCCTCACCGTGCCCCACATTGCAGCCTCACCGTGCCCCACATTGCAGCCTCACCGTGCCCACCATTGCAGCCTCACCGTGCCCACCATTGCAGCCTCACCGCGCCCCACATTGCAGCCTCACCGTGCCCCACATTGCAGCCTCACCGTGCCCCCATTGCAGCCTCACCGTGCCCCCATTGCAGCCTCACTGTGCCCCCATTGCAGCCTCACTGTGCCCATCATTGCAGCCTCACTGTGCCCCACATTGCAGCCTCACTGTGCCCCACATTGCAGCCTCACTGTGCCCCCATTGCAGCCTCACTGTGCCCCACATTGCAGCCCCACTGTGCTCCACACTGCAGCCTCACCGTGCCCACTATTGCAGCCTCACCGTGCCCACCATTGCAGCCTCACTGTGCCCCACATTGCAGCCTCACTGTGCCCAACATTGCAGCCTCGCCAGGGCGGAGGAAGAGGGTGGCCAGATCATGTCTGGAGGAAGAGGAGAGCCACGGGGTCACCGAGTGGTATAGCACGGTGTTACAGCTTACATTGAAATAGCCTCAGCTCTGCTCACCGTCACATACAGCCCCGCCTCCTCCTGACCCTGCGCCTGTGATAGACAGAACACATCCCAGCATTGGACCCGCATTCTGTCTATCACTGGCGTGGGGTCAGGAGGAGGCGGGGCTGTATGTGACAGTGAGCAGAGCGGAGGCTATTTGAATGTAAGCTGTAACAGCGTGCTATACCTCTCGGTGACCCCGTGGCTCTCCTCTTCCTCCATGCTCTTTTACACTGGGGCTATCACTGGGAGAACGCCTCCCGATCAACCGAGCCTGTCTGTGGTGCTCGCCCCCCCACTACCAGGCAGCCTAACTCGCAAGCCCTCATTTTCCACGCGCAAAATGCGAGTAGGCGAGTGGAAAATTTGAGGGCAGCTATATCCACGGTTGATCCAGAAGAAGGCAAAAAACCCCAGCAAAGCATGATCCAATTTGCTCCAGCAGGGGAAACAATTCCTTCCCGATCCCCCGAAAGGCAATCGGATTTTCCCTGGATCAACTTTATCTATAAATGTTAATATCCAGTTATAGTATGTACATTTAGAACAGAATCCAGGCCTTTTTTTAAAGCAATCTACTGAGCTGGCCAGAACCAGCTCTTGTGGGAGTCAATTCCACATTTTCACAGCTCTTAATGTGAAGAAACCTTTCCGTATTTGTAGATTAACCACTTGCTGACCACTGCACGAACATTTACGCTAGCAGAATGGCACGGACAGGCAAATGGGCGTATAGGTATGTCCCTTTAAATTTGCCGCCGTGTGATCGGGAGCGGTGATTAATGTCGTTTCACACGTAGCCCACCCCCCTACAGTTAGAATCACTCCCTAGGACACACTTAACCCCTGCAGCGCCCCCTCCTGGTTAACCCCTTCACTGTTTACTGCCAGTCACATTTACACAGTAATCAATGCATTTTTAATTGCACAGATCGCTATGTGAATGGTCCCAAAATAGTGCCAAAAGTGTCCGATCTGTTCGCCATAATGTCGCAGTCACGATAAAAATGGCTGATCGCCATTACCAGTACAAAAAAATATATATATTAATAAAAATGCCATAAAACTATCCCCTATTTTGTAAATGTTATAACTTTTGCGCAAACCAATCAATAAACGCTTATCGCAATTTTTTTTACCAAAAATATGTGGAAGAATACGTATCGGCCTAAACTGTTTTTTTTTATATATTTTTTGGGGGTATTTACTATAGCAAAAAGTAAAACATAATGCATTTTTTTCAAAATTGTCGCTCTTTTTTTGTTTATAGCGCAAAAAATAAAAACCCCAGAGGTGATCAGATACCACCAAAAGAAAGCTCTATTTGTGGGGAAAAAAAGGAAGTAAATTTTGTTTGGGAGCCACAACCGCGCAATTGTCAGTTAAAGCGACAAAGTGCCGAATCGCAAAAAGTGCTCTGGTCTTTGGCTGAAGCGATTAAATCTCTTTTCCTCCAGATGTAAAGAGTGCCCCCTGGGGGGCGTGTCCGGAATGGCAGAGGGAGCAGGTGTGTGAGGCCTGAGCTCCCACAGGTCTGCCTATATTCCTGATATTTTGGGGTGCAGGCACAGCACAAAAGACCCTCCTGTGCCCCCTCTCACCTCTGGGGTATATTTCAGTGGAATCCCCCACCAAAAATCTCCGCAACAGGCCGCGCCGCCGAGAACCGCGGACTAGGCCGAAGCCGCGGCCTCGCCTGAATTTCCTGCCCGCACAGAGAACCAGGCCGGCGCGGACCGGGAAAAATGCTGTTTTTTGGGTAAAAACGCCGGGCAAAAGACCATCCTGTGCCCCCTCTCACCTCTGGGACACCTCTGGGGTATATTTCAGTGGAATCCCCCACCAAAAATCCCCGGAATAGGCTGCGCCGCCGAGAACCGCAGACTAGGCCGAAGCCGCTGCTCGCCTGAATTTCCTGCCCACATAGAGAACCAGGCCGGCGCGGACCGGGAAAAACGCCAGGCAAAAGACCATCCTGTCCCCCCATCATCCCTGAGGCATTTCTGGGGTATGTATAGGAGGAACTCCCAGCAAAAAGCTCGGAAAAAGGCCGCCCCGCAGAGAACCGTGGACAAGGCCGAAGCCGCGGTCTCGCCTAAACTGCTTGCCCACATGGAGAACCAGGCCGGCGGATCGACTGAACCAGAGCGGCCCCCGGACTCGGCGGGAGACTTTAAAGCTGTCATGCAGGCCATAACCTCCCTAACGGAAAAAGTGGATCATATACAGACTCATGTGGAATTTATTAGGAAGAACTTTGATACCCTGAGAGGCCGCATGCACGAGGTGGAGCAGAGGGTTTCACAAAATGAAGACACGGTACGTGACCAGGGGGCTGATTTACACGTGTTAAAAAACCAAAGTTAAAGTGCTGGAGGCGAGAGCAGAGGATGCCGAGAATCGCAACCGAAGGAACAACTTGCGGATCTTGGGGCTTCCGGAGGGAGCAGAAGGTACGGCCCCCACCGCGTTTGCTGAACGTCTCTTGCAACAATTACTCCCCTCGGCAAGGTTTTCGCCATTCTTCACCGTGGAAAGAGCGCATCGCATACCCTTCACCAAAGGCCCACAAGGTGCGCCACCTCGCACCTTCATCTTTAAATTACTTCACTTTCGTGATCGTGACCTGGTGATGAAGGTCACTCCTGATCTTTCCAGATTATTCGCTGGAAACGCAGAAACAACGGAAATCCTTTGACGCAGTGAGAGCCAGACTTTGAGCCAAGCATATTAAATACAGCATGCTGTTTCCGGCAAGATTGCGAGTGGAAGATGGTGAATCGGTGCGGTTCTTCAATTCTCCTGAGGATGCCTCCACGTGGATCGACACGCTACCTCGCAGATAAGTTTCACCACACAAGAAAAATCTGTTTATTTCTAGTTATATGTGCCATGGCCGACCGGTGCTCTAGAGACGTGCCTCTTTTGTTTAATGGCCTGATCATCATTTTTGACCCAGTCGGTTCCCTCTGTGATTTACACTAATGTGCCTTATGGTAGGTGGGAGCCCGGGGGTCCACTGGCCTCCTAAATGTCTATTGGTTTCCTGAGATGTTTAACAGGAGGAATGGGAGATGATGGTTTCTGTGCGCATCCATTCTCCCCCCCCCCTCCTCCCTCATGGCCAAGAAACTATATCTGTTCCTGCAACGTTGAAGTTTAAGTTTACACCCCCGGCGGCTGCCGGGAGACTGCACCCACTTATGATCCGATCTCCAGCAGAGGACTGGATGTTCTTCATCATCTGACTGCTGCACTGTGGTTGCTATTCCGCTCACGATACCCCATTACAGGCGTGTTCGCCTTGGTTCTGAGTTGGGATCCTGAGCCTCCTCGAGGTTTGGGACGGGGCTGGCGGGGTGGGGGGCTTGGTTGGGAAAGTTATGTTATACTTTGTTGATTTGCTGTTTTTTTACAAGCGATGTACTTATATCTGTCACAGGATGCGCCAGGTGCCGGGTCCTGACCTTATGTTAGGTCCCACACTTACCAGACAGATGAGTCCACTTGGGCAGAGGGTAGGCTCCCTTACGTATCCGATTCGGGGCCCCTGGTAGAGAAGACAGGAGGCCCGCGAGTGCGGAATGGTATGAGGGCCTGAAGTTAGAGTCCTGGAGCACGGTGGTCTGGCAAGCAACCGGTAGAGCTTCAGACTTGGTAGAGCAGATGCTGAGCAGGAGTTAATCAGGCTTGGTCACACACAGGCAGGGGTCGGCAACGGGCTGGCGGCAACGGTACAAGGGAGAAGGCAGAAACGAGGTCAAACAAGCCGGGGTCGGGTTCAGGCAGCAGTCAAGGAAGGTCCAAAGGTAAGCCGGGTCACAACGGGTAAACACTACGGAGATACAGGAACACAGGATGATCACGGAACAAGACACAGAGCTGTTTGATCAGGCAGCACCGAGTCAGTGTAGAGGCAGGTTTCAAATAGGCTGATTGGCGCCAAACGCCGCGCACGTGCGCGCGCCGATTCGCCAAAGCGCGCCGCACCCCCGCACGCGCCCGAGCGCGCCCCCGACACCAGTGCACACGCCCACACTACCGGGCATGTCAAAGGCAGCGCCCACAGGCGGACGCGCGCTAGCGCGAACGCGCGTACGCACGAACGCCCGGACGCCACCCCGCACGCCACGGTCGGTCAGCCCAGATGCGCCGGCGCCCCCAGGAACACCCGCCCCAGCAAGCACAGGGACACGAGCACCAACGCACCCCGGCGCGCACCGGCGCCCAACCAGGTAACCTCTCTGACAGTGCCCCCTCCTCAAGGGCAGACTCCGGATGCCCAGTTGGGCCATCTTTGAGGTTTTAAAGGATTGCAGGAGTTCTCTGGCATGTAAATTGCTTTCCGGCTCCCACGAATTATCTTCGGGTCCATAGCCCTTCCATTTTACCAGATATTGCACCTGATTGTGCCTTCTTCTGCAATCTAGAATTGCTTCCACTTCAAACTCCTCCTCGCCATCAACCATAATAGGTTTGGGTGGACCAATGCTGCGACCAGAAAAGAAGTTGGGGGTGACCGGCTTCAGGAGGGACACGTGGAATACTGGATGTATCCTCAGGGAGTTAGGAAGGTCAAGTTCGTATGCCACATTGTTGATTTTCCTTTTGATCAAGAAAGGACCCAGGTATTTGGGGCCCAATTTCCTGGATGGGCGGGCCAACTTGAGGTTAGCGGTAGACAGCCAGACAGAATTGCCGGGTTCTAGAACAAGTTCCCCCGTCTCTTCCTGTCAAAGATCTTCTTGTAATCTTCCTGAGCCTTGGTCATGGTTTCCTGCAGCAATTTATTGTTGTTAGAGAAGAAATCCAAAGTTTTGGACACTGCAGGAACAGGACACTCGGGGAATGATCCAGGCAAGAAGGATGGATGGAAACCATAATTGGCATAAAACGGAGACTGGTTAGTAGCTGAATGTAGAGAGTTATTATAGGAGAATTCTGCGATGGGAAGCAGGGAGGCCCAAGCATCCTGGGAGAATGCAGAAAAACAGCGGATGTATTGCTCCAAGGTTTGGTTCGTCCTCTCGGTTTGTCCATTTGACTGAGGGTGGTAAGCCGAAGAGAATGACAACTCGAATTCAAGAGCGCCACAAAGGGCCCTCCAGAATCTGGAGGTGAACTGGACGCCCCTGTCTGAAACTATATTGGTCGGGACTCCATGCAGTCTGACGATCTCCTTAATGAAGATGGAAGCGGTCTCCATGGCTGAAGGGGTGCCCTTCATGGGGAGAAAATGGGCCATTTTAGACAGCCTGTCTACCACAACAAAAATGGACGAAAAACCTTCTGATGGTGGAAGCTCAACAATAAAGTCCATTGAAATCATGGCCCATGGTCTCTCTGGGACTGGCAATGGTCTCAACAGGCCCCATGCTCTTGTCCGGCTAGTCTTGTTTCTGGCACACGTGTTACAGGACTCCACATATTCCTTGCAATCCTTAGTAAGACGAGGCCACCAAAAGGTGCGTTGGACAAGGTCAGTTGTTTTCCGAGTGCCAGCAAGTTTGTGATCATGACACAAGCTTAACACCCGTACCTTTAACTCCTCAGGGACCACAATCTTATTCTTGAACCAGAACAGTCCATCTTTGGTACAGGCTTCAACAGGTGGAGACATTCCCATAGAGGCACGTCTGATTTGAGAAATTAGATCCTCCTGTAGGATTAGGAAATTTCCAGAGGGGAGGATGGTGTCTGGGGACACGGTTCTTTCAGAATCGAGAAACATCCGGGAAAGGGCATCAGATTTAACATTCTTGGATCCGGGTCTGTAAGTAATATGGAAAATAAATCGGGAAAAAAAAAGTGCCCATCTGGCCTGCCGGAGTCTCAATCTCTTGGCTGTTCTTAGATATTCCAAGTTCTTATGGTCTGTGTAGCCCAAAATGGGGTGTGCTGCACCTTCCAGGAGATAACGCCATTCCTCCAGAGCTGCTTCAATGGCCAAAAGTTCCCGATCACCTACTTCATAGTTTTTCTCGGAAGGAGAGAGTTTACGTGAGAAGAATCCCACAGGGTACAGGAGTGCTTTGGCACCCTGTCTCTGTGAAAGTACAGCTCCGACTGCAACCTCAGAAGCATCCACCTCTAAGACGAAAGGCAAGGCAGGGTTGGGATGCTTAAGAATAGTGGCTGACGTGAACAGAACCTTGAGTCTTTCAAAGGCCTCTTGTGCCTCAGGGGTCCAGCAGAACCGGCATCCTTGTTTAGTAAGCTCTGTAATGGGAGTTATGATTGAAGAAAATCCCTTAATAAATTTCCTATAGAAATTGGCAAAGCCAATAAAGCGTTGTACTCTTTTCTTGTCAGTCGGTGCAGGCCAATCCAGAATAGCGGATACTTTCTGTGGATCCATTTTGATGCCGTCAGGGGAAATGATCAGGCCCAGGAACTGGATAGATTGGAGCTCAAATTCACATTTTTCAAGTTTGGCACACAGCCCATGTTGTCTGAGCCGGGAAAGTACATTTCGTACGTGTTTGCGGTGCTCCATCAGGGAGGCAGAGAAAACCAGGATATCGTCCAGGTAAACGATGACATATAAGTCCAGTAAGTCATGAAAGACATCATTGACGAAATGCTGGAATGTCGCCAGTGCGTTGAACAGACCAAAAGGCATGACGAGATACTCGTAATGTCCGAATCGAGTACGAAAGGCCGTCTTCCACTCGTCTCCTTCTCTTATGCGGATCAAATTATAGGCTCCACGGAGGTCTAGCTTAGTAAAAACGGTAGCAGATCCCAATCTCTGAAATAGTTCGGGAACCAGGGGTAGCGGGTATCTGTTCTTAATAGTGATTTTATTGAGCTCCCGATAGTCAATGCAGGGACGTAAGGAGTGATCTTTTCTTTTCCACGAAAAAGATACCTGCCCCGGCTGGAGACGTGGAGGGACGGATGAACCCTTTCTTCAGGTTTTCATCTATATAGGTTTTCAAGGTGCCCAGCTCCTGCTCAGTTAGAGGGAAGATCCTCCCAAAAGGGACTTCGGTACCTGGTAAAAGTTCTATTGGGCAATCATAGGGTCTATGTACTGGAAGGGTTTCTGCCCCTTTTTTACTGAACACATCCAGGAAATCCCGGTAGGGTTCGGGAAGATCTTGGTAGGGCTTAGTTTCTGAGTCTATGCACAGGCATTGGGAGGAAGTTAATGGGGTCCCCCGTAAGCAGTGTTGTCTGCAATATTCAGAAGAAAACTGGATCTTGCCTGTAGACCAGTTGATACTAGGATTGTGAGCCTGTAGCCAAGGTATTCCTAGGATGACTGGGAAGAGAGGAGAGGAGATGACATCTAGGCGTAAAAGTTCCTGGTGTTCCGGGCCAATGGTGGCCAAAAGAGGAACCGTTTCTTGGGTGACGGGTCCGGAGCGGAGGGTGGAACCGTCCGCTAGAAAAACTGCCAGTCCTTGGGCTTTAGTTTGAGTGGGAATATGATGGGTTTCGACGAAGGTCCGGTCAATGAATCCACTACATGCTCCCGAATCAATGATGACCGGTACTGGGATGCTCCTTCCAGGTAACTGTAATACAATGGAAAATGTTAAATGGTTACCGGCACTAGGTAGGACAGGTGCACACAACGAGGAAGACGGCAGACACTTACGTCTTTTATTGGGGCATGCTCTTGCAAAGTGACCAGACTCCCCACAGTACAAGCACAGGTTGAGTGTGCGTCTGCGTGTCTTCTCCTCAGGAGTCAGAGAGGGACGGAGCAGTCCCAACTGCATGGGCTCAGGGACCTCCGGAACTGGAGTAGATGAGACAAGTGGAGCTTGGTTCGGGGCACTAGGGGCCCTAGGCAACATCCAGGTGAGGCGTGGGTGACCAACAGATCTCTCAGAGCGTCTCTCCCTGAGGCGGCGGTCAATTTGGATAGACAGATTGATTAGCTCCTCTAGTGTCTGGGGTACCCCCACTCGTGCTAGTTCATCCTTTAGGGGATCCGACAACCCCAGCCGATATTGGTGACGCAAGGCTGCGTCATTCCACTCCGTATCCGAGCTCCAACGCCTAAACTCCACGGCATAATCTTCAGCAGCTCTGCGGCCTTGTTGAAGGGAATGTAAAGCGGCTTCTGCCGTGGCTGTTAGCTGGGGGTCCTCATACAGCTGAGACATAGCTAGGAAAAAGTCACTTAGGGAGTCAAGAGATTGAGCCTCTTCCTCCAATAGATAGTGGGCCCAGGTTTGAGGCTCGCCGGTCAACAAGGATATGACGAACCCCACTTTAGTAGCCTCCAGGGAGAACGTACAGGGTTGCAAAGTAAAGTAGAGCTCGCATGCGTTACGGAACGCCCGGAACTTACTGCGTTCTCCGGAAAACTTTTCGGGTGTAGGTACCCTGGGCTCTGGGGGAAGCATCACTACAGAAGGCGCTGAGGCAGGGTTGGCAGAAACTGCTCCTGGAGGAGAGGCTGAAAGGGCCTGG
This sequence comes from Aquarana catesbeiana, assembly GCF_042186555.1. Classification (NCBI taxonomy): domain Eukaryota; kingdom Metazoa; phylum Chordata; class Amphibia; order Anura; family Ranidae; genus Aquarana; species Aquarana catesbeiana. The sequence goes on from NC_133329.1 coordinate 156,514,230, forward strand.
ACCTGCCCTTCCAGTCTGGTATAGCCTTCCTGTAGGCTTTTAACGGCTTGAGTAAGGCCCGCTAGGTGCCTGCACAGTTCATCCATGGGGGAGGCCCCCTGCCCGGACTCAGTCATGGCTGCCTGATACTGTCAGGTCCCACACTTACCAGACAGATGAGTCCACTTGGGCAGAGGGTAGGCTCCCTTACGTATCCGATTCGGGGCCCCTGGTAGAGTAGACAGGAGGCCCGCGAGTGCGGAATGGTATGAGGGCCTGAAGTTAGAGTCCTGGAGCACGGTGGTCTGGCAAGCAACCGGTAGAGCTTCAGACTTGGTAGAGCAGATGCTGAGCAGGAGTTAATCAGGCTTGGTCACACACAGGCAGGGGTCGGCAACGGGTTGGCGGCAACGGTACAAGGGAGAAGGCAGAAACGAGGTCAAACAAGCCGGGGTCGGGTTCAGGCAGCAGTCAAGGAAGGTCCAAAGGTAAGCCGGGTCACAACGGGTAAACACTACGGAGATACAGGAACACAGGATGATCACGGAACAAGACACAGAGCTGTTTGATCAGGCAGCACCGAGTCAGTGTAGAGGCAGGCTTCAAATAGGCTGATTGGCGCCAAACGCCGCGCACGTGCGCGCGCCGCGCCCCCGCACGTGCCCGAGCGCGCCCCCGACACCAGCGCGCACGCCCACACTACCGGGCATGTCAAAGGCAGCGCCCACAGGCGGACGCGCGCTAGAGCGAACGCGCGTACGCACGAACGCCCGGACGCCACCCCGCACGCCACAGCCGGTCAGCCCAGACGCGCCGGCGCCCCCAGGAACACGCGCCCCAGCACGCACAGGGACACGAGCACCAACGCGCCCCGGCGCGCACCGGCGCCCAACCAGGTAACCTCTCTGACACCTTATCAGGGGCCCAGGCATTGCACCTGTTTCTCTATGGTGATATATGGATAGAAAATATGTTCTCGAGTGTAGATGGCTGATTGTACCCTAATTTCATGGAACACCAGGGGTTTGAATTCCTCTGTTAAAAGATCACTGGTATTCCAATTTCTCAAAACATACCACCCACAAATATGCATACTACAAGAGACCCATCTGATGGGAAGTAAACTGTTGAGTCTAAGACGACCCTGGGTGGGACACCAATACCACTCCACGTATACTAACTACTCCAGGGGGGTTAGCATTTTGGTGCACAAGTCCACACCATTTAGATTGCTGGCGCTGGAGCTTGACCCTGACGGTCAATTTGTAATCTTACATGCCATTGTGGACAGATTAGAGTTGGTGGTGGTGGGACTATACCTACCCCCCCCCCGGCCTCTATACGGGTACTTAACCAAATTATCTCTAAAATAGCTGCCTTTGGTACGGATAATGTGGTAATACTGGGCGACTTTAATCTGGTCCCGGACCCTACAATGGACAGGCTCACATCGGGGACGGGCTCACCATCAGAGCTGTACTCATGGGCTGAGGCGTCTAACTTGACTGATGTGTGAAGGTGGCGTCATCCTTCTCAATGCGCCTACACTTGTCACTCAGCTTCCCACAAGACCCTGTCATGGATAGACCTTGCCTATGTGGGGGGGTCTGTCTTGCCCATGGTCCGGGACATCAAAATACTCCCCCGTGGCATATCCGACCACGCTCCGCTCGCTTTAAAACTTTGTGTATCTAATGCCCTGGGGGAGAATCTTTGGAGGTTGTCCAGATTCTGGTTGAACGACACTAGAGTATCTGAACCCTATAGATCCGAGGCGATACATTATTGGAGAGACTTAGACCAATCAGTGACTATGACCACATCCTGGGACGCATTTAAGGCCTTCACTAGGGGTAGCTTTCAAGCACATATCCAACAGATCCGGAAGGATCTGAGGAAAGAAACACAGACAGCCGAGGGGAGGGTAGCAGCATTGGAGGCGGCATATTCTACAACGGGATTCCCTGAGACATATTCAGATTTTCAGGCAGCGTTGAGAGACGTTCTTTTACTACGCACGGCGGCCACAAAAACCAAATTCTTACACCAGTCACAACGAATTTTCGAACATGGAGAAAAAACAGGCAGTATGCTGGCATGGCTGGCGAGGGAAAGCTCCTCCCCGGTGACCATCTCAACTATTTCCAATTCAGACGGGACGATTTTGACTGATCCCACGGATATTAACAATAAATTTGCTTCATTCTATCGGGACCTCTACGGTTCTCGGATGGGATGTTCGGATGAGGAGCTGAATGGGTACCTCGATGGGGTGGAGCTCCCTTGCCTGACATCCACGTTTAGGGAGGCTTTAGATGGCCCAATCCAATTAGAAGAAATCCAACGAGCAGTAGCCTCCTTGCAAAACGGTAAGACCCCAGGTCCTGACGGAATTCCAGCTGAATTCTACAAAACATACGCTGAAGAAATTCTCCCATCGTTTCGGTTAATGCTCCAGAAAGCCACGGAGAGGGGCTCATTACCCCCGACTATGGCTGAAGCGGTCATTGTGGTCATTCTTAAGCCTGGCAAGCCCCCTGATCAGTGCGCCTCATATCGGCCAATATCACTCCTCAACGTTGACGCCAAGCTACTGGCAAAAGTGCTGGCTAGACGGTTGAACACTGTGATCACGGCACTGGTCCATCCAGACCAGTCTGGATTTATGCCAGGTAGGGGGACCGATATAAATATCAGACGCCTTCTTACACATCTCTCTAGGGCGGACGGGGACGGTTCGGAGGTGGTGGCCTCTCTTCACGCTGAGAAGGCTTTTGACTCGGTGGAGTGGCGCTACTTCTGGGCTGTCCTGCGCAAATTTGGATTTGGCCCTCGCTTCATTAGCTGGGTGCAGATGCTATACCATAATCCCTCAGCACGCATACGAACAAACAACTCACTGTCCTCATCCTTTCCTTTATCTAGGGGTACCAGGCAGGGCTGTCTGCTTTCTCCTGGACTGTTTGCATTGGCTATGGAACCCATGGCTGCTCGTGTTAGAGCCTCCTCCTTGGTACAGGGCATTCAGGTGGGAGTAGTGATAGACAAAATATCCCTTTATGCTGATGATACCTTACTTTTTCTTAAAGACATATCCTCCCTCTCACCAGCACTTCAAATAATTGATGAGTTCGGCATTTTCTCGGGCATTAGTGTAAATTGGGGAAAATCGATAATTTTCTCATTAAATCTATCCAATCAAAACCCACCGACAGGTACCCCCCTAAACTGGACACCTGAATTTAAATACTTGGGGGTAAGGGTTAGAGCTCCACTGTCCACATATTTTGAATTGAATCTTCAGCCATTACTAAAAAATCTTTCCCAAAAATGTATAACATGGAAAACCCTCCCCCTCTCTCCAGTGGGAAGGGTAAATTTAATTAAAATGATATACTTGTCCAAATTTTTATACTTTTTTTCGAAATTCTCCCCTGATTCCCCCAGCTTCATTTTTTGTTAAATTGAAAGGTATAATGTCTTCCTTTATTTGGAACGGAAGGCCCCCGAGACTGGCCATGTCTACCCTCCAGCTGCCCATTACTCAAGGGGGTCTGTCCTTACCGGACTTCCAGGTAAGGTATACTTCTGGGCTGCCGTCCTGGTGACGGTCAGGTGGTGGTTCTCTCAACCACGCGATAACCCGGCAGTGACCCTGGAAGCCGCCATCATGGGGTCCTACTCATCTCTTAGCAATGTGGTGTTCAGAGGGATAAAATCCCACCCTGGCATTACGGATCTGATGAACACCACCATTATAGTTTGGAACAGGGCCAGGCATAGTTTTAACAATCCAGAGAGGTTCTCCCCGCACATTCGCTTGTGGGGCAACCCTAGATTGCCACATTTGAAGTCGGTCCCAGACCCTCAAGTCTGGGCAAAAAAGGGAATTGTTAAGCTAAAACACATTGTGCTGGGGGGTAAATTAAGAACTTTCTCTGATCTCAAAAACGCTTATTCATTACCAGGTTGGATGCTGTTTAGATATTATCAACTCCGACATGCCTACAGGAAGCAGTTCCCATCTCTCCTCCAGTTAGAATCAGACCCTGTGGAGGGATTACTTACATCTAAAATCATAGATAGACCACTATCTAATCTGTACTTTCATTTGTCCATACCCCCTGCAAAGAAACTTGAAAAAACTCTGGTCAAGTGGAAGGCAGATATTCCTGACTTATCAGAGGAGGAATGGGAATCGTGTGTATCCTCCTTTGTGATAAATACGATATCGGCCAGAGAGAGATTTATGCAGGTCAAGTTTCTCCACAGGGCCTATTGCACCCCAAAACGTCTGACAATTATGACACCTGACAGTCCAGTGGCCTGCGCCAGGTGTGGTCTGGAGTCTGCCTCCTTTCTTCATATGGTGTGGTCTTGTCCTCGCCTCGGAGACTATTGGACAGAAATAGCTAACACTCTCAGCCAGGTTACCTCCTTAGATGTGGGAGCTCATCCCAAGGCAATGCTATTGAATATTTTCAGCCCCAATATTAGAGGTAAATATACCAAATTATTTTTGAGTTATGCTGCGTTCTATGCCCGAAAAGAAATATTTCTCCATTGGAAGGATGCATTACCCCCTAGAGTATCTTCATGGCGCCTAGCAATGAATTCTATACTCCCACTATATAAACTCACATATCTTAATCGTAACTGCCCCAAGAAATTTGATAAGATATGGTCGGGATGGATAGATGCATGGGGTGCTGAGGTTGTGAATGATGTCCAGGTTGACGCAGAGATACCAGCCATATGATTATACAACATGATTGAGTTCTCTTTAAACTTCACCTAGTGTATATGTTCAGTTAAGATATTGAGGTATTGTGATTCCTTCCTTGCCTCCCCCTCATCTTCTAAGTATCCTTAATCCACCCCCCCCCCCCAGCCCCTCCCACAGTACCTCCTTGATTGACTGTTTTAATATGTCACCTCTACACCAATACTTTGCTGCAATGTCATGTATTGCTCTCATACTTCTTTATGTTGTCTATATGAGGAAATTAATCATCTATCTTGTGACTATATGTATACTTATATCATATTTAAATGTGCTTATGCAACGCTTGTAATGTTTAAACCTTGAATAAAAAATTTTTTCTTGTAAAAAAAAAAAAAAAAGAGTGCCCCCTTGTCCTCCGTGTCCTAAAGTGAATAACTCAACACCAAGTTCACTATATGGACCACTTATGTATTTATATCCCCCCTTAATCTCCTCTTCTCAAGAGGGAATAAATTCAGTTCCTCTAATCTTTCATCATAGCTGTGTGTTAACCACCAGGTGAAAATAAAGGGTAAAAAGCCTAAAAAAAGAAAACAAATTCAAGCACCACATTTGAGAGTTGGTAAACTGCAAAATAAAATTTTGTTTTTTATTTTCTTATACCACTTTAAAAAGGTTTGGACTATACTATTTTAAATGTCCATTTCTTCCTGAGTGCTATTGAAGCAGAAGAGCTCTGAAATCTAGTGTTCATTTCTTCAAAGAAATGGAAATGCAGCCTTCCACTGTTGTTCACTGTCAAAACAAAAACAGAACCATGTTTCTTTAGACCCTTGCATAGTGTTGTGGCAGGTAGAGTACCATCCATCTGCTAATCTGTTTATAATGTGAACTAAATTTAAAATCCAAACAGAAAGCTAGCCCTAGAAACACAGTGTTTCAACAAAAGAGCAGCAACTCAAAACTAAAATAATCCTGGAGGTTTAGGGTGACTCATACAAACACACACATATACTCGCTTCACAAACCTTTTTAAAATTAAATTAATACTAAAAGGTTCCCATTTTTTATATTTAAAAATAACAAACATGTGATACCTGCTCTGTGCAATTGTTTTGCACAGAGTAGCCCCAATCCTCCTTTTCCTGGGTCCCCTGCTGGCACTTTTGGCCCCTCCCCCTTGTTGAGTGCCTCCAGAGCAAGCTACTTGCTCTGGGGGCACACGTGCATGCTCGCTCCCGATCCTTCTCTACGTGTCTATGGTACAGTCCTGCTCCTTCTTCACTAACTGTGGTTGACCAATGGCTCCTGCTGCTTTGTCTCAGCCAATAAGGAGGGAGAGACCCGGGAGAGCCGCTGCTCCCGTGCACATCACTGGTTCGAGATGGGGGCTCGAGAATGCATGAAGGTAAAAAAAACTTCACCCTTTACAACCACTTTGAGGGGACCATATACAAATGTTTTCACCCAAGATTCACACTTTGTTCTCATTTGATTTAATTAGAAGAATATGTCAATCCTGGGTGAAAGTTGTGAGAATATTGTTGCATACTTGTTCCAGATCATGAACAAACAACTCAGTAGGTGAATCGCCCCGGGCGTCGGCGGTAAAGCGCCGCTATTTTTAGCAGCGCTTTACTGTAGTTTTAGCAGCGCTTTTCGGGGCACTTTTAACCCCCGCTAGCAGCCGCAAAAGGGTTAAAAGCGCCCCCTCTGTCGGCGCTGCCCATGGATTTCAATGGGCAGGGCGGCTTTAGGAGCGGTGTATACACCGCTCCTAAAGCGCCTCAAACAAGTCGCTTGCAGGACTTTTTTGAGTGTCCTGCCAGCGCTCCGCTCCAGTGTGAAAGCACTCGGGCTTTCACACTGGAGTGAGAGGAGAGGCGCTTTACAGGTGCTATTTTTAGTGCTATAGCCCCTTTAAAGAGCCTCGGTGTGAAAGGGGTCCAACAGCCAGCCAACTACCATTTTCAGAAAAAAAATCTTTAAATTAGATTTTCTTTAATCCAGTCTTATAAGAACTCAGTGTTTCTGATCAAAGTAGGTTCAAGAGAATGATATATATGGTCAGGATCTTTCCTGAGCCTGGACCGGCCAAGTGATGTCAGCCGACAGCCGGCTTTAGCCAGCTGTTGGCTGAAAAACGGGTCACAGGAGTGCAGAATTAACTGCACTCCTGTGATCCATAGGAGACGTATGGCCAAAAAAGCTTTGGCCAGACTTCTCTTTTAGAGTCTTTTGTACTTGCCATACAGCTGTCTATAAACCAACTACTGGGCTTGACCCTGCAGAAAGGACCTACTCTGCTACATTTATAAATTTCAGTTGACTTCAGCTCTACATCCACTCAACAAGGCATTACATATAGAAAACTAACCATGTTGGTGGTGCTACAGAACTGCAGATCTTTGGATTAACCTTCTCTGTACTCTGTTGCCCCAACACAACATTTTCTGCTTCCCTACCACTCTACCAACCATACCTGTAAATATACTGGGTTTGAATGCTCTCACAATACTTATTTTGTAACTTTAGGTGATTTGGCTGTCCCTAAAATGCTGAACACCCCAACTGGAGTCTCATCTGATCCAGATTCAGTCACATTTAGCAGTGGTGTACATTGATTACCATGACAAGGGGGTATAAAACAATTCTTTAGAACTTGCATGTTACAGTTTTGTCCTTCATTTACATTCCAGGGGTGGACAATTGGCAGGCAGACTTCCTCACTGAGCATCTCCTAGACTTGGGGGACTGATTTCTTCACCAAGGGGTTTTGTTACAGAACCTACATCACAGGTAGTGGACCCAGATGTAGACAGATTTTTCTTCAGATGCAGAGAACATTTGGCGGAAGAAGTGAATCTATGCCTTTCCTCCCATAAAACGTCTTTTTTATCTGCTCGGCAGAACCAAGAGGGAAGGCATTCCAGTAATCCTGATAGCACTGTAATGGCCAAGACAGATGTGGTATTCCAACCTGATCACACTCCTGACAGACGCTCTGGGGTCTCTTCCAAATCATTTGAATATTCTGTCCCAAGGACCAGTTTACCATCTTGCTTCAATGACCCAAGTTTTGGCATACAGTATATAAGGTGTCAGGATGCCTGATGTGAATATTCAACCCAGCATCAGTGGCTAACTATTTAATGAAGACATGATCAAGAAAACAAAACAATTACAGATGCCATATTACTATCCTGTGAGGTCCCCTTTAGCGCCGGTTCACACAGGGGCAACACGACTTGCGGGTCGACTCACCGAGGCGACCTGCACACGACTTCAGCGGCGACTTGCAAAACGACTTCTGTATAGAAGTCAATGCAAGTCACCTGAAGTCGCCCCAAAAATACTACAGGAACCTTTTTCTAAGTCGGAGCAACTTGCGTCTCTCCTATTAAGGAGCGGGTGCCAACCGCGTACTCTCTCCCAGGAGGAGATTCTGGAATCGTGAGTACGATCTAACACTGCTTACACCCCGTGGCTCTGACATTTGTTGGCCTATTTACCTACTTGCCCTTGTCCCCATCTGACTCTGAGGTATCGCCTGGGGAGATAACTTGCACCACTCCAACACCTGCCCTCAAGATGTGCACTGACACATATGCTCCAATGCAGCTCACTCATGACCAAGCACACTTATCGCGGGCTCCTGTCCTGGCTACCCCCCTGGTATTAGGGAACTTGACATTCTCTCCTGTATTCCCCTGGGCTCTCACCCAGCCCTCCATATATGTGTCAGCGCGGTCCCGACCTTAATCGGGATCATTTCCCGTACGAGACTTCTCCATGCGGGACACCACCAGGCCCCTTACTGGAGCTTTCGGCGCATGCCAGAACAGCCCGTTGTCAAGTGGCCATACTGCTCATCCTAATAACGGTAACACACCATGGGTGTTCGATCCTCCAGCCTAGTCTACCCCCTTCTCACCAAGCCTTGCTGGACGTTGAGGAGTACAATGAGATCCAGGGTGTACGGGTGATACACTTCTGTCCCACACGATCGATAAAGTGACTGGCGGGAGGGTAAGTGGATGTCTGGCAAGAATCGAATATGGCCTCCTTTGACTATACTGGAGACTAGGGACCCTAGTCCCGACACTGGGGAGCCTTCAGAGGGGACCTGTGTGGAGGGAGGGAGGCCTAACATAAGAAGTGGCACACTGCTAATCTTACTATCCTCTGTTTCAATTGTGTGGTTGCCTCTCCTGCTGGGAGCCCGCAGGACCATGAAGATTGATGGAGGTTTGTGGGTCCTCAGGGCTGGAGGGGACGTCATAAGTGTCGGCGAGAGGTGGGGCACTCTTGGGCATCACTGACCTGTAGCACTTGAAAACCTAACTAAATATGACGCCTGCCAACCAAGACATGGAACTAGTGTATGGTCTCTGGCGTATGAGTTTGCCTCCCACCAGTGAAGAATGCAGAATGAAGAAGAATGAAGAATGTCTTTCCCAGCCGACCTCCGGGTCAGACATAGTTGCACATTATCCTACTGACTTTGCTTTGTGGATGGGGCAAGGGAAGGAAATGTTTTGCCATTTTTTCGGAGCTAATGGGGATATTGGTCACCTCGCCGCGCCCACAGAATGGCATCCGTCGGTTCGCCGTGGTGCACACGTTTTACTGTTTAAACTTTTTACCCAGATAAATGTTCATATTGGTTTGGTTGAAACTTACCGGTCCACCAAGTTATGTTATATGTCTGAGCTTCTAATGACTACTTTACTAACGCTGGGGTGGGTGGGAGACTCGGGTCCTCAGATCCCGGCTGCTGACCGCTCACACCCCCAGTAGGCCCTTGTATACACCCGGAATCCAGGTTCGTGTACAACACAAGGATTTTTTTTTTTTTTATTTGTACACGTAGCTGATCCTTCCAGTGGAGATAGAATTGGTTGGCTCCCCCCCCCCCCCTATCCTCACTTCTCTCCCTCTCCCTATACTCTCTCTACTTCTTCCCCTGCACTCTACATTTCTCTACTCTCCCACACCCTCTTAGACCTTCTATAGCCTACTCCTACTCTTTTCTTAAGACATGGCGGTGGACTCTATCAAGGTGACCTCGCTCAACGCTAAGGGGTTGAACACTCCTGAGAAGAGGCGCATAACTCTTACTTGACCTTAAGAAATCACACACTGACGTGGTCTTCATACAGGAGACTCATTGTAAGAATGATAGACTTCCCCTACTCCAAACTAGGTCTTTCCCCCAAGTATACCACTCCACTAATTCTGCTTCCAAGACTAGAGGAATTTTTGATTGAAAATGTATACTTTATTTTGCAAGAAAATATACAAAAAAACAAATACTTCAACAGGGTACATTCCACTCTGTACTGCGACGCAGCGCATAATTACACTACATAACAATACATTTCCAAGCATACAAAATAAATTACATTCATCCTGAGGTATGATGCCTGATGTGTTGTGCAGAGTAATAATACCCCGAAACATCACATCATGCATGACACCGCATTACCCTGAGAGCATTACTTTCAAAAACATGTCACATAAAATCAGGTCATACAGTCTAGTAGCATTCAAATGGGCAACGGGTGTGATGGGGAGGGGTGGAGGAGATGGGGTAGGGGAGGGAGAAAAAGAGTTCACAGGCCCGAAGCTTTATTGAACTGCCAAAGGATACACGGGGGAAAGGGGAAATCTTCAGACCTCCTCTTCCTCCTTGAAGTCCATCAAGTGATAGTCTCTGAGCAGACTGTGTACCAGTCTGAGACAGTCCTCGATGGACATCCTCTCCCGCTGGTGGATGAGGCGCTTTCTGGCGCACCACAAAGCGTCCTTAAAGCAACACAGCACCCGCCAGGCACCGTCAATGTCCTCCTGTGAATGAGTTCCACAGAAGAGTCCGTTCAACACACCGAAGTGTGTGATGGCAGTCTGTGGTACAAAGTCTTTCAGTTCAGGTTCCAGGGCCCTCAACAGGTCCTGTGCAAAGGGGCACTCCCAAAGTTTCCTCCTGGATGATGCAAAAGGGGCAGTGGCTGTATCTGCACAGGTTTCTGGCATGCATGAATGTCCTGAGTGGCAACCCCCCTTGGATTGCCAACCATGCCAGATCTTTGTGCCTGTTGGTGAGTCTCCTTGAAGACACATTCCTCCAGACCACTTTGCAGGTGGCTGAAGGGAGGCCTGGAACTGTCTCAAAATGTCTGATGTTCTAATCAACTTGTGGATAGTTTTTGGCTTCCACAAGTCGGGCTTCACTCCATGTAGCCCCAGCTCCACTTGAAGGTGTCCAAGTAGTACCAAGGGGTGTCCCAGTTGTAGGGGATGGAGCTGTCCCATTTGTCCCATCCAAGGGTCCTCCAAAGAGGCAGGAGGAAAAAACGGGACAAGGAGTTACCACCAGAATCCACAGTTCTGTCAACCAATGTCCTGCGGATGCAGTTACAAGCAAAGCACACCCTCAGTAGGGTAGCGATTTCGGGCACGCCCTTACCACCCTTGAGGGGTTCCTTGAACATAACCGCCCGCTCCATTTTGAAGCTCCAAGTGAAGTGAAACACTGCCCTGGTAATGGCCTTGCAGGTGTTAACCCGGGGGGGGGGGGGGGGGCAGGCCTGGGCGAGGTGCTGCAACACAGGGAGAATCTCGCTGCGGAGTACCAGTGTTTTGCCTTCGATGGTGAGTTCTCTGAGGCTCCAAAGTCCAAACTTCTGTCGCATCTTTGACAGTCTTTCCTCCCAGGACTTCAGGGCTGCGCCCTCAGCTCCAAACCAGACCCCAGCTTGCTCTGTTGACTGGGTATTGCAGGGCAAAAAGTAATAGAAATTCTCCGACATGGAGCCAGAGACTACAACACAAATTCTATTTTCAGTGAAGTGGTGAGGGGATCTCCACTCTCTAAGTTGCCGATCAGCTGGAGGGACGTCCCATAACTCATAGGCACATCGTAGGTGCCTTTTTTCAACGGCAGATACCATTTCTCCGTCACAATTTAATGCTATGCAAACAGCGGAGGGACACCGTATTTGTCATATTGTGCATCGCTGCTGCGCCGAGGGTTTACAACAAGGCACAATCTGACATCTACGGTGTCCCTCCACTCTTTGCATAGCTTTCAATTGTGCCCGTGAAATGGTATCGCCCGTCGAAAAAACCCTCCTACGATGTGCGCATGTGCTATGGTGACATCACTCCAGCTGATCGGCAACTCAGCTAGAGTGCCCTTCCGTTCTGCGCATGCACTTTTCAATGGAGGGCACATATCGATAGAACGCCGGGACCAGCGTGGAGCACAAGCTACCGGCAGTGACGTCATGCTGCCTCTGTTCGTATGTAGGAGTCGTTCGCAAGTCAGATGTTCGTAATTCGGGGACTGCCTGTATTCGGTCTCTGCCTGAAGCCATTTGAGTTGTGTTTTGTTTCCAAACCATTGAAATCAATACAGATGAGAGACTGCAAACACTTGGATAAACCATTTAGTAGAACGAGAACAGAAATCATACAAGTAGTTTTCCCCTCTAAAATATCTCAAATCTTCATTACATCTCCAACTCAGGAATGTGAAAATTAAATATCTGTTTAGGTATTATAAAAGCTGAATACATTTAGGAAAAATAGCCACAAGTTAATTCTGGACAAAACTATCTATGTTGACTGCAAAGGTCAGATTTGCTAAAACTAGTGTAAACTAAGACTTTGGCCTCATACACTTGGAGGTCCAGAGGCTTTAATCTCCTCTAGCGTAAAATCCCTGATGTATTCCTGTGCCCAGAAATACTCAGTTGTGAACCCAAGAAGTAAAGCTAAACTTAGCTGTTCAAAAGTAACTGGTCATCTGGTTAAATTAAAAAGTCTGAGAACCCAGGTAGCCCAAAAGAAGTCCCATAAACTAACTGTAAGGAAATAAGGACTGCTATAAATATGTGCACATGTTAATGAACAAGGTATCAAATTTAGTCTAACAAATTGGTTATATTTCTTTTAATGCTTGCAAGAAAGCTCAGTTCCCCGGTGTTACATATACTATATTACCAGTCAAGTATTGGGACCCCTGCCTGTACACGCACATGAACTTTAATGGCATCCCAGTCTTAGTCCGTAGGGTTCGATATTGAGTTATGGACCTTGCTTTGTGCACTGGTCCAAATCATTTGGTGGAGGGGGGATTATGGTGTGGGGTTGTTTATGAGGGGTTGGGCTTGGCCCCTTAGTTCCAGTGAAGGGAACTCTTAAGGCGTCAGCATACCAAGGCAATTTGGACAATTTCAGGCTGCCAACTTTGTGGGAACAGTTTGGGGATGGCCCCTTTTTATTCTAACACACAGTCCAGACCTCAACCTGACTAAACACCTTTGGGATGAGTTAGAGCGGAGATTGCGAGCCAGGCCTTCTCATCCACATCAGTGCCTGACCTCACAAATGCACTTTTGGAAGAATGGTCAAACATTCCCATAGACACACTTGTAAACCTTGTGGACAGCCTTCCCAGAAGAGTTGAAGCTGTTATAGCTGCAAAGGGTGGGCTAACTCAATATTGAACCCTACGGACTAAGACTGGGATGCCATTAAAGTTCATGTGCATGTAAAAGCCTTGTTTATAAAGTAAATGAAAGATAAGCAGTAATAGATGAGGAGATAATTATATTAATTAGGAGTGTTTACAACCAGCAGCTGAATGATGACACCTTTCATGCTCTTGCCACAGTCTCTGGTTCACAGAAAAACACAAAAAGAAAAGCATTTTTTCTTATGTAACATTATATTTAGATATGCAGTACATGTCTCAATAGAACTACTATGGCTAAGTGATGGTCCTCTGGCTTTTAATCATTTTTTCTGTTTCTTATCCATTTGCAGACCACCTACAGTATATATACATCATTACTTTGATGTTTAATACTGAGGTTATGGCAGCAGCTAGCCCGGTATAATTTTTTTCTGTGGGCGATTCAGCATCTGCTAAAAGTGATCCTGGCAGCAGATGCACTACGGGATCACTTTTAGGGGCGGCGGGAGAGGGGCCCCCCCCCCCCAACTATCCGATTGATAGGCAAGATGGCCCCCATTCGAATCTGCTGCTCAGCCTTCCCACTCCAGCTAACGCATAAAGCTGAGCATAATATTGAATGACTATACATGGGTTTATGCTGCAGTGTACACGTGGCCATGTGTATGAGCATACAACACTGGACAGAGCTAGTTTGCATCCAGGAGCGTACAGCTTTATATGTATGAATTCACAGGAGGAATACCTTACTGAACTATTGCAAAGGGTACTGTAGAACCCAAGGTTAGGCTCAATGAGAAGTGGAGAAACAGTATTAAATTTACATTTACTCAATATGAGGAGGCCAACCTTTCCTTTAATTGTTAATCTACCCTAAGTGATATCTAAGGCTGCTGCCCCTTTAATAGTGCAAAAAACACTATACAATGTAAAATTCAAAACAAAAAGTAAGGCGCTACACTAATAACCCAGCTCTAAGTGTATGAATCTCAAATAGTGCATCAATTACAATTAAACCGTGAAAAAACCAAAATGTTCATAAACAATCATAACTTGCAGATGAATCAATTCACAAGTCCATATAAGATGACAGATGACCAGTCACCATGCTCTTCAAAAGAATATATATATAACTTGTGCATAAATATTCAAAATATAGTGCTCCACCAGGTGTGTAAAATAAATATGCGCTCACCACAACCATTCGTCCAACAAAGTGACCATCGGGCATAAAAATATCCAAATCCACCTCTCAGGGGACCGAGACAGAATCTTCCAGAAAACTCCTTTTTCCTTATTCTCACTCAAAAATGCTCCAGGACAGACCACAAGAAGGGAGCATATATTTATTGTAGTACATTTTATTTAAAAGTGACACTAAAACAAAGTAAAATGTATGCACGCACATCTTCATAAAGAAATACATGCATTCAACATGCGCAGCTTTCCAGCTGCACCAGTGTATCCTGCAACGCTGTTCGTGGCTTCCAAATAAAGGTGTGTGTTCCACTGTTCTGAGGTGGTGAGGGGTTGACTCTGGAAATGGTGCATAGGCTAAAACTTCAATGCATTTTGCGCATGCGTGCGTCATCAGGAAGAGAAAAAAAGGATTACATTTACAATGCAGAGAATGTCATGAGAACACATTTTAAAAACAAGTACTAGAAACTAAGCAAATGCTATAAACAGATCCAGTCAGTTTCTATTTCTATCTGCAGGAAGACGAAGGCAATCCTATAAAAATTACCAGTATGAAAGACAGTTCTAAAACAAATGCAGGCTGTCATGACCTTGTACTATATATATCCCATGAAGTAAAAAGTTCCAGCAGGGGATAGCTGGAATCAGATTTTGGCGAATGGCCTCCTAGTTTCTGTTTCCGCGGCTCAAAAGTAGTCACATTTATTTATCCTCCACAGGGTGTACAAAACCCCAGTACAACTACATAAATAGGGAAGGAGGGATCCCCCCCTTGTGCCCAAGGTGTCAGCTGCATCAGAGCACTCTGATCCATCTGCTTTGGAACTGCCCCAAATTGGTGCGGTATTGGCAGGATGTGGTCAATCTTATTAATAATGTGTATCATCTTCAACTACCAGTGGACCCAATTACATGTCTATTGGGTGGTCTGGTGGAGGAATTGTGTCCTCCCTCTAATATCGCTTTAATTAGGTTGCTTTATCTGGCCAGTAAATTGACTGCAAGATTTTGGCTCTCACCCAGAGAACCCACTTCTGCTCAGTGGGTACAACAGGTGAATACAATACTTGTCAGAGAAAGGATTGCCTATCAACATAGGAATGTATTGAGTAAATTTACTAAAGTCTGGCAGGAGTCGTTGGAGAACCCTGAGATAGCCCCTTCTCAACTTTGTTCTTACTAGATTACTCCAGGTATAGGTAAAGAAAATGGGAGTGCACTAGATTCAGCTATATAGACGAGTATGGGATCTCTTGTTCGTTCAAGATACTTCTATATTTTGTTTCTATTTTTTATTTTTTTACCTTTTGTATATTAATAAATGGTATACACTTTGGGAACTGTATGTTTCCAGTTCTCTGAGTTAGAGCCCTTTCACACTGGGGCGGGGGCGTTGTCGGCGGTAAAGCGCCGCTATTGTAAGCGGCGCTTTACTGTCGATATGTGGCCGCTAGCGGGGCGGTTTTACCCCCCTGCTAGCGGCCGAGAAAGGGTTAAAACCACCGCAAAGCGCCTCTGCAGAGGCGCTTTGCCGGCGGTATAGCCGCGCCGTCCCATTGATTTCAATGGGCAGGAGCGGTAAAGGAGCGGTATACACTCCGCTCCTTCACTGCTCCGAAGATGCTGCTGGCAGGACTTTTTTTACCGTCCTGCCAGCGTATCGCTCCAGTGTGAAAGCCCTCGGGGCTTTCACACTGGAATTAAAGCAGCGGCTGTTTCGGGTCGGTTTGCAGGCGCTATTATTAGCGCAATAGCGCCTGCAAACCGCCCCAGTTTGAAAGGACCCTTAAGGTTAGTTTAACATTGATTACTATGTCTGATACTACACTTATTGTGCAGTCGAGTTACCCTATTTTAATGTATAACTTGTATCTGATTCTTGGGTATGTTCTACCCGTTGTAACTGTTCATATCTTATTTTATGCACAATAAAATATCTTTTCTGATTAAAAAAAAAAAAGTTCCAGCAAAGATTAGGCACATGCTTATAATCACAAAAAAAAACCAGTGATGATGGAAGACAAACCCTTCAAACAAGTGCACCTTCTTCACAACCATAGCTAAGTTTTCTTTATTAATACTTATTACAATATAGAAGCAGGGGTCCTATAATATCATTATACAACCTAGCCCATATCAATGCTCTACTGTCTTTTTTTTGCAAAGGAGACTACTTTGGGCGATTGCACAAATTTGTGGGCCCGATGAGATCTTCTCATGTACAGTAATAGGCCTCATGTACACTGCTGCTGGTAAACGGAGGTTTAGGAGCAGTTGGGCATTTTTTTCAACTGCCCCTGAACTCTCCTCTATGTTAACTTATCAGTATGTGTACACTGGTTTGTTTATAGTCCTTTCTGGGCAGTTGTGTTCAGAGGCTTTTTTTGGAACCCGAAAAAATGTGTTCAGAAGCTGTTTAGAGACATTTCAAATGCCAAACGCGGCAATTCGCGTTTACAGGCGTTTTTAATTTTTGGCTATTCTGAAAAAAAAAAAAAAAAACATTTTTTTTAAACGCTTCTAGACGCAAACGCAGCTAAACGCGACTAAAAGCGGCATGTAAACACCGCTAAATGGCAGTTTTTAGACGCTGGTTTCTAGCTGTCTCTTTCAGGAGAGGTTGAACAACATCCCGTGTACATGAAGCCTTACACTCAATCTGTAGCTGCAACCAGACCTGGCAATACAAACTTCACTTCACATTATACATTCTGCACCTTACATCACACATAGCACACACAGTAACCAATACAATAAGTAACTGCATCCTTACACCATATACAGTGTAGAGCTGCACGATTCAGGCTAAAATGAGAATCACAATTTTTTTGCTTAGAAGATATTTCATGATTCTCCCATGATTCTCGTGGCGTAACATCTTTCACATTAAATAAAAAAAAAAATTGGGCTAACTTTACTGTTTAGTTTTTTTTTTTTTTATTCATTGAAGTGTATTTTTTCCCAAAAAAATGCGTTTGAAAGACCGCTGGGCAAATACAGTGTGACATAAAATATTGCAGCAATTGACATTTTATTCCCTAGGGTCTCTGCTAAAATATACATAATGTTTGGGGGTTCCAAGTAATTTTCTAGCAAAAAATATAGATTTTAACTTAAGAAACAAGTGTCAGGAAAAAGATTTAGACTTTAAGTGGTTAATCTTCTTCCATTCACACATTTTTTAAAAACATGGCAGACTGATTTTTTCACACAGAAATTTCTCCCTTTGATATAAGAAAGAAGAGTTAGTTACAATGTTTCATGTTAAACTTGGCAGACTACCCGATGTTTTCTTTGGACAGCTGAGTGAGCAGAGAAGTCTTTCCACTTGTTATATGAAAGAATCGGCAAACTCTGCAATAGAGATCATCAGAGGGGTTGAATCGAGATCACGATTTTTTAACGATTAATTGTACAGCTCTAATACAGTGATTACCTTATTATGCCTAAAACTCAACTATACCATAAAATTCTTCTCCACTTCTTGCCAGCACTAGCAGGATGCAACCCTCCTTTTAGCCTACCCACTGCCCTCCAAGAACAATAACTGATCATTGGCCAAAAGAGTTATATGCACTTTACAGTATTTTTTCATAAGTGCCCAAACTACTATACATGCTTTAAAAATCTGTAACAATTCCAATAGTTATGTTTGGTCTCTAGGCATAGATGAAGGAGTTCCAAGAATGCTTAAAATAATTGCTTAGCTAAACTTGCCTACAAATTAATGTGCCAATCGCTCTTATTTGACTGGGATGGCAGGGGGCTGGTAGCTCTACTTTGAATTTAAACAGAATATAGTGGAGCTCAATTGTTCCTATTCTTGCAGTTCAATTACTGAACGGTGTATCCACACTCCTCCACAGCCACTGGGGTAAAGGAAATACTTTCTGAAATTGTTTCTTAACTACTTAAAGTGGTTGTAAACCCTTTACAACCACTTTAAACTATAGGCAAGCTGTTGCTTCAGTTGTAGTGTGCCGTTACTGGTGGCTGCCGCGTGCATGTGCGGGAGTGACGTCTTCGTGGCTCTGGCCAATCATAGCGCCGGAGCCGCAATACCCGGAAGTAACCCCCTGGAGAGATGTCAGCCACCGGAGCTTCGATCTCAGGTAAGTAATTCATAATGTGCTGTCTTACAGGTTTTTTTTTTTTGTAACTTTAAAAAGGGTTTACAACCACTTTAAGGACCAAGGCTATTTTTCAGACTTGGTGTTTACGAGTTAAAATATTTTTTTTTTTGCTAGAAAATTACTTAGAACCCCCAAACATTATGATATATTGCACCCGCTCGTGGAATGGTGACAAACTTTGACCCTCTAAAATAGAGGTCGGCCGATATATCGGCCGATATTTGGTGTTTTTTACTTAATCGGCATCGGCCGATTGTGCTGATAAAAAAGGCCGATATCAGCGGACTTGCAAATGACTTCTGTAATAGAAGTCAATACAAGTTGCCTGAAAAATTCTGTGAAGAGACTTCTCCCCTCCTCTGGGCAGCCTGCCAAATCTGATAAAAAGAACCTGAAGGATACAATGTTTACACTTATGAATGAACTGAGCTCCAAGGGTGTAGAAGCTCTCAGTTTAACCATTTAAAGACTAAATCTTTTCTGACATTTGTTGCTTACAAGTAAAAATCCTGTATTTTCTGCTAGAAAATCACTTGGAACCCCCAAACATTATATATATATATTTTTTAGCAGAGACCCTAGGGAATAAAATAGCGGTTGTTGCAATATTTTATGTCACACGGTATTTGCGCAGCGGTCTTTCAAACGCAATATTTTTTGAAAAAATACACTAATAAATTTTTTAAAAAACTAAGCAGTAAAGTTAACCCATTTTTTTTCATCCAAAAGTTTTGATTACCTGTTTTTGTGTATTTAATATTTAAGCTATAGTTTTTTTTTAAAGTTTTTTTTAATCTAAATTCTACATACAAGTGAACTGATTGGAGGTTTGTTTTGTTTAATAAATGTTTAAATGTAAAAAATTTTCTGTATCATTTAAAGCGGAGCGCCGCCGAAAAAATTTTTTTTAAAAGTCAGCAGCTACAAATACTGCAGCTGCTGACTTTTAAAACATGGACACTTACCTGTCCAGGGCGCCCGCGATGTCGGCACCCGAGGCCGAAGCGTCTCTCCGTCCTCGGGTGCTGCCGCCTCCATCTTCGGTAAGGGAATCAGGAAGTGAAGCCGTGCGGCTTCACTTCCCGGTTCCCTACTGCGCATGCGCGAGTCGCGCCGCGCAATACGAATGCTCCCTGCTGCCTCTGGGACCCGTGTGTTTCCCAGCAGGCAGCGGGGAGGGAGCAGGAAGTGGCGTAAATAACCGCAGATTCTGCGGCTATCTACGCCGGAAGTGGGTACAGATACCTGTAATATACAGGTATCTGTACCCCCCTCCCCCCTGAAAGGTGCCAACTGTGTCACCGGAGGGGGGGAGGAATCTGATGAGTGGAAGTTCCACTTTTGGGTGGAACTCCACTTTAAGGTTGCCCTCACACTGGAGCAGGCATGCGTTGATGGTAAAACGCTGCTAGTTTTAGCGGCGCTTTACCGTCATTTTAGCGGCGCTATTCGGCTGCTAGCAGGGCGCTTATAACCCAGCTAGAAGCCGAGGAAGGGGTTAAATGCACCACTGTCAAAACGCTTTGCAGGCGCTTCGGCAGCGGTGCGCATTCATTTCAATGGGCAGGAGTGGTGGAGGAGCGGTATACACCGCTCCAAAGATGCCGCTTGCAGGACTTTTTTTTTTAACATCCTGCCAGCACATCGCCTCAGTGTGAAAGCCCGAGTGACTGCAGGGGAGCCGTTTTACAGGCACTTTACAGGCGCTATTTTTAGCCCAAAAGCGCCTGAAAAACGCCCCAGTGTGAAAGGGGTCTAACTGTTAGATTTTATGAGATGAAGGGGAAAAAAAAAAATCGGCCTAATATATCGGCCCAAAAAAAAATCGGCATCACATATCGGCCATCGGCAACCGCGATTTCTAAATATCGGCATCGGCCAGAGAAAAACCCATATCGGTCAACCTCTACTCTAAAATCTCCGGGGCGACGTTTAAAAATTTCTACAGGTTACCAGTTTTAAGTTACAGAGGAGGTCTTTTGTTAGAAGTATCTCTAACAATCGCGGCGATACCTCACGTGTGGTTTGAACACCGTTTTTATATGTGGGAGCTACTTCCGTATGCGTTTGCTTCTGCGCGCGAGCTCAGCGGGACGGGGCACTTAAAATTCTTTTTTATTATCATTTATTTTTATTTTTACACTGTCCTTTTAAAAAAAATTGGGTCACTTTTTTTCCTATTACAAGGAATGTAAACATCAGTGTGAAAGGCAACATCCCTGTAAACATCCCTTGTAATAGAAAAAAAGCATGACAGGACCTCTTTAATGTGAGATCTGCGGTCAAAAAGACCGCAGATCTCACACTTACACTTAAATGCAATAAAATAAATAAATAAATAAATAAATAAATGTCTTTTCGCCGGCGATTTACCGATTGTTTTTGTTGCCATAACAACGGGCGGCGACGGAAAAAGGTCCCGCCCTGTTGTTATGGCAACAAAGGGCTTTCTTCCATTTTTAAAAATGTGATTTTCAACTATGTAATCCGCCTTAAATCGCGTTATTTCCTGTCAAGAAATAACACGATTTTTGATCACAGTACTGCCCACAGACTCCTGGGAAATGATAACACATTATTTCCCAGGAGCATAGGCAAGGGAGGAAGTGACGAGGAGCTCCACGGAGCAGGAAGTGGCAAATTAGGAGGACTATATAGCAACAGGGCGTTTCTGGTAAGTATATAAAAAAATTTCCTCCAAATGTTTCTTTATAGGTTAAAAGGAGTCTGTTAATGAAAAAAAAAATTAAGGGCGGAACTCTGCTTTAAAGTCGTCGGAGAGATCAAATGACTGGACCGGAGCAGCTTCAGAATAGTTAAGTATAGATATTTTTCCTTTCACAGGGTAGATAGAATAGTCTTAAGCCGGCCATACATCGAGCCAATTTCTTTCCTGCAACCATGGGTTGCAGGAAAGAAATGTGCTGGATTCCCCCATCAACACTGATGGTGCTACTGCAGGAAACCCTCCAGCCGGGCGCCCGCATTGTCTTCTCTTGGCTGGGGTAAGAGAATCCGTCATGCTGGTGTGTACCCAAGTTCATCAATCCACTTGGTACATTCAGCCTGGCCATTAACGTTTTGAATCTTGGCTGGTTCATCAGGATTCTAACCATGTATGGCCGGCCTTAGGTTTAGCTTTAGTTAGATTTTGACCTTCCACTTTCCACCCTAGATTTTGAACTTCCACTTTAAGTGTGACTCATTTAAGCCTGCATAGATTGACTGTATTTATAGCTTAACTAAGTATCAATATATAAAGATACATAGGCAAGTACTTCATATATTAGAGAGTCAGCTAAAGCACACTATGACTTTTAGCTCCCTTAAGGAAAAAAAACATCCGATAAGACTGTGAAGGTTAAAAAATGCAAATGGCAAAACAATCCTATAAATAAGACATGTTTAGTTTGACTGTAGTGTGAGGCACCTCTCACCCTCCCATCACTCTGTACAACATGCACTCGTGTTACTCAGCAAGCACTATAAAGAGACAGTCATAGGAGTAAAGTTCATTTAGGAGTGCCAACTTGTAAAGCATATGAATGAGACTATCAGATTTTTCTACAAGTTATTGTGGGTTTCTGCCTAGAATTACCAGTGGTCTTGAAAATCTGGCAAATAGTCTTCTTTCAAATCATATTAAGTCAAAAAGCAATCTATAAAATATGTTAATAGTACACTAAAGTAACACTTTTAGAGAAAGTGAGCATGATAATGAGAAAACTTAAGTTTTGTCATACAGAACCATAAAGAGCACATAACATCTTGGTCAGAACACTTAACAATCAGGCATTAACACTGGTAGCCAATAGCTGGAATTCTAAGAACTTTTCAGCCCTGAGTCCCGTACTAACAAATGGGAACTAGAAAGGCGGTTCCTGATCACTGTGATAGCTTTTGATTGGCTTTCACAGTTTTTTTTCTTTCTCCTCTTAAATGGAGAAATTGATACATTGTACTGTTTTTCTCCTACTAGAGGAGAAAAATGTAAACAAGAACAAATATGTGTAACAAAAATAATAATAAAATAAAAATAAAGAAAAAAAACAGGTGGATTAGGGTTGTATCTAGGTCAGGGTTAGGGTTAAGGTTAGGGTCAAATGTCAGTGTATTTTAGGTAGGATATATATATTTTTTTTAAATTAGTAACAGTGTTTGTATGTTTTAGATAGGACAAACAAAAAAAAAGAAGCAAAATAAGCACTATTTTTTCTGGGCCCTAGTACAGGTACAAACAAAAAAAAACACACACATAATGTGGTACTGCTGTAAACGTTAGAAGCTGGGGACATTTTTGGAGGGTTGTTTTTTGGTGGTAGGTTATTGAAAATAGCAAGAAATATACAACCACATTTTTTAAAATATTTTTTTTTACTATTTTGTTCCAGTTTTCCATTGAGAATAAAAAGTAGTTGCCATATGTCCAGTTTTACTAACACATGTCAAAGTTGCAAAACTGTGTTCAGGCATTAAATCCTGTTTTACCCTTTTCCAAAAACTAGGCTGCATTAATATGAATGGGCACAAGAGAGAATAATGTAATTACCAATGTCATGTGATTCTGTGCGATTTGAGACGCAACTGAAATCGCTCTAGTGTGAACCATGTCTTAATGCAAGGAAGAAACAACATTTTTTGCCAGTCAAGCACAAAAGTTTGTGAATGTCACTACAACACAGCATATTCCCCTAATTACACTAGGAGTTTGCTGAGCAACCATGCCAGCCACGCATTTTTTCTTTTTAAATCAAATGTGCAGTCAATTATTTGATTCAACATGTCAGAAACATTGGCTATTTGGTTACAATCCTAATTACTATTAAAATTATAAAAAAGTTCAAAAAAATATTCATTTGGTTGTTTTTTACTTTTTAAAAAAAAATGATTTTATTTTACAGCCATAACACAAAAGACATAAGTATTCCAACCAGGTGTTGCCTCTTTTTATCTGACCTTAGGAACAAAAAATAGTAGACTAGCCACGTGCAATACTGACTGGAATATTAAAACCATGTAGTGCATCACCACCTCAACAGATTACTTATTGATTAAAAGACGAGTCACAGTTATAAAGTGAGAGGATTACTTGTCCAGTATTGAAACTTCAGTGCCTCATACATCACTGGTTATTTCAAGCGGCTATTCTATGACCTCAAATTAAGTTTATATTACATATTCATAAATAGTTCATGACACGCTTTTTGGTGTACAGAAAAAAAATTTAACTGCACTGACACAACAGGCCTAAACAACTAGGCCTGCTCATAGACATGGGAGTTTAAGGTTTTATAATATTTGAGGACAGCAAAAGTCAAGTGCCAGCCACACACTGCTCATGATATAATTAGTCAACACCATCTGCTTCCCATTTGTGCCAGTGTACCAAAAATAACATTCATTGACCCCTTCTTAGATTGCATTTGACAGACAATTGATTCATCTGTGTTATTGTAAAATGTGTACTGTATGTATGAAAGCATCTATATTTTTACTATTTAGTTTTCTTGTGTAATCCTTTCCTTGCTGGTAAATTTAAAGTTGAACTAAAGGCATAACTTGTTTTTTTTTCCATTTTGGATACAGTAAGGGAGAGTTATATTCCCTGTATTTTTTTTTTACCATATGTGTCCTGCTGTGGAGATTTCGCTAAACTTCCTGTCCCATAGCCAAAACAGGAAGTGAGAAAAAGTCACTCCAAAGTGAGGGAATCCTTGGTTGTCACAGTAAAAATCTCTCCTGCGCTCAGGTGTCCAAAATTATATATAAACCTCTAAAGGGATTTTTAGGGCAATGAAATTTAATCAAATTTTTGAATAAAAGAATATTTATTTATACCAATAGATTCTTAGAAAATATAAAAATACAAAAATAAAAAAATTACATTAATGGTGCAAAGACGAAATTACATGAATAACAATTCCTGGGTTCAAGAAAAGCTTGTGTGTACAGCAAGTCGCATTACAGTGTAACATGGACTAAAAAATGAGAGTATATGAAGGAAAGCGATGTATCGCACTACCCGGTAGAGTCACTACAGACGATACCGTAGCGTAGAGTAGTGGATTCCAACGCGTTTCAACAAATACAGTCTTCTTCAGGGAAATACATCACAATCTAAAAAGATTCAGAGATGATAATATTACTTTTTGTAACTATATGTATCCATGCATTTTCCACATTGTGAAAATATCACAAAGACTTACATCCTCTCAGAACATCTTATGGATGGGTGTAGTCTCCCATGGTAAGGATCAAAGGTCCCAGACCCTCAGGGGTTAAAGAGTCCTATATTACTACAAGACAGCTGGATGAAGGAATTTGATCCAAATCTTTGGCGTTTCCAGCATCAAATAACTGATAGCTGTCAAAAAATAGGGCATAGTCAGCGACAAGTGCTGATGAGGTGGGGGAGGAGAGGGGGGGGTCCCGGCCACAAACAGCAAGTCCCCCTCCAATTCCCTCTAACCCCCCCACACACAAATAAAGATTATGCAAGAGTTTACCCAAAACGGCAAGAATCCCGTCTTAGCATGAGAGATGAAGCACTTACTTGTTCCAGTGGTATAGCCCAGGATAGAAAGATTCCTTGTAAAAACAACAGGATGTTCGTCCTGATCTTCCTCGGTGAATCCCGAGGGGGGAATGACGCCATGTTGCCGTCTCTGGCGTCTTTTATATGGTATGCGCTGGGGTATGGGCGGGGAAGAGGCACCGCGCCAACCAATGGCGCGGGCCGTCTATCCCATCTGTTGCTAGATGCGCTCAGCGTGAGCGTCACCCAGGCAACAGACGCCGCCACTAGGACCGCGCATGCGCGCCACGATGGCGTGCGTGTGATGCGCACGTACCTCGCGGCGTACCGCAATCATGCCAGCGTGAGGCTCAATATAGGTCGGCGGCCATATTAGAAAAGGGCCGTGCCCAAACTTGAATGTCCCTGCCTGCAGCACCATCCGCATGGGGGAAAAAAGGATACAATTCCACCCATGACAAATAGGACCTAATTAAGGACCCCCAGATTTGGTTAAGTCAAATTAAAATTAAATAAAGTAAAATAAAATGAATATTAATTAGGCATAGTGTTGGATATCTCATATATGGATGTTGGGCAGGTGAAGTTCGATATAAGTTGGGATTCTAATTTACAAATAACAACCATATGCCCCCCCAAAGCCTCATGATGGAAAAAATGGGAGGGGGGGGCTGGGACTAATAACCACCGACACAGAAGCCCCCGCCTGGTAAGGCTGGGGGAATATGGCAGGCCCCAGTGTATTGAACAATGGGGCCCCCCTGTGTCGGGTAGATATAGGACATGTGGGAAAAACATCCCCCTGTTTTTTTAGGGTTTAGAGAGGGACTATTGGCTCCTACATGGTACACCTCAGAGATGCAAGAGGGGATGGCTGGGTGTGGAAGATGACCAAAAGGATACATATCGGTGATGATGAAAATAACAATAATAATAACATAAATAACCATATACAACGCAAAAGAATTACCTTTAAATCATGCCATTTCAGAGGAACCTAGAGATACTGTCTCAAAAGAGAGAGTTCTCTAGTGGCATGATCTGCTGAATACAAATTCTAATTTAATCACTTATTAAGCAGTATTATAGAAACCCCCAAAGGTAGAAAAAGTCTCTATCTCATGCTCAAATGCAGGTAGAGGGTTCGTGGGAGATAACCCACAGAGAGAGTAGATGATTTCTGACATGGATGAATGGATAGTGGCAGAGGGGGGAAGGGAAGGGAGAGAGGGAGGAGGGGAAAGAAGAAAAAGGGGGGTGAAAATAGGGGGGGAGGGAGAAGGGGGGGGGAGTGAAAAAAGAAGGGGGTGTCCAGGAACTGAACATGTGGTGAGCGGGATTGCCCGCTTAGGCTCTGAAGAAAGGGGTGCTCCCCCGAAACGCGTTAGCCATTGGCCATCTGCACCGGTCTGACCCTCTTGGCAATAGGTCCGGGTGTGTCGATTCACAGAACAGCGCATTTGCGCCCTTTTCAAAGCTGGTTTTGATAGCTCGTTTGTGAGTATTATTTTTGCTGTTTTTATGCTGCATTAAAGTTTATCAGTGGTAATGCACTAGGTTGGTGCGCTCTCCTTCTTTCTTTTTTGAATCCTTGGTTGTCACCACGATCACTGGAAGTATCCTCACTGGAAGATTTGTTCTGGGGATAACCCAAAATGCTTAAATTTGCTTTCACTTTCACGCTTGGTGATAATGGTCAACAGGACAAACAGTGAAGATGAGTAACCCCAATAGGGGCACAGACAGCAATAAAAAAAAGTTGCCAGGAGTTCTAGTCCCACTTTATCCAAAACTAAAAAAAAAAAAATAAAATAAAAAGTTTTCCATCCTTATACTTTAACAACTTCAATACTAGGCACTTTTCACCCCTTTCCTGCCCAGGCCAATTTTCAGCTTTCAGCACTGTCGCACTTTGAATGACAACTGCGCAGTCATGCAACACTGTACCCAAATGATATTTTTATAATTTATTATCATTCATTTTTTTTTTTTTTTAGACAGATAGAGCTTTCTTTTGGTGGTATTTAATCACCACTGTTTTTTTTTATATGTTGCTTAAAAAAAAAAAAAAAAAAAAAAAAAACGAAAGAAGACCAAAAATTTAGAAAAAAAAAAAAAACTTTTTCGTAGTTTCTGTTCAAAAATTTTGTAAAGAAGTAATTTTTCTCCTTCACTGATGTGCACTGATATGCAGCACTGATAGGCAGTACTGACTGGCATCACTGATGGGCACTGACTGGCAGCACTGCTGGGGCTGCACTGATAATCAGTGTAGCTTATAGCTTAAGGGCCTTAAAAAAAAAATCTTTCTCCCTGCTTTTCCCTGAAGGGGCACCTGCGTTTCCATGTTTTGAACTTTAGTAGTTTCTTCTCAGGCTCCTTCCATTCTCTCAAGATAATATCTTTGAGGGCCTGATGAATCAAAATGACCTTCGACTCTGGCCCCCTATACATCTTATCCTGGGCTGAGACCTGTGGTGCCGGTTTCTGGATCTCCTCCGAAGCATAGATCGCTCTGAGAAGTCCCTCCATATCGTCTGCTGAAAATATGTGCCTGCCTGGTCTAGAGAGTCCTCCCCATCCTGGCTGTCTTGATCCAGATGCTCTGCCTGATCATCCTCTGCATCCTGGGGGCCGGAGCTCTTTGGAAGTCCCAACGTCTTGTTGAAGTACCCTCCTGTGAGGTGGAGCCTCCTGCCTAGACCCTGAAGTTGATTTGAAGGATTTGAGGGTTGCAAGCATTTCGGACCGTACAGAGGGAGAGTCCTTCATGACTTGCAAGGTCGCCTTCCCAGACAGTTTATGTATGCATTTGTAGCAGAGGCTTAGTGTGGTCCTGCGGAAGTTTGTCATTGCAGTACCCACACCTCTTGGAAGGAAAGGGGACTTTGGACTGCCTCTGTCTCTGGAAGACAAGTGTATGACAATACATTAGCCAGTCCCTCATGCAGCATTCTGCCAACTGGGTAGACTCACCCCCCGACCCATCCCCTCTCTCCATGTCCAGGGGAAAAGAAAGCCACGCTTCTGCCTGTCGTCCACTGACTGGGAGAAGAGAAGGACAAGGACCCCTGCTCTGCTGTCTGCCCAAATTTCTCTCCACGAGTGCCTGATGCCGCCGCCAATTTCTTGAGGATGCCGTCCCCGGAAATGACCCCGCTCTCGTGAGAACACGGTTCAGCGACGTCATCTCCGGCGTGTGCAGGGAAGCGCGTCACCTGTGCATTCCCCTTGTATCGCAAGAACGCGTTCCAGTGCCGTGGCATCTCCATGAGGCATCAGAGCCCAGGTAAGCCGGGAGCCCCAGGGACACTTTAGCCACTCAGGAGCCACGGCCCGCCGCCTTCGCCTGGCTCCTACCCCAGGGATGATCCAACTGACAGCCTCCTCACTTGCTGACACCCAGAAAGGTAAGAGGAGGGAACAGGAAATATGGTCCCTGACGTTCTGGGTACACCTCCTGTGCCCAGTGTCCTTCAGATCTCAGGGGGTCTCTTCCATCCTCTGCTGTGCCCCCCCCCCATGAGAAACGGGAAAAAAGCCCCCTGGGAAGGGCAAGCCCTACCTGGACCTATTAGCTTTCTCAGCCTGTGGTCCGGGTCCCATGGGGGGACCTTCAGCCCCAAGCCTATGGTCATGATAAAAGAACAAATGTTTTGCTCACGCAGATATACTGTGGCACAATGGCTCTCCTGGGAGAAATCCTGTATGGGTACATCCTTCCCTTTTTTGGCTACCAGAGGGTGCACGCGCATGCTCGCTGCACATGGGGGGCATGATCGCCGCCGGCCACGCGCAATCGCATGCACGAGCGCTAGCACAGGGATTTGTGTGTGTAAACACACAAATCCCTGTGCTGTCAGAGGAGAGGAGACATGTCATTTGTTCCTACTAAGGAGGAACAGCAATATGTCTCCTCTCCTACTCAGTCCTAACCCCATACAGGTGGAACACACTGAGGGAACACTCATCTAACCCCTTGATCGCCCCCTAGTGTTAACCCCTTCACTACCAGTGACATTTGCACAGTAATTAGTGCAATTTAATAGCACTGATCGCTGTATAGATGTCATTGGTCCCAAAAATGCGTCAAAAGTGTCCGATCTGTCCGTCGCAACATCGCAGTACCGCTAAAAATCGCAGATCACCGCCATTACTAGTAAAAAATAATAATTAAAAAAAAATTATAATAAAAGTGCCATAAAAATGCCATAAATCTTTCCCATAGTTTGTAGACTTAACTTTTGCGCAAACCAATCAATATACGCTTTATGCGATTTTTTTTACCAAAAATATGTAGAAGAATATATATTGGCCTAAACTGATGAAGAAATTTGCTTTTTTTATTATATTTATTATAACAAAAAGTAAAAAATAATGTTTTTTTTTTTTAAATTGGCAGCATTTTTGTTTATAGCGCATAAAATAAAAACCGCAGAGGTGATCAAATACCACCAAAAGAAGGCTCTATTTGTAGGAAAAAAAGGACGCAAATTTCGTTTGGGTACAGCATTGCATGACCGCGCAATTGTGCTCTGGTCAGGAAGGGGGTAAAATTTTCCGGGGCTGAAGTGGTTAAAGCAGTATTGCAAAAACTTAATTTTCTATACATTCCAGTCAAAAAGGTTTAAAACAAAAAAACATTAAAATATGCTATATACTGTATATTTAAAAATGCACATTTTATGCTGTAAATTGCCCTGTTTAGAATGACTAAAAGGCAAAGAAAATTTTCATATTAAATAGTTACCAAAAAGAAAAAAAAAAGAATCAGCAAAAAATGATTACTGCGAGAAGGAAAGGATGAAATTACTTAGGGCTGATTAACGTTCAGCTTCAGCAAAAAACTTTTTTTTAGCTTTAAACAGTGTGGGAAGGATTAGAGCGTCTAGTAGGTTTTACTGTTGATCCTGTGGCCACTAAGGAGATTTTCCCTCACTTCCTATAAATACTGAGACAGGAAATTGGCAAACCTTAATAAAGCATTTTCATAAAAGTGAAAGAATAAATTGGATAATTTGAGCAGCAGCATTATTATTTGTGCACATATAGTGGGGATGTTGCAGGAGTAGCATTGTGTACATACAGTTCTGATTAAATGTATTCAATCCCTTAAAAGCTTTCATGTTTTGTTTTGTTTTTTGTAATAAGCACAAACAGGGTTTTTTGATTGGCTTTTAGTTCCTCTTTAATGCACCTGCATATCAAATTCTAAAGCTGTGGAATGCCTAACAATCCAAAATACAAACTGTGAGGGAAAAAAACAGCTACAGTTCACTTTTTAACAAAAAATAATAAATGCACATTTTTTAAGGTAAAAAAATGTCTTATTTTTTTTTTTTAGGAGCATTGCACCAGCGATCAGCAGATCTCTAATGCCATGCAGGTCTCCTGCACACAGTGGATGTAAACCTGAATTTTTTTTTTTTTTTTTTAATTAAGACTTCTACCAGGTACAGTTGAGGATGTCAAGTCATCTGCGCCCACAGTCTTGCCACGAAAAGTTAATCCAGCTCTGAGCAATCCTCTTGTCTTTTTTAGTAAGATAAACAGGACACACAGATAAGTTTGTGTCACCACATCCCCCACTGCTGTGACTGACATCTGATTTCTTTATCTCATGAAGGAGCAGAAAACAGAGCGTGTGTTACGATTCCAGCTTCACATCCCTCCTCCTTTCTTCTTTAGCTCTCTCAGGATTGGCTGCTCCACACCTCAGCATGATTGGGCATGCTGAAGTCATGTGGTGCCTTTCCTGAGTTTTGACTGAATGTAGGGAGTAGAAAAGTGTAGAGGAGGGTGGGGACATCTTGTGACATCACGACTCAGCCCACCGAGCTCCGACAAATAGACCCATCCATCGATTCCAGAGTTTTGCAGGGCTCCCTACTGCTGAATGGGGTGACACTTGCAAGGTAGGGATACATGCAGGAGGTCTTCATATATATATATATATATATACACACACACATACATATATAAAAACACACACACACACACACACACACACACACATTAGGGCTGGGGAAAAATCGATTTGAATCTTGAAATGAGTTTAGAGGTCGAATCGATTCAAATTTTCAGCAAATCGATTTTTTAGATTTTTTTTTTTCACCAGGACCAGCGCTGACGAGTCAGTCCTGAGGAGCTGTGGGCAGGAGTTTTTAGGTGAGGCCACGGCTTCAGCCTAGTGCACGAGGCCGGATGCCGCGGACTAGGCCGAAGCCGTGGCCTCGCCTAAAAACTCCTGCCCGCAGCACCTCAGGACCGGCGCAGTGTCCATCAAAAAAAAAAAAAAAAACTTGTTTCGAATTGTGAATCGAGGTTTTTTTTTTTTTTTTTTTTTTTAAATCGCATTTTTTTTTTTTTGGAGAAAATCGCCCAGCCCAGCTCTAATACACATTACTACTGTGCCATTAGTTTATACTGTGTGAGTGGAGGGTTTACATCCACTTTAAGCTTTAGCCTCCATGCACCACATATACTGTATTCTGTTGGAGTTAGACACTATTATTGTTTTGAGTGGAGCTAAATGATTTGACTGGAGATAAAACATTTTCTGACTGTTCTGCCTGCACAATCTATGCACTGAAAGTGTGATCCTTATAAGACCCCTTTCACACTGGGGTGGTTTTCAGGCGCTTTAGTGCTAGAAAAAGCCCCTGGTAAGCGCCTGAAAACCGCCTCCAATTCATTCCAGTGTGACTTTTTACATTTGGGCGGTGCGCTTGTGGGACCTTACCAAAAGTCCTACAAGCAGCATCTTTGAGGCGGGTAAGGAGTGCCGTATTTAGTGCTCCCAAAAGTCCTTGCCCATTGGAATGAATGGGCAGCGCACTCACAGTGCTTGAAAAGTGCTTTCAAAGTGCAGCAAAACTGGAGTTTTTAACCCTTTTTTTGGGGTTAAAAGCGTCCCGCTAGCGGCACTTTAGCTCTAATGGCCGGCGCTTTCAATGTGAAAGCACTCTAAATGATCCAGTTGTTAAGATAGTTTAACTTATAGTCTCAGTAGCTTGGCAGACAGTGACCCCATCCAAATGGCATCTTGAAGATCATAGAAAGCTTTAATCCAAAACTTGTGCAAATAATAACAGATAAATATCAGATAGTTTAAAAAAATTGTAGTGGTCTAGCTCCAACAGATTACAGTACATGTGGGGAATGGTAGCTAAAGCATAAAGAAGAAGGGTGAGACTAACTACATACAGCATCTCCAGCTAGATACAAAAGTATTAACACCTTTAACATGATATAATGCACGTGTTTTGTTTTTTTTGCCCTGCCATACACTTTATATTTAGAATGTGTAACAAAGCAAAACAATGTTGGGGGTGGCACTTCCTTGAGGTCTCCTGTAAAGTTGTTTTCTCCTTTCCATGCTGCATATTTCTTCCTCCTTCACATCCACTGTGTATAGTATTCATCTCTGAACCTGAACTTGAACTGACATCGCTGCTAGTACATTGTCACCGTTTAAAATGACAGCACGGGATCCCTAGTTCTGTTGGCATATACAGTGAGACATTTTTGGACTTAGGGGATTGTGGTGGACAGTGGAATTCCCTGCTGCTGTTAAAATCCTAGCATCGGGCAGGACATGAATATCCTCAGCACTAATGTCAATTAAATAAAAGGCCCATAGATTACTTGCATCAAACCTTTCTTAACCACTTCCCGCCCGGCCTATAGCAGAATGACGGCCAGGCGGTAGTTCAGTTATCCGGACTGGGCATCATACAAACTCTAATCAATAAGTGGAAAATGAGGGGTTCTGTTGAAACCAAACCACAGTCAGGTAGACCAACTAAAATTTCAACCACAACTGTCAGGAAAATTGTTCGGGATGCAAAGAAAAACCCACAAATAACTTCAGGTGAAATACAGGACTCTCTGAAAACATGTGGTGTGGCTGTTTCAAGATGCACAATAAGGAGGCACTTGAAGAAAGATGGGCTGTATGGTCGAGTCGCCAGAAGAAAGCCATTACTACGCAAATGCCACAAAGTATCCCGCTTACAATACACCAAACAGCACAGAGACAAGGCTCAAACCTTCTGGCACAAAGCACAATGTGCGCTTCCACTATGCTAGATGTGAATGGGGCCTGAAAGTGAAATTGGTGCGATAACAAAAGAACAATGAGGCTCCATTCACATCTTTGTGTTTCGTTGCATTTCAGAAATGCGCTGCACCAAAAATCGCAGTAAAAAACGCACCAAGCTCCGCTCTAAA
Organism: Aquarana catesbeiana; assembly: GCF_042186555.1. Classification (NCBI taxonomy): domain Eukaryota; kingdom Metazoa; phylum Chordata; class Amphibia; order Anura; family Ranidae; genus Aquarana; species Aquarana catesbeiana. The sequence continues at coordinate 156,547,517 of NC_133329.1, forward strand.
AAAATGTTCTGAACTTCTATGGGGAGATTGCTGTGTGTAGGGCAGCCCATTCAGGTGGATGGGCTGCCCTATGTGTGATTAGTGAAAATGCTCCAAACCCACCCCCCCCCCAAAAAAAAACGCATGTGGGAATGCGAGCTCCCGCTATGCAGAGATGTAAACGGGGCTTGACAGCTGAGTGTTTCTGTCCACTCCCTTCTATGTACTTGTATAAAGATGGCCATACACTATGCAATCTGATTGTATATTGTGTATTTCGTGAGCAGGGTGATCACGGATTAGTTGCATCTCATTTAATAAACGTGCACCTGGGAATGGGAGCGTGGATGATGTAGGGTGTGTGCTAATTAGATCAGCTGGTCATAACTTACAGTCTGTAAGGATATAAGACAGAAGCAATAGATACGTTTGGAATCATGGATGGAGGACAGTAAGGTACGTGTCTGTAGATTTTTTGGAAAGCTTTGCTATTTTTTGCAAAAAAAAAGTACATGAATACTATATTGGTACATAGGGGAGCTGGAATTTAGAAAAAAAAAAAAAAAAGGTGAACTTAACCTTTAACCACTTCCCGCCCGGCCTATAGCAGAATGACGCCTGGGTGGTGGTTCTGTTATACTGACTGGACGTCATATGTCTTAACATTCTGGCGCGCAGCGATCGGTGGTGTTGTATGTCACTCTGACACACCACATCTCCGATCGTGGTAAGGATCCTGACGGAGGCTCCTTACCACGTGATCAGCTGTGACCAATCACAGCTGATTACAGCGTGAACCAGGAAGTACCTGTAAACGGCTTTCCTTGGTTCGCGCTGACAGGGAGAGCCGATCTGTGGCTCTCCCTGTCACAGAGGGGGGTCTGCGCTGATAATCAGCACATTGATTATCAGCGCAGCCCCCATGAGAGGTGCCCATCAGCTGCCAATCAGTGCCCCATCAGTAACACCTGTCAGTGCCCATAAATGTGCCAGTGCCCCATCAGTAATGCCTTTCAGTGCCCTTCAGATGCCAATCAGTAATGCCTGTTCAGTAGCTCCCCATCAGTGCTGCCTATCCAGTGCCATCTATCAGTGTCACTTATTAGTGCTGCATATCAGTGTAGCCTATTGGTGCCGCCTATCAGTGTCCATCGATTCTACATATCAGTGCCTCCTCGTCAGTGTACATCAGAGCCACTTCATTAGTGCCCATCAGTGCCGCCTCATCAGTGCCTATTAGTGCAGTCTCATCAGTACCCGTCAGTTTATAACAGAACAGAAGAAAAACTTTTTTTTTTTCAAAAATTTGGGTCTTTTTAAGTTTTTTTAGCAAAAAATAAAAACCTCAGAGGTGATCAAATACCACCAAAAGAAAGCTCTATTTGTGGGAAGAGAATTATAAAAATTTAGTTTGGGTACAGTGCTGTATGACCACGCAACTGTCATTCAAAGTGCAACAGCACTGAAAGCTGAAAATTGTCCCGCGCAGGAAGGGGGGGGAAGTGCCCAGTAATGAAGTGGTTAAACATTATTCGTGGATTTTAATCAATTAGTCAAGCTCATCTAAATCTGCTAGCACAGCTAACATTACCCTCTTCTCAGATTGACAATGCTGCTGTCCACAGGTGTCTCCATTGCTCCTCTGCCCAAAGTGGAGACACCCTAAGACAGGAAGTGGGTTATTGGCCAGATCACCAGGTAAAAAAAAATAAAAAATAAGGGCGAATAAAAAACCTTAAAAACAAAAGAAAATGAATGCAGGCACCACATTTAAACCTTAACTTCATGTTTTAGAGAACTTTAACCACTTCCTGACCAGGCCATTTTTTGCAAAACAGCACTGCATTGCTTTAACTGACAATTGCGCAGTCGTGCAACGCTGTACCCAAATAAAATTGATGTCCTTTTTTCCCACAAATACAGTAGATCTTTCTTTTGGTGGTATTTGATCACCTCTGCGTTTTTTATTTTTTGCGCTATAAACAAAAAAAGACCGACAATTCTTTTATAAAAAAAACAATATTTTTTACTTTCTGCTATAAAACATTCCCAATAAAATTTTTTTTTTTAAATCTTCATTAATTTAGGCCAATATGTGTTCTGCTACATATTTTTGGTAAAAAATCCCAATAAGCGTATATTGATAGGTTTGCACAAAAGTTATCTCGTCTACAATTTATGGAATATTTTTATGGCATTTTTTTTTTTTACTAGTAATGGCAGCGATCAGCAATTTTTAGTGGGACCGCGACATTGCAGCATACAAATTGGACACCAAGTGACACTTTTCAGGGACCAGTGACACCAATACTGTGGTGAGTGCTAAAAAAATGCACTGACACTGTATAATTGACACTGGCAGGGAAGGGGTTAACACGCGGGGAAATCAAGGGGTTAAGTGTGTGCCTGGGAGGTGCTAACTGTAGGGAGAGTGGATACACTAGAGGAAAAGAGAGATTGTGTTTCAGCTGAAACACAAGATCTCTCCTTTGCTCTCTGACAGATCAGCGGTTTGCCTTGCTTACACAGGCACACCGCTGCTCTGTCTCTCCACGGAACGATCAGCGGGTCGCGGCGGCTATCGCGGCTGCCGGACCCGCTGATTGACTTCCGTTGTGTCCAATCACCGCATGCACAAAATCACGTACAGGTATGTGATTTTGCGCAGCCGGGCCACCCTGCCGCAGTATATATGCAGTGGGCGGTCCGGAATCGGTTAAACAACTAATTTAGACCAAAAGTTGGTCCAAATTTCCTTCACTAACACATGCAACACTGCTCAGCCATTTGCAGGTCGCATCAGTTTACTCTGAATGGCTGAGGCAGAGATTGTGACAACATCTGCCTGCCTCTCTGACTCAGCCAATCAGAGGAAGCCTTGTATTCATTTCGAAAATACAAAGCTTCCTGTTAATCAGCCTGACTTGACTTTGTTTTGAGAGCGGGACAAGAAGTCCCTGTTCCGCTGCTAGAACACAGCACTGTATGTAGCTGAGGCACTGCACTCCTGTGATCCATGGGAGAAGTAGGGCCAAAAAAGCTTTTGCCCTACTTCTCGTTTAAATAGTTTGTTTGGGCCAAACTGGTCCAAATGTACTATTTACTTCACAAACAGTTGAGGTGGCTGTGTATGTGTGCTGCAGCTTTATACAGCATGCAGTGCTGTATTCCGGCATCAGGAGAGCCACTTGTCCTGCTCCCAGAAGAAAATCGAGTTGGGCTGAGCACTGCAAGGATAATACAAGGATCACTCTGATTGGATGAGGCAGAGGCGCAGGTAGATGACTTCACTATCTCCACCTCAGCCAATCTATGAATGAATGAATACAAAGCTCCCTGTGACTGGCCAAGCAGCACTTAACCAACTCAATATTGCTCTGAGAGTGGGAAGGGAAGTTCTTGATTCACTGCCCAAACAGCACTGTATACTGCATGTAGCTACATACTCTTACACTAACCACTCTGTTAGAGCCCTTGCACACTGGGGCGGGGGGCGGCGTCGGTATGCGGCCGCTAGCGGGGCGGTTTTACCCCCCGCTAGCGGCCGAGAAAGGGTTAAATATCAGGTATAGCTGCGCCGTCCCATTGATTTCAATGGGCAGGAGCGGTAAAGGAGCGGTATACACACCGCTCCTTCACCGCTCCGAAGATGCTGTTAGCAGGACTTTTTTTACCGTCCTGCCAGCGCATCGCTCCAGTGTGCAAGCCCTCGGGGCTTGCACACTGGAATGAAAGTAGCGGCACTTTCGGGGTGGTTTGCAGGCGCTATTATTAGCGCAATAGCGCCTGCAAACCACCCCAGTGTGCAAGGGCTCTTAGTGAAGTACAGGGCTGTGGAAATGTTTAAAATAATACAATCTACTCATGACAACCTACTTGTCCTGATAAAAAAAAAAAGGAATACAAAGGGTTGATGTTTTTTATTAAGCAGAGGTACTTTTAGGAATAGCTGGGGTTTTTAAAAATGAAAGGGAATTTATGGCGACTTGAACATTTAATGGTTTTAACATTGCACTGTTTATCTCCTACTCACCTCCCTGCCTGTCTCCAGCACTGCACCGGGGAAACCCAATGAAAGAAAAAAAAAAAACATTATTCCTCCAAATTACCCTCGCACATGGAAGCACTTGGGTGCTCAGTACAAGTGAATGCTGAACAGCCAAATCAAGCTCCAGTGTCTGCTTCGTTGTGCCCAGTTTACACCTGGATGTTTTGGGATCGCAGCAGAATCAGTGTGTACCACCTCTTAATACTGCAATAACAATTCAAATATTAATAGACTTGCAATGTAAATATTGATAAATAGCTGTATTGTCCGATAAATATAACAACTATATTTTAAAATTAAAGAACCAATAAATGATGAAACAAAATTTCAAAACTACATTTGAATTACATTTATAGATATATTATGAAAGAAAGATCAAGATTGACAAAGGTGAAGATATTTAACAGGAATGAGTGTGGGATGCTATTTATATATTCATTACAGACATTTATATAGCGTTGTCAATTTTTGCAGCACTTTATGCACCTGTACAGTTAAAACAGTCTCTGCCCTCAAGGAGCTTACAATCATGGTCCCCTATCTCATGTACATACAGTGCCTTGAAAAAGTATTCACACCCCTTGACATTTTCCACATTTTGTCATGTTACAACCAAAAACGTAAATGTATTTTATTGGGATTTTATGTGATAGACCAACACAAAGTGGCACATAATTGTGAAGTGGAAGGAAAATTATAAATGGTTCTCACATTTTTTTAACAAATAAATATCTGAAAAGTGTGGCGTGCCTTTGTATTCAGCCCCCTTTACCCCTAACTAAAATCTAGTGGGATCAATTGTCCTCAGAAGTCACCTAATTAGTAAATATAGTCCACCTGTGTGTGATTTAATCACAGTATAAATACAGCTGTTTTGTGGAGCCATCAGAGGTCTGTTAAGAGAACCTTAGTGAGAAAACAGCATCATGAAGGCCAAGAAACACACCAGACAGGACAGGAATAAAGTTGTGAAGACGTTTAACCACTTCAGCCCCAGACCATTTGGCTGCCAAAAGACCAGAGCACTTTTTGCGATTCAGCACTGCGTCGCTTTAACTGACAATTGCTCGTGCAACGTGGCTCCCAAACAAAATTGATGTCCTTTTTTCCCACAAATAGAGCTTTCTTTTGGTTGTATTTGATCACCTCTGCGGTTTTTATTTTTTGTGCTATAAACAAAAAAAGAGCGACAATTTTGAAAAAAAACGCATTATTATGTACTTTTTGCTATAATAAATATCCCCAAAAAATATATAAAAAAACATTTTTTTTCCTCAGTTTAGGCCGATACGTATTCTTCTACATATTTTTGGTAAAAAAAAAATAGCAATAAGCGTCTATTGATTGGTTTGCGCAAAAGTTATAGCGTCTACAAAATAGGGGATAGTTTTATGGCATTTTTATTAATCATTTTTTTTTTTTTTTACTAGTAATGGCGGCGATCAACGATTTTTATCATGACTGCGACATTATGGCGGACAGATCGGACACTTTTGGCACTATTTTGGGAACATTCACATTTATACAGTGATCAGTGCGATTAAAAATGCATTGATTACTGTGTAAATGTGACTGGAAGTGAAGGGGTTAACCAGGAGGGGACGCTGTAGGGGTTAAGTGTGTCCTAGGGAGTGATTCTTAATGTGGGGGGGGGGCTGTGTGACAATTACAGGGAGCTGTGATAAGTGTCCTGTCACTAGGCAGAACGGGGAAATGCTTGTTTACATCAGCATTTCCCCATTCTTTCTCTCCGTGAGACGATTGCGGATATCCCCGCAGACATCAAGTCCACAGGACCCGCAATCACACTCACGGAGCTTGCGGCGGGTGCGCGCACGCGCCCACAAGCCGCTTCTTAAAGGGCAATGTACAGGTACGTTAGTATGCCTGTACGCGCCCTTCTGCTGACTTATATTGGTGAAGCCGGTCGGCAAGCGGTTAAAGCAGGGTTAGGTTATAAAAAAATATCCCAAGATCTGAAAATGGAAACAGTATGGCACAACTGCAAACCTTCCAAGACATGGCCGTCCACCTAAACTGACAGGCCGGGCAAGGAGAGCATTAATCAGAGATGCTGCCAAGATGGTAACTCTGGAGGAACTGCAGAGATCCACAGCTCAGGTGGGAGAATCTGTCCACAGGACAACTATTAGCTGTGCACTCCACAAATCTGGCCTTTATGGAAGAGTGGCAAGAAGAAAGCCATTGTTGAAAGAAAGCCATAAGAAGCCCCATTTGCAGTTTGTGAGAAGCCATGTGGGGGACACAGCAAACATGTGGAAGAAAGTGCTCTGGTCAGATGAGACCAAAATTGAACTTTTTGGCCTAAAAGCAAAACGCTATGTGTGGCAAAAAACTAACACCATACATCACCCTGAACACACCACCATCCCCACAGTGAAGCATGGTGGTGGCAGCATCATGTTGTGGGGATGCTTTTCTTCAGCAGGGACAGGGAAGCTGGTCAGAGTTGATGGGAAGATGGATGGAGCCAAATACAGGGCAATCGTAGAAGAAAACCTATTATGCAGCGTACACACGGTCGGACTTTTTGACCGGACTTGTCCAACAGACGCCGATGGACCAAATCCGGCGGACAATCCGATCATGTGTGGGCTTCACCGGACCTTCAGCGGACTTTTCCAGTCGCAAATCTGATGGACTTTAGATTTGGAACATGCTTCATATCTTTACGCCGTAACTCCGCCAGACCCAGAAATCCGCTCGTCTGTATGCTAGTCCGACGGACAGAAACCGACGCTAGGGCAGCTATTGGCTACTGGCTATCAACTTCCTTATTTTAGTCCGATGTACGTCATCACGTACGAATCCGTTGGGACTTTGGTGTGATCGTGTGTAGGCAAGTCCGTTCGTTAAAAAGTCCGTGGGAAGTCCGTCAAAAGACCGTCGAAAGTCCGATGGAAATTCTGTTGGACCAGTCCGGTTGAAAAGTCCGCCCGTGTGTACGCAGCCTTATGCTCCGTACACACGGTCGGATTTTCCGATGGAAAATGTCCGATCGGAGCGTGTTGTCGGAAATTCCGACCGTGTGTGGGCTCCATCGGACATTTTCCATCGGATTTTCCGACACACAAAGTTGGAGAGCAGGAGATAAAATTTTCCGACAACAAAATCCGTTGTCGGAAATTCCGATCGTGTGTACACAAATCCGACGGACAAAGTGCCACGCATGCTCAGAATAAATAAAGAGATGAAAGCTATTGGCCACTGCCCCGTTTATAGTCCCGACGTACGTGTTTTACGTCACCGCGTTCAGAACGATAGGATTTTCCGACAACTTTGTGTGACTGTGTGTATGCAAGACAAGTTTGAGCCAACATCCGTCGGAAAAAATCCTAGGAATGTCCGAACAAAGTCCGACCGTGTGTACGGGGCATTAGAGTCTGCAAAACACTTGAGACTGGGGTGGAGGTTTACCTTCCAGTAGGACAACGACCCTAAACATACAGTCAGAGTCAGAGCTACAATGGAATGGTTTAGAACAAAGCAAATTCCCGTGTTGGAATGGCCCAGTCAAAGTCCTGACCTAAATACAAATGAGAATCTGTGGCAAGACTTGAAAAATCCTGTTCACAGACGCTCTCTATCCAATCTGACAGAGCTTGAGCTATTTTGCAAAGAATGGGCAAAAATTTTACTCTGTAGATGTGCAAAGCTGGTAGAGACATCCCTAAAAAGACTTGCAGCTGTAATTGCAGTGAAAGGTGGTTGGTTCTACAAAGTATTGACTCTGGGGGGCTGAATACAAATGCACGCCACACTTTTCACGCATTTATTTGTAAAAAAAAATTTGAAAATCATTTAACGTTTTCCTTCCACTGCACAATCATGTGCCACTTTGTGTAGATCAATCACATAAAATCCCAATAAAATACATTTACATTTTTGGTTGTAACATGACAAAATGTGGAAAATTTCAAGGGGTATGAATACTTTTTCAAGGCACTGTACATACAGATATTAGGGCCAATTTAGAGAGCAGCCAAATAACCTACCAGCATGTGTTTGGGGTGTGGGAGGAAACTGGAGAATGCAAGAGAAAACCCATGCAAGCACAGAGAGAGCATGCAAACTCCATACAGATCTCCAAGGCAGAGGTGCTAACCATTAAGCCACTGTATTGCAATGCTGACCAAATACACAAAAAAATTCTAGTTGCCTGTGTGTCACACAGACCTAATGCTTTAATTATGGAAGACGACAGAACAAAAATGTAGGACATAGTGACTTCACTTCCTGCATCCTTGTTCCAGGTCAATCACTTTACACCTGCCACATTGCCGATGAACTTATTTGCATCTCTCTGCCCAATCCTAACAAAAACTGCATCACGAGCTTCACAAAGCTGGAATCTATGGCAGGGCTGTCATTTAGAAACATGTTATAGCCGAGGCCAAGACCCAACTAATGTAAGGAGGACAAAACCAAGAGCACCGAGCACTGCAATAATTCATTTGGTCCATTTAGTTCTCTTTAGTCTATCCTACTTCCAGAGATGTACATTTGGAGAATGAGTGTATAGGAATCTAAAAAATCTCTAGAACTCACATGCTGAGGAATCCATAACAGAACTAACAGCCACCTGGTAGGAGTCATTACGACTGCTCTGCACCATCACATAAAGAATGTAGAAGTCTTTTTTTTTTTTTTTTTTTTTTTTTAACAGAACCTGGTGCACATCATAATGTTCCTATTTAGGAGGACTAAAAGTCGGCCCTATATGCAGGTCCGTGGACAAATTTCGATCCACGTTTGGGCTAGCTGGTTGTACACAAGTTGATCGATAGACTTGTGTGCAACCAGCCTGTCTGTTTTTCCCAAACGATCCGTGCCGCCAGCTATAACCAGCAACATTGATCATTGTATTCTGCTGGTGGGGAAGGCTCCCTGCTGGCAGAATACAATAGCACAGCAGAGGGATATAGATGGGGGAATCAGATCATTTTTTTGTTCAATCAGCTGCTTGAACTAAAAACTACAGCGTGAGACTACAGCATGCCGTCATCACATCTCTGAAGAGCGGCACCACGCAAAAGGGGACAGCGAAGGCATTTACAAACAGAGGAAGGACCATTGTCTCTTCAAAGGAAGTGAACATGAGAGCTTCAGCTGCAGGGGAAAAGAGTACTGTTACTGTGGTGTGAACACCAGAGGATATCCTTGAGGTGGATCACTGGTGGAGTAATCCCTCGATTGACATCCATTGCCTACTGATCTCTGGTTATGAAGTATGTTATGGGGAGGCGCCAGGTGATACTCATAAAACAGATTTCTGCTGAGATTGTAAGGCTCAATTCACACAGGGGCAACACGACTTTAACGCGACTTTGCACGGCGACTTCAACGCGGCTTCAACGCGACTTCGGCGTGACTTCAGCGCGACTTTAGCAAATTACAACGCGACTTCAAGGACAGGCGACTTTGGCTGTGGCCAATCACAGGACAATCAGCTCTCTGGGAGGGAGGGGTTTTCCCTGCAAAGTCGCTTGACTTTGAGAGAGAGATCCGACTTGGAGGCGACTTCCATTGATTTCTATGGTACAGGTCGCCTACCAAGTCGGATCCAAGTAGTACAGGGAGTACGCTCTGAAGTCGGAGCGACTTCAGTAGTGTCTATTAAGACGCTCCCATTCACTTAAATGTGAATCTCTTTCTGGGGCGACTTGAGGGCGTACAAGTCGGATCCCAAGTCGTCCCAGTGTGAACCGACCCTTACTGAATGGCATCCAATGCTTATTATTCCCTGCTTAAGGGTAAGTGTGTTCAGGTGTTGGTGATGGTCTGCTCGCACTATTGTGTATGTTATTGCTAAGAACATCTTCTTAAATACTCACGGATTCTTTATCATTATGGACTCTATATAGTTTCAGTGCTGCACTATTACCATAATAGACTGTTCATGTTGTTTCAGCAATATTGTGCTAGCTGCTAATGTTAGGTTTTCCATATATAACTTAGCGCAACAGAATTGTGTTTTTTCAAGTGTGAAGTAATACTGTATAGTAAGTGTGCTTTCAGAAATATATATTTTCATTATTTATCCTTATCAATTTACAAAATGCAATGTGAGCGAACAGAAAAAAAATCTAAATCAAATTAATATTTGGTGTGACTACTCTTTGGCTTCAAACCACCATGAATTCGTACACTTGCACAAAGTCGGGTATTTTGTAGGATTATACCAAGCAGATGCTAATGATCATAATTGTCATATGTAGGTTGAAACACAGTTATTAACAGAAACATTTGTGTAGGAAGCTTTAAACTGGGTGAGGAACAGCCAAACTATGCTACTAAGGTGAGGTTGTCTAAGACAGTTTTATGTCAGAGGTCATACACCATGGAAAGACTGAGCACAGCAACAAGACACAAAGTAGTTATACTGCATCGGTAAGGTCTCTCCCAGGCAAAGATTTCAAAGCAAACTGGAGTTTCAAAATGTGCTGTTAAAGCTCTTTTAAATAAGCACAAAGAAAATCGTCAACGTTGAGGACCACAGACGCAGTGGTTGGCCAAAGAAACCGCCGCAGATTAGACACATCATACTTACTTCTCTTGGGCATCAGTAGATATCAAGCAGTGTCATTTGCACAGAACTGGTGGAAACCACTGGAACCCAGTTACACCCATCTACTGTCTGGAGAAGTGGTCTTCATGGAAGAATTGAGGCCAAAAAGCCATGCCTTCGACGTGGAAACACGGCTAAGTGACTCAATGATGCATGAAAACATAGGAACTGAGTTGCAGAAAGATGGCAGCAGCTGTGTTAATTTTGTAGATGAAAACATTTGTCATAAGTTTTGTCACGGAACAGAAATGTGAGGGAGGGACGATTACACACGTGATCTGGTTTCCATGGAGCTCCGCTTGTAAAGCCTGTGAGTGTTTCCCCTCCTAGCGAACAAGGTAGCGACCATAGACTGCTTAGTGGTGTTCAGCATTACAAGCCTCCTCAGATGACCGTCTAGAGCACTGTGCATTATAGGCCTCCCAAGAGTCCTGACCGTCCAAAGCACCATGCATTACTGGCCTCCTCAGACCACCATCCAGAGTAATGTGCATTACAGGCCTCCTCAGACCACAGTCCAGAGCACTGTGCAGCATTACAGGCCTCCTCAGACCACCATCCAGAGCACTGTGCATTACAGGCCTCCTCAAACCACCATCCAGAGCACTGTGCAGCATTAAAGGCCTCCTCAGACCACCGTCCAAAGCACTGTGAGGCATTACAGGCTTCCTCATACCCCCATCCAGAACACTGTGTGCATTACAGGCTTCCTCAGACCGCACAAGGCACTGTGTGCAACTGCAACGCATTACAGGACTCCTCCTTAGACTACCCAGAGCACTGTGTGCATCACAGTTGGTAAGCTATCTTTGGTTTGTGTCACTTGTGTCCACTGCTTCTGTGTCCAAACAACTTCAATCTTTTATTCATCACTCCACAGCACATTATTCCAGAAGACCTGGTCTTTGCTTACATGTTTAATGGCACACTGTGGTCTTGTTCTGTTTTTCTTTGGATAGCAAAGGCTTTTTCCTGACACACATCTCAGGCAGTTTAAATTGGTACAATCTCTTTCTGGCTGAAGATTCAAACACTTTGAATGCAACTGTTACAACAGTGCTGTGTTTTGGCCTAGGCCAACAAGGCCCAGGCCTAGGGCGGCACTTTGTGGGGGGGGGCAAAAAAGCGCCCCCCCCCCCACCAAAACGGCATCCGCGCCCTCCTCCCGCACAGCAGGACACATCAGCAGAGTAAAGTTTAGCACTGCAGTGGCGTCGCGGCTGCAGATGGGGCCAGAAAGCAGTGTAAGCAGGAGCCGTCAAAACACCCCCGTAAAGCCGTGATTCTCTCTCTCCGATTGGTCCTCTGCTGTGGCCAATCATGGGGAGGGAAACAGCGGTCAGGAAGCTGGGCGGCGGCACAGCAAAACCAATTCGAGCCGCTCTCTCTCTTTCTTCTCCCTTCGGCTGACAGAAAGAGGAGGGGGGGCGAGCGGGGGAGTTCTCTGGTAAATGGAGTAGCAGCGCTGTGACAGGGAGAGGAGAGCTGTGGGCTGTCTGTATCTCCCCCGCTCGCCCCCCCTCCCCTTTCTGTCAGCCGAAGGGAGAAGAGAGAGAGAGCGGCTGTAATTGATTTTGCCGTGCCGCCGCCCAGCTTCCTGACCGCTGTTTCCCTCCCCATGATTGGCTACAGCAGAGGGCCAATCAGAAGACTCTGGGGGCATCATGGGTAAAGTAGTCCCTGAAGAATGGCAGCCCCTGTGTGTCCACAGACATCATGCTACAGCCCCCAGCATGCATGCACTCTGCTGGGAAGGGAGGGGGGTTACAGAAGGAGAAAAAGAATACTGTGCTGGTGGAATCCAGATAGGGAGCCACACTGTACCCGCACCACCAGAGCCATGCTGTACCCGCACCACCAGAGCCACGGTGTACCCGCACCTCCAGAGCCACGCTGTACCCGCACCACCAGAGAGCCATGCTGTACCCGCACTACCAGAGAGCAACGCTGTACCCGCACCACCAGAGAGCCCCGCTGTACACGCACCACCAGAGAGCCCCGCTGTACCCGCACCACCAGAGAGCCACACTGTACCCGCACCACCAGAGAGCCACGCTGTACCCGCACCACCAGAGAGCCACGCTGTACCCGCACCACCAGAGAGCCACGCTGTACCCGCACCACCAGAGAGCCACGCTGTACCCGCACCACCAGAGCCACGCTGTACCCGCACCACCAAAGAGAGCCATGCTGTACCCGCACCACCGGAGGAGAAAGATGAAGCCACTACCAGGGTAGAGACGTGCTACACTACTGACTAGAGTCGGCCTGGGCAACCCAGAGTGAGCGAACGTCCAGCTAAAGGGATTACTGTTGCGGTTTCATCGGGTCTGGTAAGAGAGCCTGTTGGCCATTATCCATTACTGTTCCCAGGGACTGAGCCATTAGGAAGTGCCTAACCTGATATCCTCTAGGCCAACCCTAGTGATGCCACGGTCCCGGAGCCCACAAGTTCCGGCACCGAGTTTCGGTAACTGGCCAGACAGGGATGCACCAGCGTGGGTACCCAGGACATTTGCCACCCGGAGTCCCACAAGCGGCGATGGGCTTTCCGTGGCAGCCGACACCTCTCTCCCCACTGTCAGCCACACACACTCCTCGGCTCCTCCTCCCTTCTCCTTCTCGGCTCCAATGTTCTAGTGTACACAGCCAGGAGGAGGAGGAGCCACAGAGGAGGGACACGACTTCAGTGCAAGAGCCTCCCAAAGCACCCAGCACATATCCCCTTACCCCCCAAATGAAAAGATGCCGTATCGCTCACTGTCCTCCTCCCGTGGCGTCCCTCTGTCCTCCGATGAAGATGACAGGGCGGATCTTAAAAAGGAAGGGGTGTGGTCTTGACAGGAAGGGGTGGGTCATAGTTAAATTAGGGGGTGCACGAGCTTAGTCAGGCCTAGGGCAGCACAAAACCTAAATACACCACTGTGTTACAAGCGTTATATACGTTCCTCAATTACATTTTGGGGGATTTCTGAGACTTCTTTTAGCATTTAACTGTCAGCTCTTGAGCAGAATATACTGGGCTGAACAAGTTAGCAGTTGTTTGAGGCTGGGTTCACACTTGAGGGTTTCCCCGCATCCAATTCGCATGACAGGAGAGTGTGCCCGGCTCATGCACCTCCGGGGCAGCCGCAGTCCGCATCTGGAAAAGGTCCTGTGCGTCTTTGGTTCCGATTCAGGTGCAAATCCAGGCAGAAAATTCAGACCTGATTCGCACCTGAAATCGGTCGACAGGGATGCACTGGACCCCCCTGCTGTAAGCCGTGGCATGTGTGAACCCAGCCTGATATCTAAACCACTTGTAGGTCATTTTTGTTACAATGTATTGATTCATTTCAAATAACTTGGCAATCCTTTTAAGGGCTCATGCACACAGGACATTTTTATAGCTCCTGTTAGGGGCATTTGATTTTTTTTTTAACTGTAAAAACGCGGCTAGACGCGAAATGTCCTGTGTGCATGAGCCCTAAATTCTCTGCCAGACTCACAGGAACTTACAACCTGCTAAGGGCCTTAGAGGGAACTATGAATCTTGTAATGACACCATGTCATCAGCAAACAGAAGACCCTCATATCTGAGGTTTAACCACTTCAGCCCCGGAAGATTTTACCCCCTTCCTGACAAGAGCTGTCATAAACCAGATTTGACCAGAACTGTGTGACTGCGACAGAGTGAACCAGACATAAATAGGTGAAAGTAAGTTTATTAAGGAAAATGCATATGTGAACACACCACCAATACAGAGTGAACAACCAATCAGTGATATAAAACCAACCAGTATATGTAGCAAGAGGGAGTACCAGAATCGTAGTTAAGCCAGGCCGGGGTCATAAACAGGGAATCAGTAGCTGGGAAGGGAGATAAACAGGACAAGAGAGGATGGATGGATCACAGGAGTTGCGGGTCGGGTACAAGGCTCAGAGTTCAGGGTTCACGTAACGGACAGGAAACAGGATCAACAGGTTGCAGGAATCAGGCTTCAAGTTTAGGGTTCAGGAATCAGAGTAACAGGATACAGGTCAGGGCTCAAGGAACAATATCAGGGCAACATAAGTGTGCAATTGCTGGGTATTTATACTACAGTTCATCTAATTAAAGTCAGGTGACACCTCTCTGCAGAGGGGAATACCTGCTCCATACTGCCAGGATTCCTCCGCTGGTGGACGCCAGTACTGCGGCCCAAAGGTGATAGAATACTTGCAGGAAAGAGCTCTTCTGACAGCTCCGAACTGCCAGGAGACACCTGCTGGTGGACCTCAGTACTGCATGCCAAATGATCGATATCACCAGCGGAGGAGACCTTTCCTGACAGTGCCCCCCCTCGAAGGAGCAACCTCCGGACGCTCCAACTAGCCGTTGCTGGGGAAAGTCCATGGAGTCCGGCCGGGCAACGGGCACCTCAAGCTGGGCAGCGGACAGGGGCACTCCAGGCTGGGCAGCAGGCACGGGCACTCCAGGCTGGGCAGCAGGCACGGGCACTCCAGGCTGGGCAGCAGGCACGGGCACTCCAGGCTGGGCAGCAGGCACGGGCACTCCAGGCTGGGCAGCAGGCACGTCAGACTGGGCACCAGGCACGGGCACTTCGGGCTGGAAAGCGGGCTCATCAGGCTGGAGAGCGGGCACATCAGGCTGGAGAGCAGGCTCATCAAGCTGGAAAGTAGGCATTGGCACCTCCGGCTGGAACACTGGCACCTCCGGCTGGAATACTGGCACCTCCGGCTGGAACACTGGCACCGAGACTTTGGGCTGAAAAGCAGGCATCAAGACATCAGACTGGAAAGTGGGTACATCAGACTGGAAAGTGGACACATCAGACTGGAAAGTGGAGACATCAAGCTGGAAGGCAGGCACCGAGACGTCCGGCTGGAAGGCAGGCACCGAGACATCGGGCTGGAAGGCAGGCACCGAGACATCGGGCTGGAAGGCAGGCACCGAGACATCGGGCTGGAAGGCAGGCACATCTGACTGGAAGGTAGGCACGTCAGGCTGGAAGGCAGGTACATCAGGCTGGAAGGCAGGCACCGAGACATCAGACTGGAAAGTGGAGACATCAGACTGGAAAGTGGAGACATCAGGCTGGAAAGTGGAGACATCAGGCTGGAAAGTGGAGACATCAGGCTGGAAAGTGGAGACATCAGGCTGGAAAGTGGAGACATCAGGCTGGAAAGTGGAGACATCAGGCTGGAAAGTGGAGACATCAGGCTGGAAAGTGGAGACATCAGGCTGGAAAGTGGAGACATCAGGCTGGAAGGCAGGCACCGAGACATCAGGCTGGAAGGCAGGCACCGAGACATCAGGTTGGAAGGCAGGCACCGAGACATCAGGCTAGAAGGCGGACACACCTGACTGGAAGGTAGGCACGTCAGGCTGGAAGGCAGGCACCGAGACTTCAGGCTGGAAGGCAGGCACCGAGACTTCAGGCTGGAAGGCAGGCACCGAGACTTCAGGCTGGAAGGCAGGCACCGAGACTTCAGGCTGGGTTGGATTAGCTGGTGCGGAGGCAGGTTCGGTTACTGGCAGGATCGTCTTGGTTGGAAAAAACTTTCGTTTTCTCTTTGGCTTAGCCACTGAAGCTCTGTAGGTGAGGGGTACAGCAGACTGGAAAGGAGGATTGGGTATGGCAGAGAAGAGGTAACAGTAGCTGGGGAAAGTTCCTGTGTGTTTGTAGGCAGCTGAGAAGAGGCAGGTGGATTGAATGCAGGATAGGTACAGGGAGCAGAGACTGGATATGAGTATTTGGTTGGGAGCAGCGTATACTGAGTTGCAACTGCGGTTGACATGGGTGATGGGGAAACATACATTTGGGTAGGCTGGTGTTTGGTGGCACCGGTGGTTTGTTTGGCTGGAGCTGCTTGCACCATGTCAGACCAAGCTGAAAGTATAGGTTGTACAAACTGTGCTTTTAAATCTCCCTGTCTAACAAAAGACTGAGCAGACACAATGCACTCAGCAATCACCTGTGGGGAACAGGCTGAGTAGTGCTCACAAAAATCGGCTGGATCATCTTCAAATAAACCACACTAGGGATACAACCTGATTCATATCAAAAGGAGGAGTGAAATCATCACGGCCCTCTGGAATACAGGGCAGGGCCAGCTCAGTACAGATCTTGATCAAAGGCTGCACCTCCCCAAACAATATATAACCCTGATCGACCAGGGAGTGAGCCAAACGTAAAGTGGCAAACAACTGGTCACTAGACCATCCTTTCAAAGCCTGGCGGCAATAATCACCACTTTCAGATGCCAGCAGAGAAAAATAAATAACCTCATCGGCATTCATGTTTGCAACCAAACTGAATCAAAATGGTTCCCCTGTGCAGCCACTTTCGGTCAGGGATGGCCCTGGTATTCTGTCATAAACCAGATGTGACCAGAACTGTGTGACTGCGACAGAGTGAACCAGACATAAATAGATGAAAGTAAGTTTATTAAGGAAAATGCATATGTGAACACACCACCAATACAGAGTGAACAACCAAACAATCAGTGATATAAAACCAACCAGCATATGTAGCAAGAGGGCGTACCAGAATCGTAGTCAAGCCAGGCCGGGGTCATAAACAGGAGATCAGTAGCTGGGAAGGGAGATAAACAGGACAAGAGAGGATGGATGGATCACAGGAGGGACGGGTCAGGTATAAGGCTCAGAGTCCAGAGTTCAGGTAACAGACAGGATCAACAGGTATCAGGAATCAGAGTAACAGGATACAGGTCAGGGCTCAAGGAACAATACCAGGGCAGCATAAGTGTGCAATTGCTGGGTATTTATACTACAGTTCATCTAATTAAAGTCAGGTGACACCTGTCTGCAGAGGGGAATACCTGCTCCATACTGCCAGGATTCCTCCGCTGGTGGACGCCAATACTGCGGCCCAAAGGTGATAGAATACTTGCAGGAAAGAGCTCTTCTGACAGCTCCGAACTGCCAGGAGACACCTGCTGGTGGACCTCAGTACTGCATGCCAAATGATCAATATCACCAGCGCAGAAGACCTTTCCTGACAAGAGCACTTTTTGCGATTCTGCACTGCGTCGATTTAACTGACAATTGCGCGGTTGTGAGATGATGTACCCAAACAAAATTGGCCTCCTTTTTTTCCCAGAAATAGAGATTTCTTTTGGTGGCATTTGATCATCTCTTCAGTTTTTATATTTTGCACCATAAACAAAAAAAGAGCGACAATTTTAAAAAAAACAATATTTTTTACTTTTTGCTATTATAAATATCCCCCAAGATGTATAAAAAAAACTAATTTTTTCCTCAGTTTAGGCCAATGTATTGTTCTACATATTTTTGGTAAAAAAAAAAAAAAAAAAAAATTCGCAATAAGCATATATTGATTGATTTGCGCAAAAGTTTTATGGCATTTTTATTATGATTTTTTTAAATTAGTAATGCCGGTGATCTGCGATTTTTATCGTGACTGCGACATTATGCGGACACATCGGACACTTTTGACACTATTTTGGGACCATTGTCATTTATACAGCGATCAGTGCTATAAAAATGCACTGATTACTGTGTAAATGACACTGGCAGGGAATGGGTTAAACACTAGGGGGCGATCAAGGGGTTAAGTGTGACCAAGGGAGTGATTCTAACTGTGGGGGGGGGGGCTACCTAGGACATGACAGCGATCACTGCTCCCGATGACAGGGAACAGTAGATCTCTATCATGACACAAGGCAGAACGGGGAAATGCCTTGTTTACATAGGCATCTCCCCGTTCCACCTCTCCACACCGCAATCACGGGCTGCCGGCGAACATCGAGTTCCCGGGACCATGCCCGAAAGGCAGCAAATTTAAAGGGACGTACCTGTACGCCCATTTGCCTGCCTGTACCATTCTGCCGACATATATGTGTGCGGCGGTCGGCAAGCGGTTAATTAAGACTTTACTTGCATATGCAATGAGGTTCTAAGCATTAGCACGTAATCTGGAACACCTAAATCCAAATTTATGTATTTGAAGTGGTGGCGTGTAGTTCGTTTTTCCACAAGACAAATCTGCACTTTAGTTCATACAGATTAGGAGAACTTCAGGTATCAAATAGTATATCACATTTATCTGTTGACACTGATTGAACAAAAATCTAATGGCAGTTCAGATATGCTGTAAGGCTCCATTTAGACATGTGGTTGGGGAGCAGTAAAAATGCACGACTTTAACCAGTGCTTGGCTGGACACCGATAGAGGTCACAAGACTGCTCTAACTGCTGATGAGAAATAATATTTAGCAGTTTCCATGTTCTGTATACTGTGGGAGACATATATATATATATATATATATATATATATATATATATATATATATATATATACACATATATATGCAGGGTCCTGGGTATAGTAACACTTTAAAGGTCACTTTTTTAATATATATTTACCTTTTAGGATGTGCTTAAACTCTGTATCATATTAATGTGATTTTCAGTACAATTATGTAGTGCAAGTTTGATGCGACTTTGGATGTAGTTAGCATGTTCTATGGAGCCAAATTGCACTGAAATAGCACCAAAGAAGCAAAGGGGTTTTAAAAATAATGTGATTTCCCATGTCATGCTAATCAAGCCGCAACAGAAATTGCACTAGTGTGAACCAGTACCTTGTGACATTTAATATAGTATAAAAAAGAAAATAAGTAAACAGGGTCATGTGTCAATCGGCACAGATAAATTCACTGTGCGCAGCAGTGGCTGTGGTACGACACGGTTGATGGTCTGAACAAGCCCCAAAGCTCACAAATATGAAAAGAAGGGTTTTCTTTGCGTTAATGAATTGAGAAGGAGATGCTAACCCAGGATGTAAGGACACTGTACCCCTCGTGTTTATGGACAGGTTGCCAAGGCCATACACTTACCTTAAGGCCCGTACACACGATCGGATTTTTGACAACAAACATGCAAATTAGCTGTTTTGGAGCAACATCCAACCGTGTGTACGCTCCATCGGACAAACTTTTTCTGTTTCCATCGGACTTTTGTTGGCTGTGCGAACGGACAAACTTTCCGGCAACAAAAGTCCGATGGAGCAAAGTCCGATCGTGTGTACAGCATCGGACTTTTGTACAAACTACAGTACGCGGCCGCGAGAATGTTTCCAGCGCGAACCGATCGCGCTGGTTCTCGGCGACAGGGTACTGTACATCTCGCGCTGGCTGCAATAGGAAAAACACATTTTCCTATTGCGGCGAGAGGGAATTCCCCTCTGGGGGCATACCAGGCCCTTAGGTCTGGTATGGATTTTAAGGGGAACCCCCCTAGGCCGAAAAAACGGTGTCCCCCCCAAAATCCATACCAGACCCTTATCCGAGCAAACAGCCCGGCCGGTCAGGAAAGGGGGTGGGGACGAGCGAGCGCCCCCCCCCCCCCCCCGAGCCGTACCAGGCCGCATGCCCTCAACATGGGGGGTGGGTGCTTTGGGGGAGGGGGCACCCTGCGGCCCCCCCAACCCAAAGCACCTTTTCCCCATGTTGATGAGGACAAGGGCCTCTTCCCGACAACCCTGGCTGTTGGTTGTCGGGGTCTGCGGGCGGCTTATCGGAATCCGGGAGCCCCCTTTAATAAGGGGGCCCCCAGATCCCGGCCCCCCACCCAATGTGAATGAGTATGGGGTACATGGTACCCCTACCCATTCACCTAGGGGAAAAAAGTGTCAATAAAAAAAAAAACAAACACACTACACAGGTTTTAAAAGTAATTTATTAGGCAGCTCCAGGGGTCTTCTTCCGACTTCGAGGGGGTCTCTCAGGCCTCTTCTCCCTCTCTCCGGTGTCGTCTCCGCGCTCTCTGGTTCTTCTCCGGTGCCTTCTTCCTTCTGTCGTGCTCCTCCGCTATCTTCTGCTCTTTTGACGCTCTTTTGCAAGCGGAGGAGCCCGGACATCTGGATCGTCTTCTTCCCTCTTCTCTTCCAGAGATGTTGACACGACGCTCTCTCCAGCTGTAATGCTGTCTGTGCGCTCTGCTATGACTTATATAGGTGGTCACCCCGCCCCCCTATGACATCAAAGTCCCGGGGCATGCTGGGACGGTGAGGTCATAAGGGGGCGTGGTCAAAGAATGGCATGGCCACGCCCCCTTATGACCTCACAGTCCCAGCATGTCCCAGCATATAAGTCATAGCAGAGCACACAGACAGCATTACAGCCGGAGAGAGCATTGTGTCAACATCTCTGGAAGAGGGAAGAAGACGATCCCGATGTCCAGGCTCCTCCGCTAGCAAAAGAGCGGCAGAAGATAGCGGAGGAGCCGGCAGAAGATCCAGACACCGGGAGAAGACGCCGGAGAGACCCCCGGAGTCGGAAGAAGACCCCCGATGTCGGAAGAAGACCCCCAGAGTCAGAAGAAGACGAGCCCCAGAGTCAGAAGAAGAGCCCCAGAGTCAGAAGAAGAGCCCCAGAGTCGGAAGAGGACCCCCAGAGTCGGAAGAAGACCCCCAAAGTCGGAAGAAGACCCCCGGAGCTGCCTAATAAATTACTTTAAAAACCTGTGTACTGTGCTTTTTTCTTGACACTTTTTTCCCTAGGTAAATGGGTAGGGGTACGATGTACCCTATACTCATTCACACAGGGCGGGGGGGCAGGATCTGGGGGCCCCCTTATTAAAGGGGGCTCCCGGATTCCGATAAGCCCCTCGCCCGCAGACCCCGACAACCAACGGCCAGGGTTGTCGGGAAGAGGTCCTTGTCCTCATCAACGTGGGTACAAGGTGCTTTGGGGTGGGGGGCCGCAGGGCGCCCCCTCCCCCAAAGCACCCACCTCTCCATGTTGAGGGCATGCGGCCTGGTATGGCTCAGGAGGGGTGGCACTCGCTCATCCCCACCCCATTTCCTGACCGTCCGGGCTGCGTGCTAGGATAAGGGTCTGGTATGGATTTCGGGGGGACCCCCACGCCGTTTTTTCGGCGTATGGTGTTCCCCTTAAAATCCATACCAGATCTAAGAGCCTGGTATGCCCCTGGAGGGGAACCCATGCCGGTTTTTTATTTAAAATTTGGCGTGGAGTTCCTCCTCAAGATTCATAGCAAACACAGAGCCTGGCATTGGCGGGGATCCAAGTCGGATCCCCGCACCAGTGTGAACCCGGCTCGCAAAGTGTCAATCTCGCTGATAAAAGTGGCGAGATTGACACAATATCAGACAACAATGCAGAAGTTGACCAAAGGGTGGTGGTAAAGAGCTGAAAAACCACGTGATTTGGTGAAAGTTGGCTGGAAATATCCTGTCGTCTGTATGCAAGACAAACTTGTGGCCAACACCCTTTGTACAAAAATCCAAGGGAAAGTTTGTACAAAGTCCTATTGTGTGTATGGGGCTTAAGAAAGCACTACAATGCCAGGACTTTCAGTAAGTAAACAACACCTAGTATGCACTCTTTCTAAACAATTAAGTGCAAATAATAAAAGTGAACAATAAAGACATTGGGGTTTATTTACTAAAGCTGGAGAGTACAAAATCAGGCTCACCTCTGCATAGAAACCAATCACCTTCCAGGTTTTATTGCCAAAGCTTAATTGAACAAGCTGAGGTTAGAAGCTGATTGGTTTCTATGCAGAAGTGACCCAGATTTTGCACTCTCCAGCTTTAGTAAATAAACCCAACGTCAACATAATTCAATGCCGCAGCATGGATTCTGTTCTTGGAATTCAACAATGTTCACACAAGATACAGAGTGTAACCACATCCAAAAAGTAAATACATAAACGTGAAAAATAATCTCAGGGTGTAGCAAGCTTCTTTGAAGGATCCACGCCTATGTATTAGTACAATGTGAGCCTAGTTTACAGACCGGTCCTATGCTGCCCTACCTAAAACTTTCATACTCCATGTAACAGGTAATTTCCTTAGTACTTTCTCAACAAAGAAAAGTTTTTCAGGTTTTGTATCCTAGTAACCTAATTACTGAGAAGGGCCTGCTGCAGCTCTTTAAGCGGCTTTGTAAAGCTGGTCATACACATTTAAGCCGGCTATACATGGATCGAAATTCGGTTGGTTCAGCAGGGACCGTCTGAATTTCGATCCATGGATGGGCAGGCTTATTGTACCCAGGTTGATTCATGGATCGACTTGGGTACAACCACCCTGTTGATGTTTTCTTCATGCAATTACTGCCAGTGGCTATAGCAGTTAGCACTAATCATTGTATTCTGCTGGTCGGGAAGGCTCCCTGAACCCCCCCACTGGCAGAATACAATGCTGTTGGAGGCATTCCCCCATAAATAATGAATGTGTTGATGGGGAAATCGAGCAATTTTCTATCCTTCCACCCGTGGTGGAAAAAAAAAGAAAATTTAGTAAATCTGTGGACTGCTTTAATTTTTTTTTGTTCTGCACAAACAAGGTGGTCAGAGGAATCCCCACTGCTGGGCCATTGTATTCTGACAGTGACATCCACCGTTGTCAGAATACACTGATCTGCAGCTATTATTCAAGGAGCATTTTCCAACATGGTCCTTCGACTGCTATCGAGCTGGCACGGCCACACATTGATCGAAAACTAGCCGGTCCCTGCTGAACTAGCTGAATTTCAGTTTTTGATCAGTATCAGGTTAGAACATTACAAATTATTATATTTTAAATGTCAAAGATATGTCAGAGTTTAACAGAGGCCCGTAGAAAAGAAAAGAAAATCACACTACACATTCATATATCTCTTGATGATTTTGTGGCAAGTTTTCTGCATCCGAGTAAGCCTGTCTGTCAATCAGTCATAGCAACTAAGAGGGAAACTCACTCCCGGATGGGTTATTCACTTATTTTCAGTACAGAGAATGCAAAAGGCAAAAGCAACACTCGACTGAAGGCTGCAGATTTAGGCACATTAAAAATAAGCAAGACACCATTTTCTTAGAACTACAAATAGCCTTTTTATGATTCAGTAATTAATAAAACAAATCATTTTTCATTTACTAATTTTGGACATATTATAGTCACCAACTCTAGTCTAATATTGTATAAAGAAGTTTCTAAAACACATATAAAACAAAAAATATATTCAGATCAGGCAAACTGGATGTAAAAATAAACAAACATTCTACTGACTAGATAATATACAGCTGATTTATCTATACAAAAGAAAATAAAACAAACCTATGCTGTGCAAGGCAACATTTTAGATTTTTAGATACTTTTAATTCCATTTTTGTCTGGAGCCTCTTGGAAAGAAAAAAACTAAAAGTAGGTGCCCAAACGTGGACCGGGCTTCAGAGACGTGGTAGATTTAGATGCACATAAAAATACCAATTTTCAAGGACCCAAGACAACTTTATCATATTCATCTACTGAGCTTTAGAATGAAAATAATTACATGTGTAGCTAACTTACTTCACTATTCTAAGGCTCGGTTCACACTGGGACGACTTGGGATCCGACTTGTCGCCCCTCAAGTCGCCCCAAGTCGCCCCAGAAAGAGATTCACATGAGAGTGAATGGGAGCGTCTTAAATGACACTACTGAAGTCGCTCCGACTTCAGAGCGTACTCCCTGTACTACTTGGATCCGACTTGGTAGGCGACCTGTACCATAGAAATCAATGGAAGTCGCCTCCAAGTCGGATCTCTCTGTAAAGTCAAGCGACTTTGCAGGGAAAACCCCTCCCTCCCCCCCTCCCTCCCAGAGAGCTGATTGGCCACAGGCGAAGTCGCCTGTCATGCAGGCGACTTCAAGTCGCCTTGTAATTTGCTAAAGTCGCGTCGAAGTCGCGTCGAAGTCGCGTCGAAGTCGCGTCGAAGTCGCCGTGCAAAGTCGCGCTGAAGTCGTGTTGCCCCAGTGTGAACCGAGCCTAACAGATGCTTTCCCTTAATCTACATCCTATTACTACAACTGTCAGTCTACATGACCTGTCATGACCTTTCAACTGCGGTAACATCTAAGTGTTTTACAGTGGTACAACGCAGCCAACTATCTCAGGGAAACCACAGAAAAGAACTGCAATGCATTAAGGAACGCAGAATGCAACAGTTTTACAAAGTACAACGTTTTTTCAAAGTGCATATTACATCCAACAGAAACTGAATGTAAAGCTGAAAATTTTGATTTTCTTCACTTTAAGGCAGTATATCAAATGACCATAAGAGAGAGATGATTATATTATAAGGCACATTATAAAAAAAAAATTCTGTTAACAACCCAAAGTGCAATTTCAGACTTCATGTATAATACTCTATATCAGACATGTCAAACTGATCAGTGTATTCTGACAGCTGTGGCTGAAGCTATCAGAAAAAAGTGTATAGATGAAGAAATCTGTTCATTTTTGTCCCCTGTATGGTCAATCTTAAGTTTTATAGCCTAAAACCTAGTACACACAAGTAGTTTTTTTTTTTTTTGTCCAGCAGGCTGAATAAAAAAAAAAAAAAAAAAAAAGATAGCTCAGGACACTGTACTAACAATGGTATGTTAGTACAGCGATCCTCCCTGCTATGCAGTGCTAGAAGTACAGCGATCCCCCCAGAACACTCCAGTCAGCGCTCTCAGTCATTGGCTGCGAGTGCTGATCAGGAGCTGATCATTAGATGTTTTTTGGTAAGCTTCTGTTGGACCAGCTGCCTTCTATTCAACCGGCCGGGGCCACCTGACATTTGGCCTTTGTGTACTAGGGCTTTAGTCTGCTGCTTACTGTAGTGTCAGAGCTGAATAAAACTTTTTTAAATTATTTTTTTTTTACTATTTTTACTAAAATAGCTTCAAGCGACACAGCAGCCATTCACACATGGAGCACACCTCATTAGAGGGGATTTATTGGTAAATAATGAATATGCAAAAATCCTTCTGTCTATTTTAAGTTCTGATTTTAAGCAAATATCCAGACAGAACAGTTTTGTGAAATGTGTTGTGTAAAACAAAGTTACCTGTAATGATGTACGTACCGTATTTATCGGCGTATAACACGCGCCGGCGTATAACATGCACCCCAAGTTTAGGAGGGAATTATAAGGAAAAAAATGTTTTAAGGAAAAAACTTACATTTAAATGCCCATCAATGCAGCCTTGCACAGCGTCCATCTGCATGCTTGTCCAGTGTCATTTGCAGCCTTGCAGTCAGCAGCCTTGGTGTCATTTGCAGCCTTGCAGCTTTGCCAGTGCTGATCTGAAGCTTTTCTATGTCCTTTTGCAGTCTTGCCCAGGCTGCAGTTAAACTGCAGTGACATGTCAGTGTCATTGTAGTTTGAAAATGGCGCCGCCGGCGCCGAAATACACAGAGCCGTCCTCGGCTCTTCTTGGCGGCTCTCGTTCATTTTCGGCCACTTTCAGCTCCACTCGTAGTCCCACCCGGGATGGGCATGAAGGTTCGGGCGGCGCTCGAGTGAAGCCGAAAGTGGCCGAGAAGAGCCGAGGACCGGCTCTGTGCATTTCGGCGCCGGCGGCGCCATTTTCAAATCCGCTCAGTCAGCGGGGGATCGCAGGGGATCGGCATATAACACGCACCCGCGATTTTCCCCTGATCTTAAGGGGAAAAAAGTGCGTGTTATACGCCGATAAATACGGTATATTATATGTCTGGATTGCTGCTGCGTAGTGTAAAAATCTGTTACGTTCGTTCTGGGTAATATGGCTGGTGCTGCACTTCTGGTTCTGTGGCTCTCATTTATCCTCCCTTTCCTTTCCCCTTGTCCATTCAGAGAACGCCTTGTATTCTGTTCACAAGATCCAACATGTAATGTGAATGGACAAGAGCTATGGCTCTCATACATGACAGTAACGAATAGGATCCAACAAGCTGCACTTCTGAATAATCATCCACTTTATTGTCAGTATAAAAAGCAAACAAGACACAGTGGGGGTTTATTTACTAAGGCTGGAGAGTGCAAAATCACGTCTGCAAAAAAAAAAAATAGGATTTTTAAAACAGCTTAACTGTAAAATCCTTTTCTTTGAAGTACATCACGGGACACAGAGCCATAGTAGTTACAATGTGGGTTATAGGCCACCTTCAGGTGATGGACACTGGCACGGCCCAAGACAAAGTGCACTCCCTACATAGCCCCTTCCACTACTGCGAGTATCCCAGTTTTGGAGCAAAGCAATGCACGTGTATACCAGAGAAGGGAGGGATCTCTGTGTCCCGTGATGTACTTCAAAGAAAAGGATTTTACAGGTAAACTGTTTTAAAAATCCTATTTTCTTATTGTACATCACGGGACACAGAGCCATAGTAGTTACTATGTGGAATGTCCCATAGCAATGCCAACTGAAGGGAGGGAGACACAAAAAAAAGTAGGGCAAAAAGAGACTAGAGGACTAATACTGCAGCCTGCAGTACACTGCACCCAAAGTCGATATCCTCATGACCTTTTACATCTATTTGATAGAATCTGGTAAATGTATAGACTGAAGAACAAGTTGCGGCCTTACAGATTTGAGCCATGGAGGCTTGGTGATGCACTGCCCAGGAAGCACTAACAGCCCTGGTGGAGTGCCTTTTCATTTGAGAGGGTGGAATCTACCTCTTTAACCATGAGCTTGAACAATTACTTGTCAAATCTATTTAGAATAGTAGATTTCAATGCTGCCTGTCCTCCTTTAGGACCTTCAGGCAACACGAATAAAAACATTTGTTTTCCGAATCTGAGCAATCACCTTTAAGTAGACATTGACTGCTCTCAGCACATCAAAAAAATTTAGTGATCTTTCTTCCAAAGAACAGGGTTCTGGAAAAAGGACGGTAGAACAATATCCTGGTTTAGATAAAAACCTGATGCTACCTTTAGTAAAAAGTTAGGATGAGGACGCAATACTACCTCATCCTTGTGAACAACAAAAATATGGCTCTTTACAAGAAAGAGCAGCCAATACTGATACCCTTATTGCAGCAGATATGGTTACCAGAAAAAATAGTTTCCTTGTCAAAAAAGGACCAAGGGAATATGTCGTATCGGCCCAAAAAAGGCTGTTTTGAAATACCGACAAAACTAAATTCAAGTCCCAAGGGTTCAGGGGTTGCTTAACCGGAGATTAAGCCAAGTTACCCCCTGAATAAAGTTATGGACTAAAGAATGCGAAGCAAGTAGTCGTTGAAATAATACCGATAAGGCTGAGACCTGTCCTTACAAAGCACTGAAGGCCAGCTTTATTTCTCACCCCATGTGCAGAAAAAATCAAGGACTCTCTACCTAGACTTATTTCCTGGGGTGCAGCTCCTAGTTTCACACCAGGAGACATATGTCTCCCAGACTCCATAATATATAACCATGGAGGCTGGCTCTGCATAAACCAAGGTAGAAAACTACCGAACCTGACAGCCCATGCTTCTTCAGAGTTTGGGCCTCAATAGCCAAACCGTTAAATGTATCGTTTGTAAAGTAGGATGGAATTTTGGAACCTGCGAGAGAAGGTCTGGCCGCGAAGGTAAGGTCCATGGGTTCCCTAATGCCATCTCTACGATCTCTGCATACCAAGATTTCCTGGACCCTGCTGGGGGTCACAAGAATCGATGACTTCCCTTCCTGCTTGATCCTGTGAAGAAGTTGTGGATGCAGGCAGAATAAGAAGGAATGCACAAATCAGTGAGAACCGATTCCACGAGAATAACAAGGCATCCGTTTCGCATGCTAGCGGATCCTTTGTTCTTGACACAAAGTTGTCAATCTTATTTGTTGATCCTGGACGCAAACAGATCTATGTCTGGGATTCCCCATCTTTGACATATTGACAGGAAGATATCGGGGTGAAGGAACCATTCTCCCAGGAAAGACTGCTGGCAACTCCAGTAGTCCGCCTACCAATTTTCCATTCCTAGAATGAAAATTGACGATAGGCAAAGTACATTGTTTTCTTCCCAAGACAGGATAAGCTTCACCTTTCTCTGAGCCGCACAACTTCTTGCGCCCCCTTGGTGATTAATATAGGCCATTGCTGTGGCATAAACGGATTACTCCTAGCGGGACAATACCTTAAACTGAACGTTCAGGCCTCAGAACCAAGTGTTCTGCCTGAATTTTAAAATGTTAATGGGCAAGGCCAATTCTGATCTAGGCCACTTCTCCTGGACAGCTGCCTCTTTCGGGACTGTCCCCCAACCTAAACAAAAAAAAGGTTGGCATATGTTGATACTATTTCCCAGATAACTGAAAGAAGGATTTTCCCCATATCGTTATCCATAAACTGAGGTTCCAGCGCACTCAGCCTACAGCACCTGGTATTTCTAGGTGGTCTTTCATCCGGGTACTAACCAGGCCTGACCCTGCTTAGCCTCCAAGATCGGACAAAATCAAGCGCTATCAGGGTGATGTGGCTGTAGGCTTTAGAGTCAGACACATTGGGAATATAGAGCTTGAATTCTCTGTTTCAAGCCGATAGGATACTGCTTTGCAGCAGTCTAGAATGAGACTGAGCATAAAGAACGGCCTCGAATGAAGCCACCATCTTTCCCGACAACCTCACGCAAAGTTAAATAGGAGAAAAAAGCATCTTGCTTCAACCACCTAGATCCGACCTTTATGGTGCTGATCTTAGCCTGGGGTACGAATACCCTTTTCTGGGTGTTCCTATGATCAGACCCAAGTGTTTTCTTCATGTTTTAAAGAAGATTCCTCCTAGCTTGAGAATCCGACCTAGATATGCCAGGTAGTCGAATGTGGTGACCATAATTTTAGTCTAAGTGGGCTACCGACTGGTCTAACAAGAACAGATTGACTAGGTAAACCATAATCGTTATACCTTGGTCCCTCAATCTGGCTAGAAAAGGAGCCAGAACCTTGTACTCGAGGTGTAGCAGCCAGATCGGAAAGCAGAGCTACACACTGAAAAAGAAGATTTTCCACTTTGAAAGAAAATATTACTAGTGAGCGAGGAAATAGGCATATGGAGATATGCATCTTCATGCAAAAAGGGGAGATTATATTTAGCAATTGAATTTTAGATTTTTGAGATCTAGAATGTCCATTTGGATTTAACCAAATCCCAATCTCTGCTCTTACATGGGGCCATCATGAACACTTTTGCCAAAATATGGTCCAATGCTAGAGAGAAAGATGTATTTTTCTCTGGATCCTTAGAGCGTTTCATCTGAGAAAACGAGGAGACAGAAACTCTTGGAACTCCAGTTTGTACATTGGAGCTATTGAGGAAGTTCCCCATTCGTCTTGACCTTCCTTCTGTCAGATCCCTGAAAACTGTAGAAGAATTCTCCCTATTGAGCAAGCGGGGGCACCTCCTCATAAGGAGGCTACAGTATCTTGTAGGCTTCATCCCTCAAGACCTCTTTTGTTCCTGGGGTTAACCCTGAGATTTACCCTTTGAACCTGACGACGGAGGCCGTCGTGACTTCCTGGAGGCCGATGCCCCTAGCACAGAAGAAGGAATTTTGAAATAAAAAACACAATTAGTCCTTCATTTAAAATGAAAAAGGGGTATTTTTCTTTTGCTAGAAATTCTTTGGCTATGTCCAAAATATCCCCAGATAGCTGTCTTACCGCAAAAGGGAAGACTAGCCAGGAGCTTCTTGCATGACGCGTAGCGAAGGCGCAATCTATCATAGCAACTATTGCAAACAAAAAGCTGCCTCCTGGACCTGCTGAGCAGGATAACTTTAAACACCTGTTAAAACTGGTTTCTTAACGATTAACCAATTACTGTCAGCGCAGGCTGAGACACTCAACCTGCCAGTGTACATCACCTGAAGGTGGCCTATAACCCACATAGTAACTAGTATGGCTCTGTGTCCCGTGATGTACGATAAGAAAACAATCGGCCTCTAACCCCGTCTTGTTCAATTAAGCTTTAGCAATAAAACCTGGAAGCGGATTGGTTTCTTATGCAGAAGTGAGACTGCTTTTGCATTCTCCAGCTTTAGTAAAAAAACCCCAGTGGGACCAGGGATCAGTTGACAGATCTCACGCTAACTACTGCTTACGTCATTTATCTGCCCCTCCTCTCCCCTTTTGTTCTGTTCAGTGAATGGACAAGGGGAGAGGGTAAGTGACAGATTTCCTTCCCATATGAGAGGCACAGTGCTGGAAGTATAGTGATAGCTATATTTTCTGGAATTAATGAAAATGATTTTTACGCTACAGAGCAGTGATCCACATGTAGGGCATACATGATTACAGGGAACTTTATTGCACACAAAACATATCACAAACCTGTTCTGTTTGCAGTTCTGCTTTAAACTTAATATGCATAGATAATGAAAATCCCTTTTTAATTTATGATTGCCCTTTTAAGATTTGCTATGTATCATTACACTACTAAAGCCTCATGCATATGGGCATTAAAAAACCCAGTTATTACAGTCTTTTGCAGCATATTTTTTTTATGCCTTTTAAACTCAGTTCTGTGTTAGCCTATGTGGCCATGTACATCAGGCATTTAGAGCAATATTTTAAAACCAGCATTTAAAGGCATAAAAACCACACAAAGCTGCATTTGGAGAAGAGCTTATGACCAAAATGTACTTGCGTGCACATGAAAAAATGCGGGGTTTATGCACATCAATTTATTCTAGAGGCCAAAATAAAATAATATCCTGGCCAGTAGAATGAGTTTATGCATTACACCAGATGCCTGTAAACCTTCAAAAATGCCCATAATTTTGTGCTATGAGCATTTTTACACTTTATTTTTCTGCCATCTCCTGGCAAAAAGATCCAGTTTAAAGAGACATATTTTAATACGCCCGTGTGCGAGTCCTAAGGGCTTCCAGATCAACAAGAATAGCATGCTGCTACTTCTCTGTCCAGTCCCAGACCAGGGTGTATTGCTCTAAAGGGATAAGCTTGGCATGTTCAGATCCTAGTCCAAACCCACTGGAGTGATCCCACCAGGAGCTGTCATCTGTACTAGGCCAATCAGAAGTGGCCAGGGCACTGCCTTTTCTCTTGATACATGTGCCTGTGGGGCGTGAAATCACTCAGCCACTTATGATTTGCCCAGTACAGATGACAGCTCCTGGCAGGATCACTCAGGTGGGTTTGGACCAGGATCTGAAAACGCCTAAGCTCATCTCTACTGCTCAACTACAGGGAAAGCAAAGCCTGGCAGTGCCATCTGGCTGGAGGTGCAAGGATAAGGCCAGCTACACAGAATTACAACTCCTTGGAAAAGTCATAATTCCCATATGATTTTCCACTATATATTTAGCCATTTACCTGGAGTTCTGCTGCAGAAGTTCTATTGCTTTATTAAAGCTTAACGAAAGGCAAAACTTTTTTTTTAGTTTTGGATAGAGTGGAGAGGGATTAGAACCCCTGTCAGTTTTTATTGCAGTCTGTGTCCCCGACAGGGAGATTTACCCTCTTTATTGTCCTGTTTATCATATCATCAAAAGTGAAAGTAAAAGAAAATCCAAAATTTTGGGCTGTCCACAGAAGAGTTAGGCTCCATTCACACTAGAGTGACTTGTCATGTGACTTCAGACATCACAAGTAGAACCCAATTCTTTTCAATGGCACCCGTTCAGGTGCAACTTAAAGTCTAAGCAATTTTGAAAAGGTGTCTGTGCTACTTTGGTGCAACTTTTCCTGTGACTTAGGTCCAGAGAGTGTAAAGTCAGATCAAAGTGCCACTGGAAATTATGTGAATGGAGCCAAATATAAAAAGAGAAAAGGAAAATAAGCACCATATCTTTGTAAGCGATAGTTTATAACTTTTGTTTTGCACAAAGTTCTTTTGGTGTGGATTCCAGTTGAAATACTTTACATGCTGTTCTGTGGACACTTTAATTATGTCTTGCACATTGTTTTAAGGCATAGGAGTCAGTTTTATACATTTATTTTCTATGTTTTGGGTTTCTGAGTAATCTTAGAGTCACTTTATTAGGATTTCAATATCCTGAGTGCAGCTACTGCCTGCTGCATATTCTATGTACTTTTTTTCATGGATTGCACCCAGGCCAATACCCCTACAAACCAGGGTGGTGGCCCATCTCTATACTACCTCTTACAGGATCTGCATATGTTGCACTTGGTATAATTGTAATGGTATAATTTCCAGGGCCAGTTCAACCAGAATGTGGTGCAGAAAAACCCATGTTTCCTGCGCGTTTCCTGAGCCGCGTTCAAAATGCACTGTACTTGTGATCTGCAGCGGGTGTCAGTGTAAAAGGATATGTAAAGGTTAGTTTTTAAAAACAGAGTGGCCCGATCTTCCTCTTCTGGGGTCCCTCAGCAGCGCTCCTGCCCCCCCTCCCCTTCTCGAGTGCCCCATTGGAAAGCTGCTCTCCCTCGGGGCACCCGTGTCCTGCTGCTGCGTCTATTGACACAGACAGCAGGACTCTGCCCAGCCTCCTGGCTCCGTAATTGGGTTTGATTGACAGAAGCGGGAGCCAATGGCTGCGCTGCTATCAATCTATCCAATCAGGACCCGAGACAACGGCCGGAGCTGCTTGGCTTGTCCCCGTCGCTTCAAGACCATGTTCAGGTAAGTAAAAGGGGGGCAGCTGCATCACAGGAGGTTTTTCAACCCCTTTAACTCACTGACACCCCAAACACAGGTCGCAAACTGATTTCTGTGCATTTTTTAAGATCCTGTATGCACTACTTTTGGTTCAGTCTGGCACAATTAAAGTATATTCAAATGAATGGGCTGAAATCGCACTGCATCCAGATCGCATGTGAAACACACATCCTGAGTCATGGTGAGAACCGGCCCTCAGTCGCTATTTTATGCTATCAGAACACTGCCCCTTTTCTTTCTTTTTTTCAGGACAGTAATAAGAGAGGAAATCTTGCAGTGGGGACACTAGCTGTGGTGACAACCAAGGACTCCCTCACTTTGAAGGAATTTCCTCTTTTGGCTATAGGACAGGAAGTGAAGGTAAATCTCCCCAGATTGCAACACAGATCTGGGACACAGATGGCAAAAATAACCTGACAGAGGACATAAGGGGGAATTCCATTCTATCATTCCCTTTAGCATGTTCCCTGACAAGGATTATATCCCTCCCTTACTCTATTCAAAATTTTAAAAAAAGTTTTGACTATAGCTCTACTTTAAATGACTCAGGTTAGTAACACCTGCATGGAGTTTGCATGTTCTCCCTGTGTCTGGGTGGGTTTCCTCCGGTAATGCTGGATTCCTCCCACACTCCAAGCACATGCTGCTAGGTTATTGGTCCTAGTATGTGTATGTTTGAATGGGATATGGGAACCTAAGATTGTAAGCTCCTTGAGGACAGGGCCTGATATGTATGTCAGTGTTCATTTTAGTCTTAGGACTAAAATAGCATTTTAGTTTTAGGCCCATTTTAGTCTTCTGCAATTGTTTTAGTCGTATTTAGTCGACTAAATCTCCAGTACATTTTAGTCGACTAAAATCAGTAATTGCAATTTAGTTTTAGTCATAGTCTTTTGACTAAAATGGCGTTTTAGTCGTATTTTAGTCATCTCAATTGTTTTAGTCGTATTTTAGTCAACTAAAATAGTATTCATTTAGTCGACTAAATTAAAACTGTGTATATAGTATATGTTGTGTACATTGTAAGCACTAATATATATATATATATATATATATATATATATATATATATAGATCCTGTAATGATACATATGAGCCCATCTGTAGCACTTGTTCAGCAGAGGCTCCCATACACTTCATGCAGACAGGTGAAGGCCAGCTGCACCCCTCCAGCCTGGTCACAGGCAGCAAGGATGGGAGGAGAGGAGCTGGCCCAGGAGTTCTAGAATGTCCCCTCCACAGGTCAGGAATGAGGAGTCCCCCATAGACACTTTATATACAATACAGAGGACAGGCTCTGCCCACACACACACACACACACACTGTAGCTGGAAGGAATGTTACTAGAACTAAATGTGCATGGTGTGAGCCGCACTGGAGACACTGATGGGGCGCTCTGTGCTATCCCCGAACGCAGAGTGATGACGTAATAACCCAACTCAGTATTAGGGTGAGATTCAGTCATTACCTGAGTGTCACAGCTCTGTGCCTGGCTTCCTCTTTTCTCCTCAGCCTGGTCACAGCTTGCCATGCGCACACAGCTCTGCCTCCTCCCCCTGCTCCGGCTGGGGGGGGCGGAGTCTGCACCGCGCGGACAAAAACAACTAACCCGAGTGACAGAAGGCTGAGAGAAGGAGTGGTCACGTGACAGCTTGTCCCAGCAAAGGGGAGGTC
Source organism: Aquarana catesbeiana (assembly GCF_042186555.1). NCBI lineage: Eukaryota > Metazoa > Chordata > Amphibia > Anura > Ranidae > Aquarana > Aquarana catesbeiana. The sequence goes on from NC_133329.1 coordinate 156,582,201, forward strand.
ACATGACTTCCCCACTTCTAATCAGAGCAGGGCACTGGATATGTATAGATGACAACTGGGAAGTTGCAGCTGTCGGGTCTTTAGTTCTGGAATGTTGTCTCTGGATTTGAATACTGGACAGCTTAAAGTGATTGTAAAGCTTTGATTTTTTTAAATAAAATACCAAACATGACATAAATACCTGCTCTGTACAATGTTTTTTTTCTCCTCTTCTCAGGTACCCTGCTAGCAGTCCTGGCTCCTCCTTTTTGGAGATTGCCCCCATAGAAAGCCACATTCCATGGGGCACTCCTGAAGGCTCAATCCTGAGCCACCTCTGTTGACACAGACAGCTCAGCTTGGTCCCACCCTCTGCTCGCTTGTCACAGAATATGATTGACAGCAGCAGGAGCCAATGGCTCTTGCTGCTATTAATCTGCCCTGTAAGGAGGGCGAGAGCCGCCGCACTCGTGAATAGATTAATTTAGTAGAAGGGTATGGCGCTGTTCCTCTATCAAACTTGTGATTTCCTATATATGTGCTATATACTTCATAAAATAAAATAAAACATGAAAGAATCAAAATCCATACATGGTGCTGCTGTATATATCATATGTGTCAAGTGGCACCTTGTGGATGTGCATACCAGTGTGGAAGAAGTGGTGGGGGGGAAGGGGGGGAGGGGGAAATGGAAGGGGGGGGGGTGTGGAATGGTTGAAAAAGGTATTAGAAATAATCCGCTATATATCCAAAAACAGTCTACTAAAGTGCACATGTGCAGCCAAAATCATATAAAAGTCCTTATTTCCACAATAAATTTGGTACATGTGATGTTCGTGTTTATAATCCTTCTGCTGATAAGATTCCGTGCTCTAAATGTGCAGCCACTCACCAGCTCACTTCACCCCTGCTGGGGTATCAGGCAGTCACAGTCTAAGCCACTGTGCAGCAATCTCTGGCAGACTCAGGATCGCAGTGTATCATATAAAAAGAGAGAAGGGGTGCCCATAGTGTAAGATCGTTTTTTTAAAAAAGTTTATTTAAAACAAGTGGAGAGGTACTCACAATTTAAAAGTATGTAGCAGGCAAAAAAGACAAATTTCTCGGTTAACCATCAGCTGTTCAGAGTTGTTTGGGAAGCACAGATTAGGCCACGCCCTACGCGTTTCGTCATCTGACGTCTACGGGAGCGTGACCTGTGCTGTGCCTCCCACCTTTATATAGCGTGTGGTGTCTCCTATTTAATTGTTTAGTTAGCATCCATTTTGCCTGTGTTTCCGCAGACCGGAAACCGTCCGTGGCCATTTTGTCTGTGATAATGCAGACCGGAGCCTAATTTCCTGTGTGGGAGAATATAAAAACATCGGCGGCCATTTTCCCTGTGTTTCTATGGGCCGGTTCTTTCTCATGGCCATCTTGCCTGAGATCCTGCAGACCGAAGCCTATTTTTCATGTGTTCTACCTTTACATGCATAACCTCAGAGATGCTGGCGGCCATTTTACCTATGATTCTATGGACAGGGAAGACAACAGTGTTGTATACCTAGTAATCGGTATATGTTTGATTCGTTCAAAGGTAACACTAACCCAATAATGATGTTTTCAATCTCTGTGTCGCCCCTGTTTCCTATCTAGGTATTTTGGATTGGGTGTCCCGCATGTTATAACCAGGTGGTCCGCTATAGATTTCAGCAAATCTACATAACTTCCAGCTTATGCATATCCCCATAAAATCAACATTCTTAAACTACAACGACATGTTTAATATATATATAACCATTTATAAGGGTATTAAAAATAAGAATAAAATAAAATAAAATAAAATTAAAATTAAAATAAACCAGCATGCATAAATATACGTATATGGAAAAGGATACGACAAAAAATATATATGCAGATAAAACATTGTGCTATTACGCATTAAATGTATGTATCAAATATATAAAATATATAAAATAGTACCCACATACAGAGTATGTGCATGTTTGTATGCAAGGATATAGGGGAAAAAGAGGAGGGATTCTTTTTAAAATTCTTATAAGGAACGGTAATTACTTGCAAAACTCCTTTAGTCATAGTCATATGTATATATATCAACTAATGAACTGTCAGTCTATATATGTTCACTATGTATCCATTTGTTGCTGATGTTATAGGTCACTGCGTCTGTGTGTGTTCCAAAAAGGGGGGTGTTAAATGTATATAGTACAACCCCCCTACTTAGGGTATATATTCATCTTTATATGTCTTAGGTGTATTTAGACCTATGTCAAAACTATTAAAAATATTTAAAGTTAAAAATTAAAAATGCATTTTGGTTGCAGTTCATAGGGTCTGAGTGAAAGATTCATATCCCATGTATTGTGAACCTATAAGTCCATATTATTCCATATTCCAGATATATTTGGAGGAGGTATCTAAGGGAAAACTGTAGTATGTGGTTCATACGTGATTGTATAAAATATGTGATTCGGTTGTATGCTGAAGGGGTCCTTTTTAAGGTGTAGATGGAACCTTATTCAGCTGTAAGTGATAGAGCATGAGTTATGCTCCATGCTTCTACTGTTGGATTTTTCTGGTATATATGGGTGTTTGTCAGTGATGATTCACCAGGGAACTTGAAAACAATTGGAATAGGAATTCAGAGATTAAGGAAACGTGTATGGTATATTATTTATATATAGTTTCCACGGGGTGTTAGCATGTTCGGATTCATTACGCTCAAATGATTTCTTTTTTCTTTTTTCATTTTTGAGAGTGGAGAAATACCCTGAGATGATGTTTATATCATTCTTGCTTGTGTGTTCTCTTGTTATGTGTCATATTAGAGTGTTGTTTGAGCCTCTGGTGTTATTTGGGGTCAGGTATGTTGGTAGTGCGGACCCCCACATTGTTGGTGATAGTATCAGAAATTAGTTAGGAAGCAGTTTAGATCGAGATCTATGTTCATTCCCATAGGCTGTAGGGTATCCAACAAATATATCCACTTGGTTTCATCAGTGGCATCGATTCACTGTTCTCCAGATTAGGAGCATATCTGGATGGCTACTTGCAACCCCTAGTCGGACAAGGGAAATCGTTCTTGAAGGATAGCAAACAACTGATCGGGGAACTAAAGAACTTCAAGATAAGTGATAACGATATTTTGGTAACCATTGATATAAATTCCCTGTATACCAACATCGTACAGGAGGATGGGTTAAGGGGTGTGGAATGGGCCTTATACACACTAACGGCCTTAAAAGAAGTACAAATTAAATATATACTGGAGGGGTTAGAACTGGCCATGAGCCATAACTACTTTTGGCACAAAGGAGATTTTTATTCCCAGACGAAAGGAGTAGCTATGGGGGCCAAATATGCCCCCAGCGTGGCGAACCTATTTCTCAACAAATGGGAAGAGGAACAGATCCATAGCATCGGAAGAAGAAACCTGAAATTATACCGGAGGTATATAGATGACATAGTCATAGTGTGGGGTGGCACGGAAGAAGAATTACAGAATTTCTTTGACGAAATCAGTGGCAATGTCTATGGGCTTACCTTTTCGGGAAAGTGGGATAATGAAACCATAGACTATTTGGACTTACAAATATACAAAGACAACGGACATTTGAACACAAGGACATACTTCAAAGCCACGGACAGAAATGGGTACATCCCAACCAGCAGTTGCCATCACCCACGGTGGTTAGGGAATATACCCAAAGGACAGTTCATGCGACTACACAGGAATTGTTCCAGTAAATACGAATATGAAAAACAAACAGATATTCTAATAAACAGGTTCGTAGAAAAAGGATACAGAAGGAAGGATTTATTGGCATTAAAATGGAAAGTCGGGAACATGGATAGGAATAAACTTATAGAAGAAACAGGAAACCAACAAAGAAGAGTAACGAACAACAAAACGGATGTAGCCTTTTTAACGGGGTACAACAGGCAATACAAAAATATGGAAACCATAATAAAAAAACATTGGCCTATCCTACAATCGGATAAAGTATTAAATTCTAGAGGTCGACCGATATATCGGCCGGCCGATATATCGGCTGATATTTGGCGTTTCTTACTTGCTGATAAAAAAGGCCGATTATAACTTCAGCAATGACTTGCAAATGACTTCTGTAATAGAAGTTAATGCAAGTTTCCTTAAGTTATCTGTGGAGAGGATTCTCTCCTCCTCTGGGAAGCCTGCCAAGTCTGATAAGAAGATACATTGTATCTTTCAGGTTCTTTTTATCAATAGACTGAACTCCGTGTGTAGAAGCTCTCAGTTTAACCATTTAAAGACTAAATCTTTTCTGACACTTGTTGCTTACAAGTCAAAATCCTGTATTTTCTGCTAGAAAATCACTTAGAACCCCCAAACATTATATATATTTTTTTAGCAGAGACCCTAGGGAATAAAATAGTGATTGTTGCAATATTTTATGTCACACGGTATTTGCGCAGCGGTCTTTCAAACGCAATTTAAAAAAAAAAAAATACAGTAATGAATTAAAAAAAAAAACCTAAGCAGTAAAGTTAGCCCATTTTTTTTCGCCCAAAAGTTTTGATTACCTGTTTTTGTGTATTTATTATTTGATAGTTTTTTTTTTTTCTAAATTATACATACAAGTGAACTGATTGAAGGTTTGTTTTGTTTAATGTTTAAATGAAAAAAAATTTCTGTATTACTTAAGGTTGCTTTCACACTGGAGCGGGCATGCGTTGATGGTAAAACGCTGCTAGTTTTAGCGGCGCTTTACCATCATTTTAGAGGCGCTATTCGGCTGCTAGCGGGGCGCATATAACCCAGCTAGCGGCCGAGGAAGGGGTTAAATGCGCCCCTGAAGCGCCGCTGCCAAAACGCTTTGCAGGCGCTTCGGCTGCGGTGCGCATTCATTTCAATGGGCAGGAGTGGTGGAGGAGCGGTATACACCGCTCCAAAGATGCCGTTTGCAGGACTTTTTTTTACATCCTGCCAGCGCATCGCCTCGGTGTGAAAGCACTCGGGATATCGCACTGAGACTGCAGGGGAGCCGTTTTACAGGCACTTTACAGGCGCTATTTTTAGCCCAAAAGCGCCTAGAAAACGCCCCAGTGTGAAAGGGGTCTAACTGTTAGATTTTATGAGATGAAGGGAAAAAAGAAAGGAAAAAAAAAAAATCGGCCAAATATATCAGCCCAAAAAAATCGGCATCACATATCGGCCATCGGCCACCGCGATTTCTAAATATCGGCATCGGCATCGGCCAGAGAAAAACCCATATCGGTCGACCTCTATTAAATTCCATATTACCAAGGAAACCCGTCTTTATCTATAAAAAGGCACCAACCCTGAGGAACAAGTTGGTACACAATGCAATAGACCCCCCTAGACAGATAAAAATAGGAAATCATCTAAAAGGGTTCTATAAATGTGGGAAATGTCTGCCATGCAGAACTAGCAAGAAAACCAACAGGAAAACAACTAACTTTAGGTCGGTAACCAATGGAAGGGAGTTTACCATTCGAGAACTCATTACTTGCCACAATACTCATGTCACCTACGTATTAGAGTGCCCATGTCGGAAGCAGTATGTGGGAAGAACAACCAGACAGTTACATGTCAGGATTAGAGAACACATTAAAAACATCAAAAATGGGTTCAATAAACATAGTGTCTCTAGGCATTTTAGAGACCATCACAACAGGGACCCAACATGTATGACATTCTATGCAATTGACAAAATTAAGGGCCACTGGAGGGGTGAAAATAAAAAAAAACCAAGGTTTCACAAAATGAAACCAAGTGGATATTTTTGTTGGATACCCTACAGCCTATGGGAATGAACATAGATCTCGATCTAAACTGCTTCCTAACTAATTTCTGATACTATCACCAACAATGTGGGGGTCCGCACTACCAACATACCTGACCCCAAATAACACCAGAGGCTCAAACAACACTCTAATATGACACATAACAAGAGAACACACAAGCAAGAATGATATAAACATCATCTCAGGGTATTTCTCCACTCTCAAAAATGAAAAAAGAAAAATGAAATCATTTGAGCGTAATGAATCCGAACATGTTAACACCCCGTGGAAACTATATATAAATAATATACCATACACGTTTCCTTAATCTCTGAATTCCTATTCCAATTGTTTTCAAGTTCCCTGGTGAATCATCACTGGCAAACACCCATATATACCAGAAAAATCCAACAGTAGAAGCATGGAGCATAACTCCTGCTCTATCACTTACAGCTGAATAAGGTTCCATCTACACCTTAAAAAGGACCCCTTCAGCATACAACCGAATCACGTATTTTATACAATCACGTATGAACCGCACACTATAGTTTTCCCTTAGATACCTCCTCCAAATATATCTGGAATATGGAATAATATGGACTTATAGGTTCACAATACATGGGATATGAATCTTTCACTCAGACCCTATGAACTGCAACCAAAATGCATTTTTAATTTTTAACTTTAAATATTTTTAATAGTTTTGACATAGGTCTAAATACACCTAAGACATATAAAGATGAATATATACCCTAAGTAGGGGGGTTGTACTATATACATTTAACACCCCCCTTTTTGGAACACACACAGACGCAGTGACCTATAACATCAGCAACAAATGGATACATAGTGAACATATATAGACTGACAGTTCATTAGTTGATATATATACATATGACTATGACTAAAGGAGTTTTGCAAGTAATTACCGTTCCTTATAAGAATTTTAAAAAGAATCCTCCTCTTTTCCCCTATATCCTTGCATACAAACATGCACATACTCTGTATGTGGGTACTATTTTATATATTTTATATATTTGATACATACATTTAATGCGTAATAGCACAATGTTTTATCTGCATATATATTTTTTGTCTTATCCTTTTCCATATACGTATATTTATGCATGCTGGTTTATTTTAATTTTAATTTTATTTTATTTTATTTTATTCTTATTTTTAATACCCTTATAAATGGTTATATATATATTAAACATGTCATTGTAGTTTAAGAATGTTGATTTTATGGGGATATGCATAAGCTGGAAGTTATGTAGATTTGCTGAAATCTATAGCGGACCACCTGGTTATAACATGCGGGACACCCAATCCAAAATACCTAGATAGGAAACAGGGGCGACACCAAGATTGAAAACATCATTATTGGGTTAGTGTTACCTTTGAACGAATCAAACATATACCGATTACTAGGTATACAACACTGTTGTCTTCCCTGTCCATAGAATCATAGGTAAAATGGCCGCCAGCATCTCTGAGGTTATGCATGTAAAGGTAGAACACATGAAAAATAGGCTTCGGTCTGCAGGATCTCAGGCAAGATGGCCATGAGAAAGAACCGGCCCATAGAAACACAGGGAAAATGGCCGCCGATGTTTTTATATTCTCCCACACAGGAAATTAGGCTCCGGTCTGCATTATCACAGACAAAATGGCCGCGGACGGTTTCCGGTCCGCGGAAACACAGGCAAAATGGATGCTAACTAAACAATTAATTAGGGGACACCGCACGCTATATAAAGGTGGGAGGCACAGCACAGGTCACGCTCCCGTAGACGTCCGATGATGAAACGCGTAGGGCGTGGCCTAATCTGTGCTTCCCAAACAACTCTGAACAGCTGATGGTTAACCGAGAAATTTGTCTTTTTTGCCTGCTACATACTTTTAAATTGTGAGTACCTCTCCACTTGTTTTAAATAAACTTTTTTAAAAAACGATCTTACACTATGGGCACCCCTTCTCTCTTTTTATATGATACACTGCGATCCTGAGTCTGCCAGAGATTGCCGCACAGTGGCTTAGACTGTGACTGCCTGATAGCCCAGCAGGGGTGAAGTGAGCTGGTGAGTGGCTGCACATTTAGAGCACGGAATCTTATCAGCAGAAGGATTATAAACACGAACATCACATGTACCAAATTTATTGTGGAAATAAGGACTTTTATATGATTTTGGCTGCACGTGTGCACTTTAGTAGACTGTTTTTGGATATATAGCGGATTATTTCGAATACCTTTTTCAACCATTCCACACCCCCTCCCCCCCCCCTTCCATTTCCCCCTCCCCCCCTTCCCCCCCACCCCCCACCACTTCTTCCACACTGGTATGCACATCCACAAGGTGCCACTTGACACATATGATATATACAGCAGCACCATGTATGGATTTTGATTCTTTCATGTTTTATTTTATTTTATGAAGTATATAGCACATATATAGGAAATCACAAGTTTGATAGAGGAACAGCGCCATACCCTTCTACTAAATTAATCAATTCAGCTGTCCCCATTTATGGTGACTGCATGTTGGGTGGCAGCAGTTCCAAATTGTTAGCAATCACATCTTCACTATCTCCACTGCGCGGGTCCACTACTCTTTCCATTACCTACTGTTTGCTCCTAGAGCTAAACAGAAACCTGCAGCAATGGATATCTTTAGATACCTAAATAATAGGAATATTAACCTCACAGAAGTCTTCAACCAGGAACAAGTAGTCAATCGGCAAGATATTGACAGCCTATTTAAACATCAGAAACACAATATTGAGAAACAAATAAGAGTTTGGTGGGATATAGCAACTATTGAGATGTATATTACAGAGAAAATTACCCCAAGACGCCTGAGGTGGGATATCTCACCAAATGACGCAGTCAATGACAAGGGGTTGATGGAGGATTGGTATCGGTTCTTTAATGAAAGTGAAACCGCATTGCTTGGGAAAATAGTAGTGCGAAGGCGACATAAACTAAAGAACATAGAAACAGAAATATTACAAATAAGAGACCAACTTATACCTTTCTTGGAAACGAGAGAATACAAAGATAAGGAGAACAACCTACAAGAAGCCATGACAAAATACGATAAGGAAATACAGCAGAAAAAACAAAAAAAGTTCAGAAGGGATGTGCTGGACTACAAGAACCAGCAGGTTTATAAATGGCAAATAGACGATAACTACATAGAGGATAATCACAATATTTCTATGATAGACGAGTCCAGAGAAAGTTCTGTAACAGAAGAAACAACAATATGGCAAGAAACAAGACCAACAGAAATTAGAACACCACGAGTAAGACCGGAAGAGTTATCGACACCAAGAACCAGAAGAGCGGGACCTAGCCCGGAACGCAGGTACTATAGAGAACAAGCAAGAGATGAGAGTAGACCACAACAACGTAATAATACTTCAAATATATCAAGAACACCAAGGTATAGGAATAGGTACTCCCCTCTAAGAAATGAACATCAACACATTCCCTATGAAGAACCACAACACAGACGAAGTTTTTTTTCCCAGGGAATACAGGGGAAGACCCCCGGCGTTCAGGGACAGACGGTCCCCATACAGAGGGAACCATGGTCCCCAAAGAGGACAAAGGGGATGGCAACCCCTCAGGTTCCCCACCAGAAATTGCAGCAATGGAGACCCCCAACGAAGCTGGAACCCAAGAGCCACCAGAGACACGTATATGGGACCGAGAAACAGGACACAAGAGGAAACCCAAGGGGAAGAGAGAATAGATCACACATACAGACCACAGAGATGGGAAAGAGGAGAAGAGCACGTGGGAAGAGAGGAGGAATCAAGAAGAAAAAGAAGAAGAGAATATTAGGAACAGGAATTTTCAACCTGAGTGAAGCTACCTTCAATGATGAAGAAATGAGGGTGCTGGACTTAGGATTGAAATACGCTCCTGACAAAAATCTTGACCCCTTTGAAATATATATCCAGATCTCAAAAAATTCGTAAGGAAACTGAACATAAAAAAATTTTATTTAATGAAGGGAAATAATAGTAACAGCACCCAAACAGAAAAAGACCCCCCGATATTCCAACACTCAGGATTAAAAAACAATTCGACCTTCAACCCCAATGTACAGCAAAATGAGAGTCTGATGGCTTTTAAAAAGATGGTGGAACAGGACCTTAGGAAATTGAAACCGAAAAAAATAAAAACAAATATATGGAACACCATCAAAGAAATTGAGGGGAAGAAAAATATAGTTATTCGGCCGGCCGGGGGGAGGCCTGGTCATACTAAATAAAAAAGACTATGAATTAGAGATGAATAAGTTGCTGAAAACACCTAATACATATAAAAAACTGAAGGGTAATCCAAAAACCGAGTATGGAAAGAAACTAAAGGCCTATGTTAAAAAAGGAGAAAAAATAGGGATTTTAACGAAAAAAGAAGCCAAATATCTAACCCCGGAAGCAGCAAAAACCCCAATTATATATTATGTCCCCAAAATCCATAAAGATCAACAGAATCCCCCCGGCAGACCGATAATCAGTGGCATCGATTCACTGTTCTCCAGATTAGGAGCATATCTGGATGGCTACTTGCAACCCCTAGTCGGACAAGGGAAATCGTTCTTGAAGGATAGCAAACAACTGATCGGGGAACTAAAGAACTTCAAGATAAGTGATAACGATATTTTGGTAACCATTGATATAAATTCCCTGTATACCAACATCGTACAGGAGGATGGGTTAAGGGGTGTGGAATGGGCCTTATACACACTAACGGCCTTAAAAGAAGTACAAATTAAATATATACTGGAGGGGTTAGAACTGGCCATGAGCCATAACTACTTTTGGCACAAAGGAGATTTTTATTCCCAGACGAAAGGAGTAGCTATGGGGGCCAAATATGCCCCCAGCGTGGCGAACCTATTTCTCAACAAATGGGAAGAGGAACAGATCCATAGCATCGAAAGAAGAAACCTGAAATTATACCGGAGGTATATAGATGACATAGTCATAGTGTGGGGTGGCACGGAAGAAGAATTACAGAATTTCTTTGACGAAATCAGTGGCAATGTCTATGGGCTTACCTTTTCGGGAAAGTGGGATAATGAAACCATAGACTATTTGGACTTACAAATATACAAAGACAACGGACATTTGAACACAAGGACATACTTCAAAGCCACGGACAGAAATGGGTACATCCCAACCAGCAGTTGCCATCACCCACGGTGGTTAGGGAATATACCCAAAGGACAGTTCATGCGACTACACAGGAATTGTTCCAGTAAATACGAATATGAAAAACAAACAGATATTCTAATAAACAGGTTCGTAGAAAAAGGATACAGAAGGAAGGATTTATTGGCATTAAAATGGAAAGTCGGGAACATGGATAGGAATAAACTTATAGAAGAAACAGGAAACCAACAAAGAAGAGTAACGAACAACAAAACGGATGTAGCCTTTTTAACGGGGTACAACAGGCAATACAAAAATATGGAAACCATAATAAAAAAACATTGGCCTATCCTACAATCGGATAAAGTATTAACCAGTTGCCGACCGCCGCACGACGATGTACGTCGACAGAGCGGCACGGGCAGGCAAAAGGACTTACAGGTACGTCCTTGCCTGCCCGCGGGTGGGGGGACCGATCGGACCCCCCCCCGGTGCCTGCGGCGGTCGGCAAATCTCCCCCGGCGATCGGTGGTGAGGGGGAGGCCATCCATTCGTGGCCCCCCCCTCGCGATCGCTCCGAGCCAATGGGATCATTTCCCTGCCTCTGTATTGTACACAGAGGCAGAGGTAATGATGTCATCTCTCCTCGGCTCGGTATTTTCCGTTCCGGGCCGAGGAGAGAAGACTGTAATGTGAGTGCACCAACACACACACACACAGTAGAACATGCCAGGCACACAAAACACCCCGATCCCCCCCCCCGATCGCCCCCCCCCCCCCCTGTCACAAACTGACACCAAGCAGGTTTTTTTTTTTTTTTTTTTCTGATTACTGTATTGGTGTCAGTTTGTGACAGTTACAGTGTTAGGGCAGTGAGTGTTAGGCCCCCTTTAGGTCTAGGATACCCCCCTAACCCCCCCTAATAAAGTTTTAACCCCTTGATCACCCCCCGTCACCAGTGTCGCTAAGCGATCATTTTTCTGATCGCTGTATTAGTGTCGCTGGTGACGCTAGTTAGGGACGTAAATATTTAGGTTCGCCGTCAGCATTTTATAGCGACAGGGACCCCCATATACTATCTAATAAATGTTTTAACCCCTTGATTGCCCCCAGTTAACCCTTTCACCACTGATCACCGTATAACCGTTACGGGTGACGCTGGTTAGTTCATTTATTTTTTATAGTGTCAGGGCACCCGCCGTTTATTACCGAATAAAGGTTTAGCCCCCTTAGCCCGGCGGTGATATGCATCGCCCCAGGCAGCGTCAGATTAGCGCCAGTACCGCTAACACCCACGCACGCAGCATACGCCTCCCTTAGTGGTATAGTATCTGAACTGATCAATATCTGATCTGATCCGATCAGATCTATACTGGCGTCCCCAGCAGTTTAGGGTTCCCAAAAACGCAGTGTTAGTGGGATCAGCCCAGATACCTGCTAGCACCTGCGTTTTGCCCCTCCGCCCGGCCCAGCCCACCCAAGTGCAGTATCGATCGATCACTGTCACTTACAAAACACTAAACGCATAACTGCAGCGTTCGCAGAGTCAGGCCTGATCCCTGCGATCGTTAACAGTTTTTTTGGTAGCGTTTTGGTGAACTGGCAAGCGCCAGCGGCCTAGTACACCCCGCTCGTAGTCAAACCAGCACTGCAGTAACACTTGGTGACGTGGCGAGTCCCATAAGTGCAGTTCAAGCTGGTGAGGTGGCAAGCACAAATAGTGTCCCGCTGCCACCAAAAAGACAAACACAGGCCCGTCGTGCCCATAATGCCCTTCCTGCTGCATTCGCCAATCCTAATTGGGAACCCACCACTTCTGCAGCGCCCGTACTTCCCCCATTCACATCCCCAACCAAATGCAGTCGGCTGCAGGAGAGGCATTTTTATGTCCTCCCGAGTACCCCTACCCAACGAACCCCACCAAAAAAGATGTTGTGTCTGCAGCAAACGCGGATATAGGCGTGACACCCGCTATTATTGTCCCTCCTGTCAATCCTGGTCTTTGCATTGGTGAATGTTTTGAACGCTACCATTCACTAGTTGAGTATTAGCGTAGGGTACAGCATTGCACAGACTAGGACACACTTTCACAGGGTCTCCCAAGATGCCATCGCATTTTGAGAGACCCGAACCTGGAACCGGTTACAGTTATAAAAGTTACAGTTACAAAAAAAGTGTAAAAAAATAAAAAAAACACAAACAAAAATATAAAATAAAAAATAATAGTTGTCGTTTTATTGTTCTCTCTCTATTCTCTCTCTCTCTATTCTCTCTATTGTTCTGCTCTTTTTTACGGTATTCTATTCTGCAATGTTTTATTGTTATTATGTTTTATCATGTTTGCTTTTCAGGTATGCAATTTTTTATACTTTACCGTTTACTGTGCTTTATTGTTAACCATTTTTTTGTCTTCAGGTACACCATTCACGACTTTGAGTGGTTATACCAGAATGATGCTTGCAGGTTTAGGTATCATCTTGGTATCATTCTTTTCAGCCAGCGGTCGGCTTTCATGTAAAAGCAATCCTAGCGGCTAATTAGCCTCTAGACTGCCTTTACAAGCCGTGGGAGGGAATGACCCCCCCCCCACCGTCTTCCGTGTTTTTCTCTGGCTCTCCTGTCTCAACAGGGAACCTGAGAATGCAGCCGGTGATTCAGCCAGCTGTTCATAGAGCTGATCAGAGACCAGAGTGGCTCCAAACATCTCTATGGCCTAAGAAACCGGAAGCTACGAGCATTTTATGACTTAGATTTCGCCGGATGTAAATAGCGCCATTGGGAAATTGGGGAAGCATTTTATCACACCGATCTTGGTGTGGTCAGATGCTTTGAGGGCAGAGGAGAAATCTAGGGTCTAATAGACCCCAGTTTTTTCAAAAAAGAGTGCCTGTCACTACCTATTGCTATCATAGGGGATATTTACATTCCCTGAGATAACAATAAAAATGATTAAAAAAAAAAAAAAAATGAAAGGAACAGTTTTAAAATAAGATAAAAAAGCAAAAAAAAAATAAATTAAAAAAAAAAAAAAAAAGCACCCCTGTCCCCCCTGCTCTCGCGCTAAGGCGAACGCAAGCGCCGGTCTGGCGTCAAATGTAAACAGCAATTGCACCATGCATGTGAGGTATCACCGCAACAGTCAGATCGAGGGCAGTAATTTTAGCAGTAGACCTTCTCTGTAAATCTAAAGTGGTAACCTGTAAAGGCTTTTAAAGGCTTTTAAAAATGTATTTATTTTGTTGCCACTGCACGTTTGTGCGCAATTGTAAAGCATGTCATGTTTGGTATCCATGTACTCGGCCTAAGATCATCTTTTTTATTTCATCAAACATTTGGGCAATATAGTGTGTTTTAGTGCATTAAAATGTAAAAAAGTGTGTTTTTTCCCCAAAAAATGCGTTTGAAAAATCGCTGCACAAATACTGTGTGAAAAAAAAAAAATGAAACACCCACCATTTTAATCTGTAGGGCATTTGCTTTAAAAAAATATATAATGTGTGGGGGTTCAAAGTAATTTTCTTGCAAAAAAAAATAATTTTTTCATGTAATCAAAAAGTGTCAGAAAGGGCTTTGTCTTCAAGTGGTTAGAAGAGTGGGTGATGTGTGACATAAGCTTCTAAATGTTGTGCATAAAATGCCAGGACAGTTCAAACCCCCCCCCAAATGACCCCATTTTGGAACGTAGACACCCCAAGCTATTTGCTGAGAGGCATGTCGAGTCCATGGAATATTTTATATTGTGACACAAGTTGCGGGAAAGAGACAAATTTTTTTTTTTTTTTTTGCACAAAGTTGTCACTAAATGATATATTGCTCAAACATGCCATGGGAATATGTGAAATTACACCCCAAAATACATTCTGTTGCTTCTCCTGAGTACGGGGATACCACATGTGTGAGACTTTTTGGGAGCCTAGCCGCGCATGGGACCCCGAAAACCAAGCACCGCCTTCAGGCTTTCTAAGGGCGTAAATTTTTGATTTCACTCTTCACTGCCTATCACAGTCTCGGAGGCCATGGAATGCCCAGGTGGCACAAAACCCTCCCAAATGACCCCATTTTGGAAAGTAGACACCCAAAGCTATTTGCTGAGCGGTATAGTGAGTATTTTGCAGACCTCACTTTTTGTCACAAAGTTTTGAAAATTAAAAAAAGAAAAAAAAAATTTTTTTGTTTGTCTTTCTTCATTTTCAAAAACAAATGAGAGCTGCAAAATACTCACCATGCCTCTCAGCAAATAGCTTGGGGTGTCTACTTTCCAAAATGGGGTCATTTGGGGGGGGTTTGTGCCACCTGGGCATTCCATGACCTCCGAAACTGTGATAGGCAGTGAAGAGTGAAATCAAAAATGTACACCCTTAGAAATCCTGAAGGCGGTGATTGGTTTTCGGGGTCCCGTACGCGGCTAGGCTCCTAAAAAGTCCCACACATGTGGTATCCCCGTACTCAAGAGAAGCAGCAGAATGTATTTTGGGGTGCAATTCCACATATGCCCATGACCTGTGTGAGCAATATATCATTTAGTGACAACTTTGTGCAAAAAAAATAAAATAAATAAATAAATTGTCACTTTCCCGCAACTTGTGTCAAAATATAAAATATTCCATGGACTCAACATGCCTCTCAGCAAATAGCTTGGGGTGTCTACTTTCCAAAATGGGGTCATTTGGGGGGGTTTGTGCCATCTGGGCATTTTATGGCCTTCAAAACTGTGATAGGTAGTGAGGAGTAAAATCAAAAATGTACGCCCTTAGAAATCCTGAAGGCAGTGATTGGTTTTCGGGGCCCCGTATGCGGCTAGGCTCCCAAAAAGTCCCACACATGTGGTATCCCCATACTCAGGAGAAGCAGCTAAATGTATTTTGGGGTGCAATTCCACATATGCCCATGGCCTGTGTGAGCAATATATCATTTAGTGACAACTTTTTGTAATTTTTTTTTTTTTTTTTTGTCATTATTCAATCACTTGAGACAAAAAAAATGAATATTCAATGGGCTCAACATGCCTCTCAGCAATTTCCTTGGGGTGTCTACTTTCCAAAATGGGGTCATTTGTGGGGGTTTTGTACTGCCCTGCCATTTTAGCACCTCAAGAAACGACATAGGCAGTCATAAATTAAAGGCTGTGTAAATTCCAGAAAATGTACCCTAGTTTGTAGGCGCTATAACTTTTGCGCAAACCAATAAATATACACTTATTGACATTTTTTTTACCAAAGACATGTGGCCAAATACATTTTGGCCTAAATGTATGACTAAAATTGAGTTTATTGGATTTTTTTTAGAACAAAAAGTAGAAAATATCATTTTTTTTCAAAATTTTTTTTCCATGTATAGCGCAAAAAATAAAAACGGCAGAGGTGATCAAATACCATCAAAAGAAAGCTCTATTTGTGGGAAGAAAAGGACGCAAATTTCGTTTGGGTACAGCATTGCATGACCGCGCAATTAGCAGTTAAAGCGACGCAGTGCCAAATTGGAAAAAGTGCTCTGGTCAGGAAGGGGGTAAATCCTTCCGGGGCTGAAGTGGTTAAATTCCATATTACCAAGGAAACCCGTCTTTATCTATAAAAAGGCACCAACCCTGAGGAACAAGTTGGTACACAATGCAATAGACCCCCCTAGACAGATAAAAATAGGAAATCATCTAAAAGGGTTCTATAAATGTGGGAAATGTCTGCCATGCAGAACTAGCAAGAAAACTAACAGGAAAACAACTAACTTTAGGTCGGTAACCAATGGAAGGGAGTTTACCATTCGAGAACTCATTACTTGCCACAATACTCATGTCACCTACGTATTAGAGTGCCCATGTCGGAAGCAGTATGTGGGAAGAACAACCAGACAGTTACATGTCAGGATTAGAGAACACATTAAAAACATCAAAAATTGGTTCAATAAACATAGTGTCTCTAGGCATTTTAGAGACCATCACAACAGGGACCCAACATGTATGACATTCTATGCAATTGACAAAATTAAGGGCCACTGGAGGGGCGAAAATAAAAAAACCAAGGTTTCACTAAATGAAACCAAGTGGATATTTTTGTTGGATACCCTACAGCCTATGGGAATGAACATAGATCTCGATCTAAACTGCTTCCTAACTAATTTCTGATACTATCACCAACAATGTGGGGGTCCGCACTACCAACATACCTGACCCCAAATAACACCAGAGGCTCAAACAACACTCTAATATGACACATAACAAGAGAACACACAAGCAAGAATGATATAAACATCATCTCAGGGTATTTCTCCACTCTCAAAAATGAAAAAAGAAAAATGAAATCATTTGAGCATAATGAATCCGAACATGCTAACACCCCGTGGAAACTATATATAAATAATATACCATACACGTTTCCTTAATCTCTGAATTCCTATTCCAATTGTTTTCAAGTTCCCTGGTGAATCATCACTGACAAACACCCATATATACCAGAAAAATCCAACAGTAGAAGCATGGAGCATAACTCCTGCTCTATCACTTACAGCTGAATAAGGTTCCATCTACACCTTAAAAAGGACCCCTTCAGCATACAACCGAATCACGTATTTTATACAATCACGTATGAACCGCACGCTATGGTTTTCCCTTATATACCTCCTCCAAATATATCTGGAATATGGAATAATATGGACTTATAGGTTCACAATACATGGGATATGAATCTTTCACTCAGACCCTATGAACTGCAACCAAAATGCATTTTTAATTTTTAACTTTAAATATTTTTAATAGTTTTGACATAGGTCTAAATACACCTAAGACATATAAAGATGAATATATACCCTAAGTAGGGGGGTTGTACTATATACATTTAACACCCCCCTTTTTGGAACACACACAGACGCAGTGACCTATAACATCAGCAACAAATGGATACATAGTGAACATATATAGACTGACAGTTCATTAGTTGATATATATACATATGACTATGACTAAAGGAGTTTTGCAAGTAATTACCGTTCCTTATAAGAATTTTAAAAAGAATCCTCCTCTTTTTCCCCTATATCCTTGCATACAAACATGCTCATACTCTGTATGTGGGTACTATTTTATATATTTTATATATTTGATACATACATTTAATGCGTAATAGCACAATGTTTTATCTGCATATATATTTTTTGTCTTATCCTTTTCCATATACGTATATTTATGCATGCTGGTTTATTTTAATTTTAATATTATTTTATTTTATTTTATTTTATTCTTATTTTTAATACCCTTATAAATGGTTATATATATATTAAACATGTCGTTGTAGTTTAAGAATGTTGATTTTATGGGGATATGCATAAGCTGGAAGTTATGTAGATTTGCTGAAATCTATAGCGGACCACCTGGTTATAACATGCGGGACACCCAATCCAAAATACCTAGATAGGAAACAGGGGCGACACCAAGATTGAAAACATCATTATTGGGTTAGTGTTACCTTTGAACGAATCAAACATATACCGATTACTAGGTATACAACACTGTTGTCTTTCCTGTCCATAGAATCATAGGTAAAATGGCCGCCAGCATCTCTGAGGTTATGCATGTAAAGGTAGAACACATGAAAAATAGACTTCGGTCTGCAGGATCTCAGGCAAGATGGCCATGAGAAAGAACCGGCCCATAGAAACACAGGGAAAATGGCCGCCGATGTTTTTATATTCTCCCACACAGGAAATTAGGCTCCGGTCTGCATTATCACAGACAAAATGGCCGCGGACGGTTTCCGGCCCGCGGAAACACAGGCAAAATGGATGCTAACTAAACAATTAATTAGGGGACACCGCACGCTATATAAAGGTGGGAGGCACAGCACAGGTCACGCTCCCGTAGACGTCCGATGACGAAACGCGTAGGGCGTGGCCTAATCTGTGCTTCCCAAACAACTCTGAACAGCTGATGGTTAACCGAGAAATTTGTCTTTTTTGCCTGCTACATACTTTTAAATTGTGAGTACCTCTCCACTTGTTTTAAATAAACTTTTTTAAAAAACGATCTTACACTATGGGCACCCCTTCTCTCTTTTTATATGATACACTGCGATCCTGAGTCTGCCAGAGATTGCCGCACAGTGGCTTAGACTGTGACTGCCTGATACCCCAGCAGGGGTGAAGTGAGCTGGTGAGTGGCTGCACATTTAGAGCACGGAATCTTATCAGCAGAAGGATTATAAACACGAACATCACATGTACCAAATTTATTGTGGAAATAAGGACTTTTATATGATTTTGGCTGCACGTGTGCACTTTAGTAGACTGTTTTTGGATATATAGCGGATTATTTCGAATACCTTTTTCAACCATTCCACACCCCCCCCCTTCCATTCCCCCCACCCCCCCACCCCCCACCACTTTTTCCACACTGGTATGCACATCCACAAGGTGCCACTTGACACATATGATATATACAGCAGCACCATGTATGGATTTTGATTCTTTCATGTTTTATTTTATTTTATGAAGTATATAGCACATATATAGGAAATCACAAGTTTGATAGAGGAACAGCGCCATACCCTTCTACTAAATTAATCAATTCAGCTGTCCCCATTTATGGTGACTGCATGTTGGGTGGCAGCAGTTCCAAGTTGTTAGCAATCACATCTTCACTATCTCCACTGCGCGGGTCCACTACTCTTTCCAGCACTCGTGAATAGGGTTGCCACCTCATTCCTTAAGACCCCTTTCTCACCTTTGAGGCACTAGCGGTGCGCTTTTTTAAGGTCATGTGACCTTAAACTCATCCCGACCGTCGATGTACGTCAGCAGAATGGCACGGGTGGGCAAATGGGTATACCTGTATGTCCCCCCCGAGCCCGCGGCGGTCGGGTTCGTTAGAGGAGCGATCAGTCTCCAGGGCGAGACCAATGATTTATGGTCTGGCCCTGGTGATCGCTCCCAACGAATGAGAACCTTCCCCTGCCTGTGTAAGTGTAAACACAGGCAGGAGATAGTGATGTCACCTCTCCTTGTGGAGTCTTTTGGATTCCAGTGAAAGAAAGAGAGCGAGAGCATCTAACCGTGACTTACACCAACAGCACACTAGCACACATAGGTACACTTTCCACCCCCCCAGATCGCCCCCCAGTTAACCCTTTCACTCCCTGTCACTGTGTCACCAATTGCAGTTTTCAGATTTTTCACTGATCACTGCATTGGTGTCATTTGTGACTTCAATAAGTGTTAGGGCAGTTAGCAGTAGCCCCGTTAGGTCTAGGTTACCCCCCTTAATAAAGGTTTAACCCCTTGATCGCCCTCCAGTTAACCCTTTCACCCCCTGTCGCCAGTGTCACTAATCAATCGCTGTATTTGTGTCACTGGTGACGCTAGTTAGACAGTTAGGTGATTCGTTTCATCGTCAGGTTTTTATAGCCTCAGGTACCCCCATATATACTACCTGATAAAGGTTTTAACCCCCTGGTTAACCCTTTCACCCCCTGTCGCCAGTGATCACAGTATTAGTGTTATGAGTGACGCTGGTTAGTTTGCTTTTTATAGCATCAGGGCACCCGCCATATATTACCCAACAAAGGTTTAAAGCCCTGATCACCCGGTGGGTAATACCAGTTAGGTTTTAGCATCAGATAGGATCTGCGTCGCCCCAGGCAGCACCAGGTTAGTGCCAGTATCTCTAACACCCACGCATGCACCATACACCTCCCTTAGTAGTATAGTGTCTGAACAGATCAATATCTGATCTGATCAGAACTATACTAGCGTCCCCAGCAGTTTAGGGTTCCCAAAAACGCAGTGTTAGCAGGATCAGCCCAGATACCTGCTAGCACCTGCGTTTAGCCCCTCCGCCCAGCCCAGCCCACCCAAGTGCAGTATCAATCAATCACTGTCACATACAAAACACAACACACATAACTGCAGTGTTTGCAGAGTCAGGCCTTATCCCTGCGATCGCTAACAGTTTTTTTGGTAGCGTTTGAATCAGTCGCTAACATTCAGGAGCTTTTTTACCTGTGAGTCTCACTAGTGTACCAGTAAATTTAGAGACCAAAATGGCAAATCGAAGGTACACTAGTGAAGAGGCCTACACATTTCTGAGCATGACAGATAGTAAAGAGGAAGTCACTCATCTGTCAGATTCAGGCTCAGAATACGAACCTGTAGACAGCAGCGGCTCCATGACAGATAGTTCTGACGACGGAGTTGTGGTCCCTGCCAAGGTCAGGCGTACCAGACCCCGATCTTCTGCTGTCATTGAGGTGCAAGAACCGCAGGTCCCTCGTTTGGAGCAGTGAAGTACTAGCGCCGCTATTCCTTCTGGTGAACTGGCAAGCACCAGCGGCCTAGTACACCCTGGTCGTACATCCAGCACTGCAGTATCACGTGGTGACGTGGCGAGTCCCATAAGTGCAGTTCAAGCTGGCGAGGTGGCAAGCATGAGTAATGTCCCACTGCCACAGAGAAGAAGACAAACACAGGCTCATCGAGCCCATAGTGCCCTTCCTGCTGCATTTGCTAATCCTAAATGGGAACCCACCACTTCTGCAGCACCCGTACTTCCCCCATTCACTGGTCATTCCGGCATTCAGGTGAAAACAGTTGATTTTACATCATTGTATGCTGGTCAATTCATCGCCGCTAATCCCCAGCTAACCCTTGCCATAGAATGGAAACCAATTACGGTTTCTGAATTTTATACATTTCTGGCCCTATCCCTCCTAATGGGCGTAACTAAAAAAGAGTGAGTTGCGGTCATATTGGTCCACTGACCCAATTCACCATACGCCCGTGTTCTCTGCTTCCATGGCCAGGGCATGATACGAGCAGATCTTGCGGTTCATGCACTTCAACGACAACAAACTCTGTCGTCCTTGGGGTAACCCTGGATATGATCGGCTCTACAAAATTCGGCCCCTCGTTAACCACTTCAACCAACGTTTTGCAGCCTTGTTTACTCCCCATCAAGTTGTCTGCGTTAAGTTTTCTGGCCAATTGTCTTTCAAACAGTATCTTCCCAGCAAGCGTGCCAGATACGGGGGCAAGATGTATAAGCTCTGTGACAGGGCCACAGGCTATACATATAGTTTTATGGTTTACGTGGGAAGAGATAGTCACCTAGAGCCGCTGAACTGCCCAGATTACATAGGGAGCGCTGGTAAGATTGTATGGGACTTGGTGTCACCCTTATTCGGAAAGGGGTACCACTTGTATGTGGATAATTATTACACGAGCGTGCCACTTTTTAGTCACTTGTTTGATCAATAAATTGGAGCATGTGGCACCGTGCGATCTAATAGCCGGGGCTTTCCCCAGCGGCTTGTAGATTCCCGTCTCAGGCTGGGGGAGAGAGCCTGCTTGAAGTGTAATAACTTGCTGTGAAGTTGAGGGATAATAAGAATGTTTTCCTTCTTTCCTCCCTTCACGCAGACACAACAGTCCAAATTCCTACTGCGACTGGTGTTGTGGAGAAACCCCTCTGTGTCCACGAATATAACCTTAATATGGGAGGGGTGGAGCTTAATGACCAGTTGTTGGCGCCGTACCTAATTCAAACCAAAAAAAATACTGCGCTATCCCTAGATTTGATCAATAAAAATGTGTATATTGTGAACAAAAGTTAATTAATGCTGCTGCAACCATAAATGTGAGACAACCTCCACTTATTAACACTGTATATAAAAAAGGCTGCGCTGCTACTAGTGAGTGAGTGCAAAAGTAAATCACTTAAATAACCACAACTAATGCACCCATATGTGATGAATAAACAGTGAAGAAAGAATCAAATTTGAAATAAAATATTAACAAAAATTCCAACATAACTCCCATAAATTAAACATAAAAAATTGAGCATGAGAGGTCAGATTCAAAACTGGATGGAATAAGCAAAGTCCATAAAAAGAGTTCCTTGCTGGAAAAGTCTTTCAAAACAAGAAATACCTAATTTCCCGTAAGGCCAGATGCTGGTACAAAAAAGTGTCTGTTTATTTATTTCAATTGGCTTTGCTGAATGCTTTTGTGCTATACAAAGCTTCAGGACGAACTGGATCCTTCCTTAAATTCCAGGAAGAGATCATCAGAGCCCTTCTGTTTCCAGACGGGGCTCTGGCCCAACTTCCCAATCCAAATGCAGTAAGCCGGCTGCATGAGAGGCATTTTCCGTATGTCCTCCCTGGTACCCCTACCCAACTAGCCCCCCAAAGAAAATGTTGTGTCTGTAGAAAGCGCGGATATAGGCATGACACCCGCTATTTTTGTCCTTCCTGTCCTGACCATCCTGGTCTTTGCATTTGTGAATGTTTTGAACGCTACCACTCACTAGTGGAGTTTTAGCGTAGGGTACAGCACTGCACAGACTAGGTCACACTTACACAGGGTCTCCAAAGATGCCATCGCATTTTAGGAGACCCGAACCTGGAACCATTACAGTTACAACCACTACAACCTTTACAGTTACAAAAAAAAGTGTAAAAAAAAAAAAACAAAAAATAAAAAAAACAAAAATAGTTGTCATTTTTTTTGTTCTCTCTCTGTCTATTCTTTCTCTATTTTTCTGCTCTTTTTTACTGTATCCTACAATGCAATGTTTTATTGTTACTATGTTTTATCATGTTTACTTTTCAGGTATGTAATTCTTTTATACTTTACTGTTTACTGTGTTTTATTGTTAACCATTTTTTTGTTTTCAGGCACACCATTCAGCTGCAGCGCGGATTTATTTATCTTGACAACAATAGCGTTTGCTCCCACGATATGTAAAGCCGTGACTCCAGTGCTGTCGGGGGTGATTTCACTGCCACAATTAAAAAAAAGAGCATATATACCAAAGCCTGGGGGCAGGGGTGGAGGAGTGATTTGCTCCTAACATTAGGGGCGGATGCTCCCATGCTTCGGCATATATTTTTTAGGAACATATCGCGTTAAAAAATGTTTTATTTTTACTATGATTTATGATATTTGCTTTGCAGGTGTGGTAAGTCTTATGCCCTGTACACACGGTCGGATTTTACGATGGAAAATGTGTGCTAGGACCTTGTTGTCGGAAATTCCGACCGTGTGTGGGCTCCATCACACATTTTCCATAGGAATTTCCGACACACAAAGTTTGAGAGCTTGCTATTAAATTTTCCGACAACAAAATCCGTTGTCGGAAATTCCGATCGTGTGTACACAAATCCGACACACAAAGTGCCACGCATGCTCAGAATAAATTAAGAGACGAAAGCTATTGGCTACTGCCCCATTTATAGTCCCGACGTACGTGTTTTACGTCACCGCGTTCAGAACGATCGGATTTTCTGACAACTTTGTGTGACCGTGTGTATGCAAGACAAGTTTGAGCCAACATCCATCGGAAAAAATCCATGGATTTTGTTGTCGGAATGTCCGATCAATGTCCGATCGTGTGTACAGGGCATAACTGTTATACTGTAATGTTGTTTTGTTTTATTGTTAACCATCATTTGCTTAGCAGGTACGCCATTCAGCTGCAGCACAGGTTTATTTATCTTGACAGCAACAGCGTTTGCTCCCACGATATGTAAAGCCAATACTCCAGTGCTGTCGGAGGTGATTTCACCACCAGTTAAAAAAAAGAGCATATATCCTGAAGCATGGGGGCAGGGGTGGAGGAGCGATTTGCTCCTAACATTAGGGGCGGATGCCCCCATGCTTCGGCATATATTTTTTAGGCCCAGATTGCATTAAAAAAAAATTTATTTTTACTAAGTTTTATTGTATTTTATTTGCAGGTGTGGTAAGTCCTACTGTTATACTGTAATGTTACTTTGTTTTATTGTTAACCATCATTTGCTTAGCAGGTACGCCATTCAGCTGCAGCACTGATTTATTTATCTTGACAGCACAGCGTTTGCTCCCACGATATGTAAATCAGCGACTCCAGCTCTGTAGGAGGCGATTTCACCACCACAGTTAAAAGAAAATGGTGCATGTATGCCCATCAATAGAAGTTGGTGGATGAAGGGTGGTATTCTAATGGTGGGCATACCCATTGGTCAGTCTCTTTTTTTTGTTCAGCCCACAGGCTGCATGAAAAAAAAAGAACATTACAATGTATGCCCAACAAGGACCAGCAACGTACTGGTATGTTGCCGGACTTTGAGTGGTTATACCAGAATGATGCCTGCAGGTTTAGGTATCATCTTGGTATCATTCTTTTCAGCCAGCGGTCGGCTTTCATGTAAAAGCAACCCTAGGGGCTAATTAGCCTCTAGACTGCTTTTATAAGCAGTGGGAGGGAACAACCCCCCCCCCATCTTCCATGGTTTTCTCGGGCTCTCCTGTCCCAACAGGAAACCCGAGAATGCAGCCGGTGGTTCCGTCAGCTGGCCATAGAGCTGATCAGAGACCAGAACGGCTCCAATCATGGCATCTCTATGGCCTAAGAAACCAGAAGCTACGAACATTTCATGACTTAAAATGAAAGGAACAGTTTAAAATTATAATAAAAAAGCAAAATAAATAATTAAAAAAAAAAGCACCCCTGTCCCCCCCGTGCTCACGCACAAAGGCGAACGCAAGAGTCGGTCTGGTGTCATTTGTAAACAGCAATTGCACCATGCATGTGAGGTATCACCGTGAATGTCAGATCGAGGGCAGTCATTTTAGCAGTAGACCTCCTCTGTAAATCTAAAATGGTAACCTGTAAAAGATTTTAAAGGCTTTTAAAAATGTATGCAGTTTGTCGCCACTGCACGTTTGTGCGCAATTTTAAAGCATGTCGTGTTTGGTATCCATGTTCTCGGCAAAAGATCATCTTTTTTATTTCAGCAAACATTTGGGCAATGTAGTGTGTTTTAGTGCATTAAAATGAAAAAAAAAAATGTGTTTTTTCCCAAAAAATTGCGTTTGAAAAATCGCTGTGCAAATACTGTGTGAAAAAAAAAATGCAACACCCACCATTTTAATCTATAGGGCCTTTGTTTTAAAAACATATATAATGTTTGGGGGTTAAAAGTAATTTTTTTTGCAAAAAAAAAAAAAATTTTAATGTAAACAAAAAGTGTCAGAAAGGGCTTTGTCTTCAAGTGGTTAGAAGAGTGGGTGATGTGTGACATAAGCTTCTAAATGTTGTGCATAAAATGCCAGGACAGTTCAACCCCCCCAAATGACCCCTTTTTGGAATGTAGACACCCCAAGCTATTTGCTGATAGGCATGTTGAGTCCATGGAATATTTTATATTTTGTCACAAGTTTTGGGAAAATTAAACTTTTTTTTTTTTTTTTTGCACAAAGTTGTCACTAAATGATATATTGTTCATGGCATGGTTATATGTGGAAATACACCCCAAAATACATTCTGCTGGTTCTCCTGAGTACAGGGATACCACATGTGTGAGACTTTTTGGGAGCCTAACCGTGTACAGGACCCCGAAAACCAATTACCGCCTTCAGGATTTCTAAGGGTGTACATTTTTTATTTCACTCCTCACTACCTATCACAGTTTTGAAGGGCATAAAATGCCAAGATAGCACAATCCCCCCCTCCAAATTACCCCATTTTGGAAAGTAGACACCCCAAGGTATTTGCTAAGAGGCATGGTGAGTATTTTGCAGATCTCATTTATTTTTAAAAATGAAGAAAGGAAAGAAAAATGTAATTTTGTTTTCTTTTTTCAAATTTCAAAACTTTGTGACAAAAAGCGAGATCTGCAAAATACTTAACATGCCTCTCAGCAGATAGCTTGGGGTGTCTACTTTCCAGAATGGGGTCATTTGGGGGGGGGGGGGGGGGGGTTGTGCTATCTGGGAATTTCATGGCCTCCGAAACTGTGATAGGTAGTGAGGAACTGAAATCACCATTTTACGCCCTTGAAAGCCTGAAGGCGGTGATTGGTTTTCGGGGTCCTGTACATTGGTAGGCTCCCAAAAAGTATCCCTGTACTCAGGAGAAGCAGCAGAATGTATTTTGGGGTGTCATTCCACAAATAACCATGGCATGTTTGAGCAATATATCATTTAGTGACAACTTTGTGCAAAAAAACTAAAAAATTTTCACTTTCCTGCAACTTGTGGCAAAATATAAAATATTCCATGGACTCAACATGCCTATAGCTTGGGGTGTCTACTTTCAAAAATGGGGTCATTTGGGGGGGGGGGTTGTGCTATCTTGGCATTTTATGGCCTTCAAAACTGTGATAGGTAGTGAGGAGTGAAATCAAAAATTTACACCCTTAGAAATCCTCAAGGTGGCGATTGGTTTTCGGGGTCCTGTACACGGATAGGCTCCCAAAAAGTCTCACACATGTGGTATCCCCGTACTCAGGAGAAGCAGCAGAATGTATTTTGGGGTGTCATTCCACATATAACCATGGTATGTTTGAGCAATATATCATTTAGTGACAACTTTGTGTAAATTTTTTTTTTCGTCATTTTTCAATCTCTTGTGACAAAAAATAAAATATTCAATGAGCTCAACATGCCTCTCAGAAATTTCCTTGGGGTGTCTACTTTCCAAAATGGGGTCATTTGGGGGGGGGGGGTTGTACTCAGTGCTGTGTTTTGGCCTACGCCAACAAGGCCCAGGCCTAGGGCGGCATTTTGCGGGGGGCGGCAAAAAAGCCGCCCCCACCAAAACGGCACCCGTACCCTCCTCCCGCACAGCAGGGGACATCAGGGAAGTACAGCTTAGGAGTGCAGTGGCATCGCGGCTGCAGATGGGGCCAGAAAGCAGTTTAAGCAGGAGCTGTCAAGCCGCCCCCGTAAAGCTGTGATTCTCTCTGAATGGCCCTCTGCTGTGGCCAATCATGGGGAGGGAAACAGGGGGCAGGAAGCTGGGCGGCGGCGCGGCAAAATCAATTAGAGCCTCTCTCTCTCTCTTCTCCCTTCGGCTGACAGAAAAGGGAGGGGGGCGAGTGGGGGAGTTCTCTGCTGCTGCCGAGTTCTCTGGTAAATGGAGCAGCAGCGCTGTGACAGGGAGAGGAGAGCTGTGGGTTGTCCGTGTATCTCCCCGCTCACTTCCCCCTCCCCTTTCTGTCAGCCGAACGGAGAAGAGAGAGAGAGCGGCTCTAATTGGTTTTGCCGCGCCGCTGCCCAGCTTCCTGACCGCTGTTTCCCTCCCCATGATTGGCCACAGCAGAGGGCCAATCAGAAGACTCTGGGGGCATCATGGGAAAAGTAGTCCCTGAAGAGTGGCGGCCCCTGTGTGTCCACAGACATCATGCTAAAGCCCCCAGGATGCATGCACTCTGCTGGGGGGGGGTTACAGGAGGAAAAAAAGAGTACTGTGCTGGGGGAAGCCAGAGAGGGAGCCACACTGTACCCGCACCACCAGAGCCATGCTGTACCCACACCACCAGAACCACACTGTACCCGCACCACCAGAGAGCCACGCTGTACCCGCACCACCAGAGAGCCACGCTGTACCCGCCGCACCAGAGCAACGCTGTACCCGTACCACCAGAGCCACGCTGTACCCACACCACCAGAGCCACGCTGTACCCACACCACCAGAGCCACACTGTACCTGCACCACCAGAGAGGGAGCCACGCTGTACCTGCACCACCAGAGAGGGAGTCACGCTGTACCCGCACCACCAGAAAGAGAGCCACGCTGTTCCCGCAACACCAGAGAGCCACGTTGTTCCTGCACCACCAGAGAGGGAGAAAGATGAAGCCAATGCCAGGGTAGAGACATGCTACACTACTGACTAGAGTTGACCTGGGCAACCCAGAGCGAGCGAACATCCAGCCGGAGGGATCACTGTTGCAGTTTCACCGGGTCTGGTAAGAGAGCCTATTGGCCATTATCCATTACTGTTCCCAGGAGCTGAGCCATTAGGAAGTGTCTAACCTGATATCCTCTAGGCCAACTCTAGTGACGCCACTGTCCCGGAGCCCACAACAAGTTTCGGCACTGAGTTTCGGTGACTGGCCAAACAGGGATGTGCCAGCGTGGGCACCCGGGACATCTGCCGCCCGGAGTCCCACAAGCGGCGATGGGCTTTCCGTAGCAGCTGACACCTCTCTCCCCACTGTCAGCCACACACACTCAGTACACAGCCAGGAGGAGGAGGAGCCACAGAGGAGGGACATGACTTCAGTGCAAGAGTCTCCCAAAGCACCTAGCACATATCCCCTTACCCCCCAAATGAAAAGATGCCGTATCGCTCACTGTCCTCCTCCCGCCGTGTCCCTCTGTCCTCCCATGAAGATGACAGGGCAGATCTTAAAAAGGAAGGGGTGTGGCGTTGACAGGAAGGGGAGGGTCATAGTTAAATTAGGGGGTGCGCAAGCTTAGTCAGGCCTAGGGCAGCACAAAACCTAAATACACCACATGTTGTACTGCCCTGCCATTTTAGCACCTCAAGAAATGAGATTGGTAATCATAAACTAAAAGCTGCGTAAATTCCAGAAAATGTACCCTAGTTTGTAGACGCTATAACTTTTGCGCAAACTAATAAATACACGCTTGTGTAAAAAAAGTGCAGCTCTAAATATAAATGAAGAAAGTTGCTGTGAGCAGCTTATGCTGAAAAAATGTGCTAAATTATAACCATAAAACTGTGGACATTTTTTCCATAAACCACATTCAAAACAAATAAAGTGCTTAAAGTGACCAAAGAACATCTATACATATACAACATATATAAAAGTTCATACACTGTGGTGCTGTGTATCTTTAATAAAGAGCATCATTCATAGAGGTGAATATAAACTTGACCACCTGAAGAGCCCGTCACCATAGGTAGATTAAAGGCTTACCGGAAAGCCTGCGACCTCCCTTACTCAGGGCGGTCAAAACAGGCTTGTTGGATCTGAGATCCCTCAAGAAGATGTCATAGGGAATCCACACTGCACAATTCAGATTCCGGTGTTGGTGCCAAGATGCAAGCAAGCAAATATGTGTAAAAAGAAAAAAAGCTCCAATAGTGCAAATTTGCTAAAAAAAATTAGCTTTAATAAAAAAGTGCATGCAGTGCCGCATGAAATGAGATGACCCACACTGAGTTTCTCAGACTAAAAGGTAAAATTGGAATTCCAAATAC
This sequence comes from Aquarana catesbeiana, assembly GCF_042186555.1. Taxonomy (NCBI): domain Eukaryota; kingdom Metazoa; phylum Chordata; class Amphibia; order Anura; family Ranidae; genus Aquarana; species Aquarana catesbeiana. Next base: position 156,612,107 of record NC_133329.1, read on the forward strand.
AGATAAACTCACATAGACACGTGAGGGCGATCGCGCATGCGCAGAGCGTGTGTGCGTAGCGACCCGACGATCGCTTCGTCAGATGTGACGTCATCAGGGGTACGCTTGCTGATATTTTTCTTACCAAAGACATGTGGCTGAATACATTTTGGCCTAAATGTATGACTCAAATTGAGCTTATAATTTTTGTTTTATAACAAAAAGTAGAAAATATAATTTTTTTCAAAATTTTCAGTCTTTTTCCATTGCCTTCCTCTGGATCAACTGTGGTTATAGTATTGGGTATATTGGATTGTACGATATTTTTTTTTTTTTTATGGTTGAACTGGATGGACTTGTGTCTTTTTTCAACCTGACTAACTATGTAACTATGTAACTATATCGCAAAAAATAAAAACCGCAGAGGCAATCAAATACCATCAAAAGAAAGCTCTATTTGTGGGAAAAAAAGGACGCAAATTTCGTTTGGGTACAGCACTGCATGACTGCGCAATTACCAGTTAAAGCAATGCAGTGCCAAATTGTAAAAAGTGCTCTGGTCAGGAAGAGGGTAAATTCTTCCGGGGCTGAAGTGGTTAAAAAAATATGAAAAAAGAGCTGTTTTAAGGCGCTTTGGAAGCGCTGCCCATTCATTTCAATGAATTAATTTCAATGAATGGGCAGGGCCTTTTTTGATACCCTCCAAACATGCCCCAAAGATGCTGCTTGCAGGACTTTTTTCACCGCCCCACAAGCGCACGGCCTTAGTGTAAAAGCATCCATTTAAATTAATAGGAGGCAGTTTTCACGCGCTATTTTTAGCGCAAAAGCGCCTGAAAACTGCCTCAGTGTGAAAGGGGTCTTAGGGCCAGTTCACACCACATGCAGTCCAGTGCGTTTTTTTGCTGATTTTGAAAGTAGGTTATATGGTTTTCAATTAAAAAAATTACACATTAGTGCTTGCAGTTTCAGTGCGATCCAGTTCCAGAAAAAAAAGTAGAACATGCTGCATTTTTCCTGTACTGGACTGTACTGGAACGCTGTAAAACGCATCAAAAACACACTGGAACACTTATTTAAGATTAAGAAAAGAGAGGTGGAAAAATGCACTGAACTGCATCAAAAATGCACCAAAAACGCACTGGAACGCGCCAAAAATGCGCATGCAGAAAAGCATCTGGAATGCATTCGGACTGCGTTTCTATGGTGTGAACTGGCCCTAAAACCCGAACACATATGAATTACACAGGTTCTGAGGCTAATTTAATGCAGATAAGGCACCAAGTGAGTTTACCGCTTCCTGCCCGCCGGCCATCAAATGATGGCTGGGCGGCATGCCTCTTGTTCTGGGTGGACGTCATATGACAGCCCTCCAGAACGACCACTCACGTGTGCCTGTGGGGGCGCGCATCGCGGCGATCGGTGGTGCGGTGTCTCAGTCTAACACACCGCTAAACCGATCTCGGTAAAGAGCCTCTGACGGAGGCACTTTACCACGTGATCAGCCATGTCCAATCACAGCTAATCACGATGTAAACAGGAAGAGCCGTTGATCGGCTTTTCCTCACTTGCGTCTGACAGATGCGAGTAGAGGAGAGCCGATCGGCTGCTATCCTGACGGGGGGTCTGTGCTGATTGTTTATCAGCGCAGCCCCCCCTCGGATGCCCACCCAGGACCACCAGGATGCTGCCAGGACCACCAGGGATGCCACCACACTGGACCACCAGGTATGCCACCCTAGACCACCAGGGAAATGCCAATCAATGACCAGGCAGCTGCCAATCAGTGCCCATCCACAATGCCTGCCAGTGCTATCAGTGATGCCTATCAATGCCATCTATCAGTGCCACGTATCAGTGCCCAGCAGTGAGCAGTGCCGCCTATCAGTGCCACCCATAAGTACCCATCTGAGCCGCCTATCAATGCCCATCAGTGCTGCATATCAGTGCCACCTACCAGTGCCGCCTATCAGTGCCCATCAGTGCCACCTCATTGGTGCCACCTTATCAGTGCCCGTCAATGCCGCCTTATCAGAACAGAACAGAAAAAAAAAAAATTTTTTCAAAATTTTAGGTCTTCTTTTATTTGTTTAGCAAAAAAAAAACGCAGAGGTGATAGACTACCACCAAAAGAAAGCTCTATTTGTGGGAACAAAATTATAACAATTGTGTTTGGGTACAGTGTAGCATGACTGCGCAGTTGTCATTTAAACAGCGACAGCGTTGAAAGCTGAAAATTGGCTTGGACAGGAAGGGGGCCCTGTATTGAAGTAGTTAATTACCACCTTAATCAGCCACAGAACCTGTGTAATTAACCGCTTCAGCCCCGGACCATTTGGCTGGCCAAAGACCAGAGCAATTTTTTCAATTCTGCACTGCGCCACTTAACTGACAATTACGCGGTCGTGTGATATGGCTCCCAAACAAAATCGACGTCCGTTTTTCCCCACAAATAGAGCTTTCTTTTGGTGTTATTTGATCACCTCTGCGGTTTTTATTTTTTGCGCTATAAACAAAAAAAGAGTGACAATTTTGAAAAAACGCATTATTTTTTACATTTTGCTATAATAAATATCTCCAAAAAATATATAAAAAAACATTTTTTTTCCTCAGTTTAGGCCGATACATATTCTTCTACATATTTTTGGTAAAAAAAATAAAAATCGCAATAAGCGTATATTGATTTGTTTGCGCAAAAGTTATAGCATCTACAAAATAGGAAATAGTTTTATGGCATTTTTATTAATAATTTTTTTTTTTTACTAGTAATGGCAGCGATCAGCAATTTTTATCATGACTGCGACATTATGGCGGACACGTCGGACAATTTTGACACATTTTTGGGACCATTGGCATTAATACAGCGATCAGTGCGATTAAAAATGCATTGATTACTGTAAAAATGTCACTGGCAGTGAAGGGGTTAACACTAGGGGGCAGTGAAGGGGTTAATGTGTGTCCTAGGAAGTGTTATAACTGAAGGGGGATGTGGACTGTGCAGGGAAACTAACAGATCGCCTGTTCATACTCTGTATGAACAGAGGATCTGTCAGTTCTCCCCTCAGAGAACTGGAAACTATGTGTTTACACACACTGATCCCAGTTCTCCGTGTGCCCCGAGTGATCGCGGGAGCCCGGCGGTGGTCGAGACCGCTGGGGACTCGCATCGGCTCCGTGGGCGAGCAGTGGCCGTCTATGGTACCGACGTACCATGACGGCGATTTGCCTGCCTGTACCATTCTGTCACAGTAGAACTGCGACGGACGGTCGGGAAGCTGTTAATATGTGTTCGGTTTTACAGGGATGAGGTGGCAACCCTACTCGTGCACAGCACTTGATTGAGATCAGGCTCTGGTAAGTATAAGAGGGGGCTGGTGGGATCCTGTGACACAGAAGGTTTTGTACTGAGAATTTTCGTATAATTGTTCGTATGAATATTGATACTAAAATCTATAATGCCGCGTACACACGATCGGAAATTCTGCCAGCAAAAGACAGATGAGAGCTTTTGGTCGGAAAATGCGACTGTGTGTATGCTCCATCAGACTTTTGCTGGCTGAATTCCAGCCAGCAAAAGATTGAGAGCACGTTCTCAATTTTTCGGTCGGAAAAAAGTCCTATTTGAAAATGCGATTGTCTGTAGCAATTACGCGCAAAATTCCTACGCATGCTCGGAAACAATTCAACGCATGCTCGGAAGCATTGAACTTCATTTTCTCGGCTCGTCGTAGTGTTGTACGTCACCACGTTCTTGATGGTCGAAAGTTCAGCAAACTTTTGTGTGACCGTGTGTATGCAAGGCAAGCTTGCGCGGAATCCCGTCGGAAAAGCCATCATATCTTTTTCCAACGAGAAGTCAGATCGTGTGTACGTGGCATTAGTGTATACCCAGCTTAAAATAGAACTATAGGCAAAACTTTTTTTTCATTTTGGACAGAGGAAGGGAGAGTTGTAACCCCTGTCAGATTTTTTTTCACCATCAGTGTCCCATTGTGGAGATTTTCCTTTACTTCCTATCCTATGGTTCTGAGAAGCAGCTACACAGGGTCGCAGCCACGGTCCTGGACAGGGAGCTAAAGCAGACCATTTTCCAGGGAGCAGAGTCTAAGAGCCAGCAGGTTTTCACCGGGGCTTCTGACGGGGAGGATGGATTTGGCTGCAGCTGACTCCAGGTCATGGCCCCCAGGGTCTCCTAGCTCATGCTCATGGCTGGCTCTGGTGGATAGAGAGGAAGCAGCAGTCCAGGACAACAAGGAATAGTCAGGGGGACAAGTCAAAGGTTGGGGCAACAAGCAGAAAGGGATGGTCAGAAGAACGAGCTGAAGGTCTGGGCAACGTGCAGGCAGGGATGGTCAGGAGAACAAGCCAAAGTCGGTACACGGAAATCAAACGTAGAGCACATGGCAAGAATCACCCAGGGAAGTCTTCACACAATTGTTGCTCGGGCAAGGCTGGTTTGCAGTGCATGGGGGAAAATAGTCTTTCCTGTTAGCGGCTGGGGTGGAGTCATGCTGAGAGAAGGTTACTTAAACACACAGGTGTGAGAACACGGTCTCTAAAGCTGATAGACAGACCAGAGAGGTAAGCAGACAGTCAGGGCATGAAACATTACTGCAGATTCATGACAAAGAAGAAGTTCTGCAGAAGTTATCAGCTACAGTCCAGGTTACAGGAGGAAGCAATGTGGTTCAATACAGTTATCAGTACAACAGGCATGATGAAATGCACATGTAATGGGCTAAAACACAGGCACATTTTACTGCTCGTGTGAACATAATAGCACATAGACCTCCCCCATTCCTGCCTTCCTAGTGCCCCCTCTAATCTCCAAGTTGTTCAGGTGCTTTCAGTTGTCAGGGACCCCCATACCCATGTGATAGTACATAGACCTGGCCACTGGCCTTTAAAGCGCCCAGAGCTGCATTGTGAGAGTAAAACACTACTAAATAGCCTATAGAAATTTGGAATATGGCTGCAATAGATGAGTGCCATCATCCCTAATAAATGTAAATGGAGAAATCCCTCAAGGGGCGGGACTATCGCGGCACTGGTAGATTAAAGTCAAAGAGGTAGTAAGAATTGTAAAAATATCAAATTTTATTACAAACTAAACATATACAAAACATCAAGTGAAAATGGTGTATAACAACAATATATAAATAGTGGAAAGATTAGATACAGAGATTAACACGTTTCGGGACTCCTTCTTCATAGATGTCTTCAATATACAGTACATACAACTTTCTGCAAGATAAAATTACATATTGATATCCAAATATATATATATATATATATATATATATATATATATATATATATATATATAATATATATATATATATATATCAGCATATACATTAGCAGAACCATAATGAAACTGCACTCGCCCAAATTTTTCAGTGATAAATCATATTGTGAAGCTTAAGAACATGCATCAGCGGGCCATGCGTTGTTATTCCCTGACACCCAGCCTGATGTGAACACTCAGAACAGGCTTGCAGAGATTCCCCCTGGATGCGGTCTGAAGAGACGGGGACTGTGTGATGATAGAAGATGGATATGCTCCCAAATGGGAACTTGGATCTAAAGGGGGAAATGGCATGTAAATGTATGTGTTAATGCACCGAAGTATGCAGGTATATGGTATATTTTGTGGGAATTTCAGAGACGTGGTTCAACAGCTCTCATGATTGGCTGGCAACCATTCAAATGTATTCCCTTTGTCGTAGGGATAGAGGGTTAAAAAGGGGGAGGGGTATGCCCATATATCAGGAATAATGTACAAGTGAATAAGAGAGATGACATCATTAAGGAAGCTAGGGAGGAGGTGGAATCCTCATGGGTAGAGCTCCAAAGGGATGAAGCTGAGGGCAAAATAATACTGGGAGTATGCTATAGGCCCCCTAACCTGAGGGAGGAGGGGGAGAGGGACCTCCTATCACAATTTGGATTAGCAGCAAGGATGGAAAGCGTTATCATAATGGGGAATTTTAATTATCCAGACATCGACTGGGCCTAGGGCACCACGTATTCGTCTAAGGCTTGCCAGTTCCTAAATGTCTTGCAGAATAATTTCATGGGTCAGATGGTAGACACACCAACTAGAAACAAAGAGTTACTAGATCTACTGATTAACAACAATACAGACCTGATCACGGATGTGGAAATACGGGGCAATTTAGGAAACAGCGATCTCAATTGGCTTCAGTATAAATCACACAAATAGAAAACATAAGGGGAATACAAAGACTCTGAATTTCAAAAGCGCCAACTTCCCTAAACTACGAACCCTGCTAGAATATATAAATTGGAATAAAATCTTAGAAACAAAGAACACGGATGAGAGATGGGTTTGCTTTAAGAGCATAATAAATAAGGGCATTAGCCAGTGCATCCCACTGGGAAATACATTTTAAAAGAGCGAACAAAAGTCCTTTTTTAAATGCATATAAAAGCAAAGGAGAAGGCCTTCAAAAAATACAAGGCTGAGGGATCATCATCAGCATTCAGACTTTACAAAGCATGCAACAAGACATGTAAGGGTGCAATTAAGGTGGCTAAGACAGAACACGAAAGAACAGCGGAGGAGAGCAAAAAACATCCCAAGAAATTCTTTAAGTATATAAACAGTAAAAAAAGGGAGGACAGGCCATATTGGCCCCATAAAGAATGAGGAAGGGCATCTGGTTACAAAGGACGGGGAGATGGCGAAGGTATTGAATTTATTCTTCTCCTCAGTCTTCACAAGGGAATTGGGGGCTTCAGTAACCAAAACTGCAGTGTTTATCCTCATGACACATCACAGGAATCACCCTCATGGCTAACAGAGGACAGAATTAGAAATAGACTTGGGAAACTTAACATTAATAAATCACCGGGACCAGATGGCTTGCACCCGAGGGTACTTAGGGAACGCAGTCAAGAAATTGCCAGACCATTGTTCCTAATTTTTTCTGACAGTCTACTGACTGAAATGGTACCAGCTGATTGGAGAAAAGCCAATGTAGCATCAATATTTAACCACTTGCCGTCCGCCATATAGCAAAATGACGTTGGCAAAGTGGTTGCGATATCCTGACCGGACGTCATATGACGTAGTCAAGATAACAGGCTACTGCACGCCCCCGGGGATCGTTGCTGCGGCGTGTCAGTCTGACACACTGCAATTCTGATCTAGGTAAAGAGTCTCTCACAGAGACTCTTTACCACATGATCAGCTGTGTCCAATCACGGCTGATCACGATGTAAACAAGAAGTGCCATTTATCGGCTTTTCCTCACTCGCGTCTGACAGACGCAAGTAGAGGAGAGCCGATCGACTGCTCCTCTGACAGGGGGGTCTGATTGTTTATCAGCGCAGCCCCCCTCGGATGCCCACCCAGGGCCACCAGGGATGGCCAGCACTGATGGCCACCAGGGATGGCATCCCTGGTGGCCATGGGTGGCAATATGTGCCCACAAATTATGCCAATGTGTGCGCACACATGATGCCAATGTGTGCCCACACATGATGCCAATCAGAGCCCGACAGAAATACCTAGCAGTGCTTCCTAATCAGTGATACCAATCAGTGCCATCCATCAGTGTCAGTGTCCATCCATACCCACCTATCAGTGCCCATCAGTGCCGCCTATCAGTGCCACCCATAAGTACCCAGTGCCGCCTTTTATTGCCCATCTGTGCCGCCTATGAGTGCCCATCTGTGCCACCTATGAGAACCCATCAGTGCCACCTATCAGTGCCCATCAGTGCCACATCATTGGTGCCACCTCATCTGTGCTCATCAGTGCAGCTTCATCAGTGCCCATCACTGAAGGAGAAAATGTACTTATTTACAAAATTTTATGACAAACTAAGAAAACCCTTTTTTTTTTCAAAATTGTTTAGCAAAAAATAAAAACCGCAGAGGTGATCAAATACCACCAAAAGAAAGCTCTATTTGTGGGAAGAACAGCGTAGCATGACCGCGCAATTGTCATTTAAACAGCGACATCGCTGAAAGCTGAAAAATGGTGTGGGCAGGAAGGGGGGAAAGTGCCCTGTATTGAAGTGGTTAAAAAAGGGCCAAAATACATCTCTGGGAATTACAGACCAGTTAGCCTTACATCAATAGTATGCAAGCTCTTGCAGGGGTGATAAGGGACTATATACAGGATTTTAGTAATGAAAACGGTATCATTAGCAGTAATCAGCATGGAATCATGAAGAATCATTCTTGCCAAACCAATCTATTAACCCTCTATGAGGAGGTGAGCCCGTAGGAAGGCCCGTAGATGTGGTGTATCTGGGTTTTGCAAAAGCATTTGATTAAATTTGTCCATAAATGACCTGGAGGATTGGGTAAACAGTTCAATCTCTGTATTTACGGACGATACTAAGCTAAGCAGGGCAATAACTTCTCCGCAGGATGTGGAAACCTTGCAAGAAGATCTGAATAAATGAATGGGGTGGGCAACTACATGGCAGCCCCGGAAGATTTTACCCCCTTTCTGACCAGAGCACTTTTTGCGATTCGGCACTGCGTCGCTTTAACTGACAATTGCGCGGTCGTGCAACGTTGCACCCAAACAAAATTGACGTCCTTTTTTTCCCACAAATAGAGCTTTCTTTTGGTGGTATTTGATCACTGCGGTTTTTATTTTTTGCGCTATAAACAAAAAAAGAGCGACAATTTTGAAAAAAACTAATTATTTTTCACTTTTTGCTATAACAAAAATCCCCCAAAAATATATTTAAAAAAAACTATTTTTTTCCTCAGTTTAGGCCGATATGTATTCTTTTACATATTTTTGGTAAAAATAAAAAAAAATCACAATAAGCGTATATTGATTATATATGCAAAAGGTTTGTGCAAAAGTTATGGCGTCTACAAAATAGGGGATAGTTTTATGGCATTTTTATTACTAATTTTTTTTTTTTACTAGTAATGGCGGCGATCTGTGGTTTTTATCAGGACTGCAACATTATGGCGGACACATCGGACAATTTTGACACATTTTTGGGACCATTGGCATTAATACAGCGATCAATGCTATAAAAATGCATTGACACTAGGGGGCGATCAATGGGTTAATGTGTTCCCTAGTGTGTGTTCTAACCGAAGGGGGGAGGGGACTGTGAAGGGGAGATGACAGATCGCTGTTCATACTCTGTATGAACAGACGATCTGTCTGTTCTCCCCTCAGAGAACCGGAAACTGTGTGTTTACACACATAGACCCCGGTTCTCCGACTGTCAATGGCGATCGTGGGAGCCCGGCAGTGATCGTGACTGACGGGCACTCGCATCGGCTCGGGAGGCGCGTGCCCCTAGTGGCCACAGGGCGAAGCGACGTTACATAACGTCATTTCGCGCAGCCGGCTGGTCGGCAAGTGGTTAAAAAGGGAGTCCCGCGAAAAAAAAAAATGTAAATGTCAGCAGCTACAAATACTGCAGCTGCTGACTTTTAAAATAAGGACACTTACCTGTCTCAGGGTCCAGCGATGTCGGCACCCGAGGCCGAACCGTTGCTCAGCTCTTGGGTGCTGCAGCTGCCATCTTCTGTAAGGAAATCAGGAAATGAAGCCTTGCGGCTTCACTTTCCAGTTCCCTACTGCGCATGTGCGAGTCGTGCTGCGCAATCAGAACGGCCCCTGCTGTCTTTGGGACCCGTGTGTATCCCAGCAGACAGCGCGGGGAGATGGGAATGGCGTAGACTCCCGTGGGAGTCTACGCCCGAAAGTTGGTGCAAATACCTGTATTAGACAGGTATCTGCACTCCCCATCCCCGTGGAAGGTGACAAATGTGACACTGGAGGGGGGGAGGGCTCCAAAAAAGCGGAGGTTCAATTTTTGTGTCAACCTCCTCTTTAACCGCCTGCCGACCGCCGGCCGTCAATTGACGGCCAGGCGGCGCGGCTCTCGTTGCGAGAGGGCGTCATATGACGTCCTCCCATTTAAACAGGGAATGCGCGCAATCGTGCGCGCGCATCCCTGTTCCTTCGGTGGCGGCGTGTCACGGAGACACCGCTCGCCATCGAGGGGGGTGAACAGCCATTGGACATGGCTGTTTACCACGTGATCGGCCGTGATGAAGTCACGGCCGATCACAGATAGGTCCACCCCATTGTGCACGGCGCATGCGCGCGATCGCGAGCGCGCTGCGCGTGCACGTCGGTGACGGAGTGTTCCCGGGAACACTACTCGTCACCGACGCCGGTAAACAGCCATTGGCTGGCTGTTTACCCACGTGATCGGCTGTGATCCATTCACAGCCGATCATAAATGTAAACACAGAGCGGTAACTAGCTGTTACCAGCTCTTCTCTCCTCACACACCGTTTTCAGTGTGAGGAGAGAAGAGCCAGAAGCAGTGAGTTACCGATCGGTGTTCTGTAGTGTCTGCACCAACACCACACCTGTCCCATCGCCCCCCCAATTGTCATCTGTCACCCAACAGTCACCAGTGTCACCCAATAAAGTGCACCTGTCACATAAGGGACTGCCATCAGTGACCGTCAGCGGTGCACCTGTCACTCGTCACAAATCAGTGACCATCAGCGGTGCACCTGTCACCCGTCACAAATCAGTGACCATCAGCGGTGCACCTGTCACCCGTCAGCCATCACCCATCACCCATCAGTGACCGCCAGCCGTCACCCGTCACCCATCGGTGACCGCCAGCCGTCACCCGTCACCCATCAGTGACCGCCAGCCGTCACCCGTCACCCATCAGTGACCGCCAGCCGTCACCCATCAGTGACCGCCAGCCATCACCCGTCACCCATCAGTGACCACCAGCGGTGCTCCTGTCACCCGTCACAAATCAGTGACCATCAGCGGTGCACCTGTCACCCGTCAGCCATCACCCGTCACCCATCAGTGACCGCCAGCCGTCACCCATCAGTGACCGCCAGCCGTCACCCGTCACCCATCAGTGACCGCCAGCCGTCACCCTTCAACCATCAGTGACCGCCAGTCATCACCCGTCACCCATCAGTGACCGCCAGCGGTGCTCCTGTCACCCGTCACAAATCAGTGACCATCAGCGGTGCACCTGTCACCCGTCACAAATCAGTGACCATCAGCGGTGCACCTGTCACCCGTCACAAATCAATGACCATCAGCGGTGCACCTGTCACCCGTCAGCCATCACCCGTCACCCATCAGTGACCGCCAGCCATCACCCGTCACCCATCAGTGACCGCCACCCGTCACCCATCAGTGACCGCCAGCCATCACCCGTCACCCATCAGTGACCGCCAGCCATCACCCGTTACCCATCACCTGTTACCCATCAGTGACCGTCAGCCATCACCGATCACCTGTCACCTTTTAGTGACCGTCACCCATCACCAGTAACTGTCCGTGGCCTGTCACCCATCAGTGACCATCGCCTGTCACACCGTCATCACCGATCAGTGAACATCAGCTGCCACCTATCGCACAGCCCATCAGTGACCGTCACCTGCCACCTGTCACACCGCGTCATGTCCAAAAGAGTATTCAGCAGTGAGGAGGCGTTCCAGATCCTCTCCATGACCGATGAGAGCAACGGGGAGTTCTCATCAGATTCCAATTTGGATTCTGATTCAAGTTCGGCATTTGAAGCAAATAGTGAATCGACAAATGATTCGGAGGAAGAATGGGTCCCTCCCAAAAGGGCACGGCACTCTGGAAACCAGGATTATATTCCCAGGCCCAGTACCAGCGCTGCCACCACCAATAGGCCCCAGGAACAAATTCCCAGGCCCAGTACCAGCACTGCCGCCAGCGTTAGGCCCCGGGAACAAATGCCCAGTACCAGCGCTGCCACCACCAATAGGCCCCAGGAACAAATTCCCAGGCCCAGTACCAGCGCTGCCACCAGCGTTAGGCCCCGGGAACAATTGCCCAGTACCAGCGCTGCCGCCGGCGATAGGCCCCAGGAACAAATGCCCAGACCCAGTACCAGTCCTGCCACATCACACCTGAGTACCAGCACAGGAAATTCCAATCCAACTACTGGAGTGTCACACCCCCCAAGAGCCAGGGCCTCTACATACATGACAGATGGTCTTGCCAACCCAATATGGCTGCCTTCCAACTCGGCATCGCCAATTATTCCCCCGTTCACAGCACTGCCAGGTGTGCAGACCAACACCCAAAATTTCTCAGAGATTGATTTCTTTCATATGTTTTTGCCCGACACTATGCTGCAATTTATTGTGGACCAGACAAATTTGTATGCCCAGCAATATATTGCCAACAACCCCCAATCATCCTATGCCCGTCCTTTTGAGTGGAGAGATCTGAATTTGGAGGAGTTCAAAATGTTTATGGGCCTCACCCTAAACATGGGGATTACAAAAAAAAATGAAGGACATGCCTATTGGTCCACCCACCCCATCCACAATATGCCCATTTATTCTGCCCTAATGTCCAGGTCCCGATACAAGATGATAATGCGCTTTCTTCACTTCAGCGACAACACCCAGTGCCCTCCCCACAATCATCCAAATTACGACAAGTTATACAAGATTCGCCCACTGATAAATTTCTTTTCTCAACAATTTGCAGAACTCTATGTCCCGATCATAAAATTTGCGTCGATGAGTCCCTGGTACCCTTTTCAGGCCGGCTAGGAATAAAGCAGTATATTCCTAGCAAAAGGGCCAGATACGGAGTAAAGTTATACAAGCTATGTGAGAGAGCCACGGGATATTTGTATGCATTCCGCATATATGAAGGAAAAGATTCCCAGCTCCAGCCCCCTGAGTGCCCGGCCTACATGGGCACAACTGGAAAGATTGTATGGGACCTGGCATACCCACTTCTAAACAAAGGATATCACATTTACGTTGACAACTTTTACACCAGCCTGCCCCTTTTCAAACACTTATACATCGCAAAAACCCTGGCCTGTGGAACCTCCAGAAAAAATAGAAAGGGCTTCCCACAATCTTTAGTGAACAAAAAGCTGCGAAGGGGGGAAAGAGCATCATTGAGATGCAACGAAGTACTGGCCTTGAGGTGGAAGGATAAGAGGGACGTGCACATGATGTCCACCATCCATGAAGACACTGCAATTGTGGTACAAAGAAGACAAGGTCCCATTGAAAAGCCAACATGTGTCCAAGATTATAATCTCTACATGGGGGGGTAGATTTTAACGATCAAATGATTCAGCCCTATTTGTCAATAAGGAGGTCCCGATTCTGGTATAAGAAGGTAGCAATTTATCTCATCCATTTGGCCATTTACAATTCCACGTAGTCTACACCAAATCCATTGAAAGCCCCGCCCCCTTCCTAAAATTCATAGAAGAAGTTGTCATGTCCCTCATCTATCACCAAAGACCCCCCCAAGAAGACCTTCGCTCTGAGGCTGTTTGCCGACTCAATGAGCGCCACTTCCTCTTCAGCATTCCACCATCTGAAGCAGGCCGAAGACGGCAAAAAAAATGTCGCGTGTGCACCAAAAGAGGATTTAGAAGAGATACCAGCTACCATTGTCCCCAGTGTCCCTCCCAACCTGGCCTTTGCATTGGTGAATGCTTCCAAATTTATCACACAGCCATAAAATATTAGCCCATATTTTTAACCATTTCCCCATTTTCATCATCTGTGCTGACCATTTTCCATTCTTTCCCAAATAACCATGCCACTGCCTTCCATGTGAACTGACCCTGGCCTGTTTTTTGACTATGCCTCTGCCTACCGTTTGGACTGCTTTCATGTGAACTGACCCTGGCCTGTTTTGTGACTATGCCTCTGCCTACCGTTTGGACTGCCTCCACATGAACTGACCCTGGCCTGTTTTATCAACTACTCTACTGCCTACCGCTTGGACTGCTTACATGTGAACCAACCCTGGCCTGTTTTATGGACTATGCTTTTGCCTACCGCTTGGACTGCTCTGTTGCCCTGCTACTGTAGTACACAGGGGTCTCACATATGTGAGGGGCTCCAGAATTGTTTTTCCGGTTGGAGAAAACAATTATTTTTGTTTTCTCCGGGTTTCGGAATTAGGGTCTGGAGTCCGGAGGCTTCATAGAGATTTGGGTGGGTCGAAGCCTCTACCCCTGTGCCCCTGTGCACAGGTCTTACCTGATTGTGGCCCTCAGCCTGCTGCTGACTTACTGCCACCATGCCCATGCCTGTCGCGGTACAATAATGAGTGTCTGCAGTTAACAGTGTACCAGGACCAATATTATGGCTGTGCTGGCTGTCTCTGCCTGGACAATTTCTATGGACTGTGCTGTGCCGACTATAGACAATATTCCTGCCTGCTGCCTGGATAGTTAATATTGCTGTCGCTAAGCACCTCCCTGCCTGCTGCCTGGACCAGTGCTCTCCTCTGTGGATACTACTAAAAGCACAGGTAATGCTTTTTTTTTTACCCTTTCTGCAATAGAATTTATTTTGGATTGTAATTCTTTGTATGTGCATGCTATGTGTTAGAAATATGAAGGGTTTTCAAAAATGATAGGTTGCCAGGAAATTATATGTCATTTATGCTCCTAGAACGCCTGATGGTGCTACTTTGATGTTGGGCCTCTGTATGTGGCCAGGCTGTGTAAAAGTCTCACACATGTGGTATCGCCATACTCAGGAGGAGTAGCAGAATGTATTTTGGGGTGTCATCTTTGCTACGTACATGCTATGTGTTGGAAATATCTGATAAATAGACAACTTTGTGTAAAAAAAAATGCGTTTTCATTTTTTCCCACATTTTCCAAAAACTTTTGGAAAAAAATGAACCGTTCAAAAGACTCATTATGCCTCATAGATTATACGTTGGGGTGTTTGCTTTCCAAAATGGGGTCATTTTGGGTGCAATTCCATTGTCCTGGTGCTCCAGGGCCTTCAAAAATGTAATAGGTGGTTGAGAAATGAGATGTGTCATTTATGCTCGTAGATCGCCTGATGGTGCTACTTCAATGTTGGGCCTTTGTATGTGGCCACGCTGTGTAAAAGTCTCACACATGTGGTATCGCTATACTCAGGAGGAGTAGCAGAATGTATTTTGGGGTGTCATCTTTGCTACGTACATGCTATGTGTTGGAAATATCTGATAAATTGACAACTTTGTGTAAAAAAAAATGTGTTTTCATTTTTTTTCCACATTTTCCAAAAACTTCTGGAAAAAAATGAACCGTTCAAAAGACTCATTATGCCTCATAGATTATACGTTGGGGTGTTTGCTTTCCAAAATGGGGTCATTTTGGGGGCAATTCCATTGTCCTGGTGCTCCAGGGCCTTCAAAAGTGTAATAGGTGGTTGAGAACTGAGATGTGTCATTTATGCTCGTAGAACGCATGGAGATGCTACTTCAATGTTGGGCCTTTGTATGTGGCCAGGCTGTGTAAGAGTCTCACACATGTGGTATTGCCATACTCAGGAGGAGTAGCAGAATGTATTTTGGGGTGTCATCTTTGCTACGTACATGCTATGTGTTGGAAATATCTGATAAATGGACAACTTTGTGTAAAAAAAAATGTGTTTTCATTTTTTTCCACATTTTCCAAAAACTTCTGGAAAAAAATGAACCGTTCAAAAGACTCATTATGCCTCATAGATTATACATTGGGGTGTTTGCTTTCCAAAATGGGGTCAGTTTGGGGGCAATTCTATTGTCCTGGTGCTCCAGGGCCTTCAAAAGTGTAAATGGTGGTTGAGAAATGAGATGTGAGGCTCGTAGAACGCATGAAGATGCTACTTCAAAGTTCGGCCTTTGTATGTGGCCAGGCTGTGTAAAAGTCTCACACATGTGGTATTGCCATACTCAGGAAGAGTAGCAGAATGTATTTTGGGGTGTAATTTGTTGTATGCATATGCTCTGAGAGAGAAATAACCTGTTAATATGACAATTTTGTAAAAAAATTAAAAAAAAAAAAAAAAATCTTCATTTTGCAAAGAATTGTGGGAAAAAATTACAACTTAAAAAAATTCACCATGCTACTTACTTAATACCTTGGAATGTCTACTTTCTAAAAAGGGGTCATTTAGGGGGTATTTGTACTTTTCTGACTTGTTAGTGTACCAAGAAATGAGATAGACCATCAGTACATCTGTGTGATCAGATGTGATCAATTTTCAGTGATTGGCACCATAGTTTGTAGACTCTATAACTTTCACAAAGATCAAATAATTTACACTAATTTGGGTTATTTTTACCAAAGCTATGTAGCAGTATAAATTTTGGTCAAAATGTATGAAGAAAAATTACTAATTTGCAAAATTTTATGACAGAAACAAAGAAAAAGGCATTTTTTTCACAAAATTTACGGTCTTTTTTATTTATAGCACAAAAAATAAAAAACCCACTAGTGATTAAATACCACCAAAAGAAAGCTCTATTTGTGTGAAAAAAAGGACGCAAATTTCATATGGGTACAGTGTTGCACGACTGAGTAATTGTCATTCAAAGTGTGAGAGCGCTGAAAGCTGAAAATTGGTCTGGGCAGGAAGGGAGTGTAAGTGCACTGTATTGAGGTGGTTAATGTAGAAAAATGTAAAAAAATGCATTTGGGTGGCAAAAATATGAATGCAATCTACTCACTAGGGGGAGAACCTCTGGGGGAATCTGGGATAGAAAAGGACCTGGGGGTCCTAGTAGATGCTCAGCAATGGCATGCAATGCCAAGCTGCTGCTAACAAAGCAAACAGAATATTAGCATGCATTAATAAGGGGATTAACTCCAGAGATAAAGCGATAATTCTCCCGCTCTACAAGACTCTGGTCTGGCCTCACCTGGAGTATGCTGTCCAGTTCTGGGCACCAGTCCTCAGGAAGGATGTACTGGAAATGGAGAGAGTACAGAGAAGGGCAACACAACTAATAAAGGGTCTGGAGTATATTAGTTAAGAAGAAAGGTTGCGAGCACTGAACTTATTCTCTCTGGAGAAGAGACGCTTGAGAGGGGATATGATTTCAATTTACAAACAACGGACTGGTGATCCCACAATAAGGATAAAACTTTTTCGCAGAAGCGAGTTTAATAAGACACGTGGCCACTCATTAAAATTAGAAGAAAAAAGGTTTAACCTTAAACTATGTAGAGGGTTCTTTACTGTAAGAGCGGCAAGGATGTGGAATTCTCTTCCACAGGCGGTGGCTTCAGTGGGGAGCATCGATAGTTTCAAGAAACTATTAGATAAGCACCTGAACGACCGCAACATACAGGAATATACAATGTAATACTGACATATAATCACACACATAGGTTGGACTTGTGTCTTTTTTCAACCTCACCTACTATGTAACTACTATGTAACTATTGAAATAGAAGGAAGGGGGAAATAGGGAGTTTGGGACTTTATATGAGGCATAAGAAAGTAAGTCCAGTGCCTCCATCCCTGGTTGTCAATATGACTGAAAGAAAGGTTGGGACTTTCTATGAAACATGCAACTAAAAAGTGATACTGGACAGTGGGTGTCTAACCAAAAAATTGTGACTGTACATACTGAATCTCAATGTCACAGCAACACAGGACAATATATGCATAGAAATAATATTTATTTCATATATAATACATGTTTAGCTTAAAGCATAATATTAAATGATAGTAACATTGTAAAAAGTCAGGCACATTAATCCATATATCACACAATAGGTATATAAGTAATCATGATTGTTACAGCATAATACAATAAAAGAAGGTAAAAATGGTGAAATGATCCCATATAGTGTATAACATGAAAGCATCAGAATAGCTTGATGCGTTTCAGGAGCAGATGCTGGTGGTATCTGAAATTAGTAAGGTTCAACTATTGGTAAGGGGTCTCGAATAACAGGAGAGTGGGGGAAATAGAGAGACAAAAAGGTATGTGGGACGAAAGTGCTGCAGCTAAAATCCAAGACAGCACCACTCACTCCCAAATGTCAAAAAATTCCAATCAATAATGATTCAGTGCTGCACCTGTGTGTAAATATCTGGATTAAACCAATAACATCTTCACATTTAACCAATGTAAAATTTCAATTTGTAATCAAACAATTTAATATACAATCCAACTAAGATATGCAATAAATATACACTATATTACCAAAAGGATTGGGACACCTGCCTTTACATGCACATGAACTTTAATGGCATCCCAGTCTTAAGCCTCGTACACACGATTGGATTTTCCGCAGACAAAACCTCTGACTTTTGTCTGAAGGGCGTTGGCCAGGAACTTGTCTTGCATACAAATGGCAAGGAATTGTCGGCCAACAAACACGAACCTAGTGACATACTACGTGGTTTTTCAGCTCTTTAGCGCCACCCTTTGGGCTCCTTCTGCTAATTTCATATTAGTAGAAGTTTGGTGTGTGTTGATTTGCGCTTTTTCATTTCGCACTTTTCATTTAATTTCATTTCTGAACCGCCGTTCGTCAACCAGCCATGCTGCGGAATCGGAGGAGATAACGTGTTATTTATTATTGGCCTTGGAGTTATTGCTTTGATCCAAGTCCAGGAACAGGAGGAGGAGGTTTTCTTGGACCAAAAATTGGTTGCTTTATTATTCATGACCAATTATGTCATATGCCTTTGCTGCGAAAGCTCCAGCAGAATATTCCGGATGATTTTCGGAATTATCTCCGGATGACGGACCCCTGCTTTCACCAACTCTTGGCATTGTTGACCCTCTATATTAAGAAGCAGGACACATGCATGAGGATTTTATTTTATTTTTTGGTTGAATAATGATTTGATTTGGTATATTTTTGGATGTATAGAATGCACTTTTTTAGTTAAGTTCTATTGGCAGATAGCATGTCTAATTTTATTTGTTTTCTTTTTTAATGCACAATAAAAAAATTATGGAGAATAATACTTGGCTATGTGTTTTACTTCAAATGACAGTTTGGGAGTAGGCAGTTACATTTTAAAAAATACAATGTAAAATTAACAAGGGATACCAACATAATTGTATCTTTGATCTTAAAAACTACGGGATAATGGTGCTGTGGTAACTTGCACCAAAAAAAAAAAAAAAAAAAAAAAAAAACAAGCATAATAATATTATCCTTGATATCACTAGAAAAAAAAGCCTTTGAAAATTTGTTTGCAATAACTCCATCAGTTTCACCATCAAAGCAGCTTCATTATTATCCCATTAAAGAAGGAGAGCATGTGCGCTGCATTTCGAGATTTCATAATTTGCCATGTCACGAATGTTAATTCTCCATTACGAACGCTAGTTTACAAGACCGACCGCTTCTGGCTCGTCCTTGCTTCCAAGCATGCGTGTTTATACTTTGGACTTTTGTCCGATGGACTTGTGTACACACACTCGGAAAATCCGACAATAGACATTTGTCCGCGGAAAATTTTAACACCTGCCATACGACATTTGTCCGCGGAAAATCCGACAATTGTCCGATGGAGCGTACAGACGGTCGGATTTTCCGCCAACAGCCTGTCATCATACATTTCCCGTCGGAAACACCGATCGTGTGTATGTGGCTTAAGGCTTGCTTCACACCTAAGCATTTTTAGTGCTTTTTGCAGATTTGCTCTACAGAACGTGTTCCATAGAAAACCATGTTAAATGGACTGTAGTGGAAATCTGCACAATGCAACAAGCACTAAAAATGCATAGATGTGAATCAAGCCTTAAGGCCCGTACACACGGTCAGAAAATCTGAAGATAAATTTTGTCCGATGACCGATCTGCCGATTTTCTGATCGTTAGTATGCTGCTTTTGACAGCCGGTTACAAATTTTCGCCAGACAAAAACTGGATGTGCAGGCTTGAAAATTTTTGTCTGATGTGACCACAACGTCCGATTTTCTTTTCATTAGAACGGTTTTCTGACAAAAAAAAAATCTGAAGAGCAAGATTAGGCATGCTCAGAAATGAAAGAACACATACAAAACAATTCAACACATTACGTCCCTTCTGATGTTGAATTCTGTCATCAGAAAATTTTCTGATGGTGAGTACCCTCTTCACTTTCGATTTGAGACTAGCATCAAACAAAAAACTGACAAAATTCGTCCAATAATCTGACCGTGTGTACAAGGCTTTAGTCCGTAGGGTTCAATATTGAGTTGGCCCACCCTTTGCAGCTATAACAGCTTCAACTCTTCTGGGAAGGGTGTCCACAAGGTTTAGGTGTATGTCTACGGGAATGTTTGACCATTCGCATTTGTAAGGTCAGGCACTGATGTGGACGAGAAGGTCTGGCTTGCAGTGTCCGTTCTAATTCATCCCAAAAGGTCTTCTATCGGGTTGAGGTTAGGACTCTTTGTAGGCCAGTCAAGATCCTCCATCCCAAACTCGCACATTCATGCCTTTATGGACCTTGCAATGTGCACTGGAGGGCAGTCATATTGGAACAGGAAGGGGCCATCCCCAAACTGTTCCCACAAAGTTGGGACCATAAAAAATTGTCCAAAATTTCTTGATATGCTGACACCTTAAGAGTTCCCTTCATTGGGAACTAAGGGGCCCAGCTCAACCCCTGAAAAACAGCCCCACATCATAATCCCCCTCCACCAAATGATTTGGACCAGTGCACAAAACTAGGTCCATAGAGCAAGGCAAATAGAATGTGCACCTTGCAAGTGCTGTTGCACTGATTTTTCTCAGAGCTTGGCGAATGTAGTGAAGGGAAAAAAAATCATGTGTTTGCACATGATTGGGTGATGAAAATCAGCAGAATTTCACCATATTCAATAAGCTATGTGGAAAATTAGTGCAAAATCTATTTTCATGTTTTGTTTTTTTTTTTTGTATACTGTTACCAGTCAATGTCTCTGATCATCGCCACAGCAGTTATATGATGATGCTGTACTGCACTGGTGACAGTATGTGAAAAAAAATATGAAAAAACGCTTTTTCATTCCTTCATTTTCCAAAAAGTTGTGACAAAAAATGACAACTACAAAAAACTTGCCATGCCTCTTAGTAAATACCTTGGACTGTCTACTTTCCAAAAAGGGGTAATTTTTGGGATATTTGTACTGTCCTGACATTTTCAGGCCTCAGGAAATGAGGCCATCAGTACTGATCGATTTTCAGATATATATCTCATAGTTTGTGGATTCTATAACTTTCCTACAGACTAAATTATATACACTGAGTTTGGGTTATTTTCAAAGAAATGTAGCAGTATGCATTTTGGCCTAAGGCCTCTTTCACACGGGGCAGATCAGTCATGATCCGCCCCGTGAACATCCGCTTGCTCAGCGGGGATAGCTCCGCCGATCCCCGCTGAGCAGGAAGATGACAGGTGCATCGCTGCACACTGTGCAGCGACGGACCTGTCAGAGCGCCGCTCTCCCCTATGGGGGGATCGGATGATGACGGTCCGTAGTGTCCGTCGTCATCCGATCCGATCCGAAAACGGAGGAAAAAGTAGGTTTTTCCTCCGTTACACTTTTCGGATCGGAGCGGGTCGGATGTCAGCGGACATGTCACCGCTGACATCCGACGCTCCATAGGGATGACTGTATGTCCGTTTTTCATCCGAAAACGGATGGATGAAAAACGGACATACGGATCATCCGTGTGAAAGAGGCCTAAATCTATGAAGAAAGATTATTTATTTGCATAATTTTATAACAGAAACAAAGAAAAACTTTTGAAATTTTCAGTCTTTTTTCATTTATTTAGCAAAAAATGAAAAAACCCAGTGGTGATTAAGTACCACCAAAAGAAAACTTTATTTGTGTGAAAAAAAATGACAAAAAAAGTGTCCTGCTGTTCCATACAGTCCACCCAGTGCATTGCGGTGGTAGCCATTCATTACAGGTAAGTTAGCTCATTAAAATAGAGAATGTTTTTTATAGTTAAAGAGGAACTGCAGTCTGCTCACTTAATTTGTAATAAAAACATCTTTGCCATTCAAAAGCTTCCCTCCAACCACTTTGCATATTATTTTATATATACTGTGATTCTGTACTTGCCAAATATGCTGCAGAAATCTCCCTCCACTGAGTCTGGCTGCAACCATTTTAACTGTGGGCAGCTGAAGCTGCTGCCTGATCACTTCCTGGATTTACACAGAGGCACACCTCCAGCTTTGCAGCTCTCATTGGCCCTCTTATGACTCACCCCCTCCCTTCCTGGCAAACTCTCAGGAGAGTGAGAGAGAGCTGTGCATGATGTCATAAGCCTAGACTTTTTACCAGACAAGAAACAGGAAGTGGGCTGTATAGAGTATTTACTGGCAGACAAAAAAAGTTTTACTATCCAAAGTTAAAACAAGGGCATAAGATTTAACCACTTCAATACAGGGCATCTATACACCCTTCCTTCCCAGACCAATTTTTAGCTTTCAGCGCTCTCGCACTTTGAATGCCAATTACTCATTCATGCAACACTGTACCCAATTTGGTGGTACTTAATCACCACTGGGTTTTTTATTTTTTGCGACATAAGTGAAAAAAAGAGCAAAAAATTTGGAAAAAAAACACTTTTTTTTAGTTTCTATGATAAAATTTTGCAAATAAGTAATTTTTGTTCATAAATGTGGGCCAAAATGTATACTGCTACATCACTTTGGTAAAAATAACCCAAATTATTGGATAGTATTTGGTCTGTGTGAACGTTATAGAGTCTACAAGCTATGGTGCCAATCATTGAAAACTGATCACACCTGATCACACCTGATGCACTGATGGCCTACCTCATTTCTTAAGGCTTTGAAATGTCAGGAAAAAGTACAAATACCCCCCCCCCAAATGACCCCTTTTGAAAAGTAGACAGTCAAAGGTATTTAGTAAGAGGCATGGTGAGTTTTTTTGAAGTTGTATTTTTTTCCCACAATTCTTGAGAAAATTAAGATTTATTTTTTTTTCACAAAATTGACATAACAACAATTTATTTCTCACACACAGCATATGCATACTTCCAATTACACCCCAAAATACATTCTGCTACTCCTCGCGAGTATGGCGATACCACATGCGTGGGACTTTTACACAGCCTGGCCACATACAGAGAGGTCCAACATGCAGGGAGCACCATCAGGGGTTCTAGGAGCATAAATTACACCACTAATTTCCTAACGACCTATTACATTTGTGAAGGCCCTGGAGCACCAGGACAATGGAATTACCCACAAAATGACCCCATTTTGGAAAGCAAACACCCCAACATCTATTCTATGAGGCATAATGAGTCTTTTGAATGGTTCATTTTTTTCCACAAGTCTTCGGAAAACGTGGAAAGAAAATTAAAACGTATTTTTTTTTTACACAAAGTGGTCAGTTTATAAGATATTTCTAACTCAAAGCATGTATATAGCAAAAATGACACCCCAAAACACATTCTGCTACTCCTTCTGAGTATGGCGATACCACATGTGTGAGACTTTTAGGCCCCTTTCACACGGACGGATAGAATTGTGCTTTTAGCTGCGGATTTTCTAGTTTTCTACCGCAGCTAAAAGCACACAATGCTTTCCTATGGCGCCATTCACACACTGCGTTTAGCTGTGATTTAGTTACATGCGGTTTGGTGCGGATAGAAAAAATAGAATTTACTGCGTTCAGGAACGATTTAGCGCAGCTATCTGCACATAACCACAGGTAATTGCAGTCTTTTGTGTCAACTGCATATAGCAGGGTGAGAAAAAAAAAGAACAACAGGAAGCACATCATAAGCAGCAGGTATACCTGGGAAATGAAACAGGAAGTTCAGAGGGATAGAGGAAAGAGGAGAAGGCAGCATGGCAGCACAAGATATTTCCCATGAGGTCATTATAGCCCTGGTGCATGCCCGACCGGAGTTACGGGATTCCGAATGCCCAGGATATGCCGACCGAGTGTTGAAGAGATCAAAGTGGGAGGAAGTATACAGATATGTCACACCGAACTGGGACGATATGTCCGCAACAGAACAGGATAACCGAGGTGAGTGCAACGTTTGTCGTGTCTATGTAGCAGGGTACACATGCATCATAGCTGTTTCCCATTTCAACCAAACTTTAACCACAAGCTGAAGATTTACCCCCTAAAAAATGACCAGGCCATTTCGTGGCGATACAGCACTGCGTCACTGACAATTGTGCAATGCTACAAACCAAAATTGTTGTTCTTTTATTTTTTCTATACAAATACAGTGTCTTTGGGAAAGGTTTATGGCATTTGTATTTTTTTTTTTGTCTGTACTAGTATGGTGATTTGTGGAAAAAAAATTTGCGGGAGAAACCGCGACATTTTGGCAGACAGATTGCACACTTTTGACCCTTTTTTTGGGACCAGTGACAGTAGCAGTCAGAGTTAAAAAATAACCACTGATTACTGTATTCATGTCACTGGCAGTGAAAGGGGTCAATACTAATGGGAAATCAAATGGTTGGTGTCTCCCCTAGAAGTGTTTCTTGGGTGGGGGGTGAGAGCAGATCTCTCTCAACTTTTGTTCCTAACATGCGCTATGTTTGATATATAACAAATTTATACAATGAAATATATATTGCAGGAAAGGAGGTTTACACCTGATGGAGGTCACTACGTGACCGGTACAAGAAGGAATGAAACGAAGAGAGGTCTGCAGATAGAAGCGGAGCACCCTCAACTCGTCGTAGGCCTAACCCCCGTGCAGAGGCTTTGTCATTTTTGAGGCGCACCACCGAGATGTGCTCGTAAGTGTATATATATTTAAACTTTATTTTACTTTGTGGGAGGTATAGCCGCACTGTCCCATTGATTTCAATGGGCTGGAGAGGTGAAGGAGCGGTATACACACTGCTCCTTCACCACTCCAAAGATGCTGCTAGCAGGATTTTTGTTTGCGTCTTGCCAGCACACTACTCCAGTGTGAAAGGTGTCTAAACCCTTTTTTTTTAATGTTCCCCCAGCTCTAGCTAGAGGTCTATTCTGTAGTGTACACATGACGGTATTCTACCATGGTATTTTTTTTTTAAACTTGTAATGTTGTTATTCTTACCTAGAACTGTTTCAAGTGTTACTGCTAGAGCAAGAGCAAGGCGTGCAAGTTCGTCACTAGAAAATGATGACGCTGACCCAAGTCAAGAAACAAATTCAGAGACAGTTTCATCCCAAGATTATCAACCGGTCACTCAAGAACCTGCGGTATGTATTTTCAAAACGTCACAACCTCCATCCACAATAAACTTATTACTTACATATTACAATGACAGCTGGTGTTGGTACACAACGGCTTCTTTTTTTGGGGCAAAGTACCATATCAGTACTTATGGCTTTGGAGGTCTTGCTGCTAATACAGTGGCATCAGTTTTTTGGGGCAAAAACAAGTGCCTGTGTCTGATCTATTCAAAACAGGTGCTGCAAGCTCTGACACGACTTCAATATTTGGGCAAACATCAGGTTTATCAGTATGCTGTCCACCAAGTGTGACCTCAACATCAGAAGCATAATCTATATATTCTATTTGCAGGCAAATGTTAATAGGAGAGTCCAGTCTACTTCCACCACTCGTCAAACATGCCATACTCAGCAAGAGCCACCTTTTGAGGAATATTTTGATCGTATAATTCAAGAAATGAGAAACCAATCACAAAAGCCTGCCACAAAAGATGATGAATTCCTCAACATCTCAGACCCTGATGTGATCTTTTTGAGAATGTTACTGAGTGTAGTCAGGGAGATTCCTCCTGATAAGCGTACTGAAGTCAGGGTGATATACATGCCTATCTTACGTATATAGTTTCTGATTGCAAAGAGCAACGCCCATATCCAAGATTTCAGCCATGGTGTCTGGGTTTTAATACACCCAGTGGCTCTTTTATTAAACCAATGCCAAGTCATCAGTACCATGAGACCACACCAGCCATGAACCCATACGCAGGACCGCCACCAACGTATACACCTTTCCCATCTCATCCTGGTTTTCAAAGAATGCATGTGCAGCTACACCCAGTCAGTTCACCCCCATCTTCCCAATCTGGATCACCTATAGATGTTGGCAGTGAACCAAGCCATTCTTCCCTGCGTTCCCCTTACCCAGTGTATGAAAACTTGTAGTTTTATTATTTTAATGACTGTTTTATTTTTTGTTTTTTGTTAATGCAATGTTATTTATACCTTTACACCAGGGGTCATCAAACTATGGCCCTCCAGTTGTTCTGCAACTACAACTCCCATCATGCCTAGTTATGTCTGTGAATCTCAGAGTTTTACAATGCCTCATGGGATGTGTAGTTCCGCAACAGCTGGAGGGCCATAGTTTGAAGATCCCTGCTTTACACAAACTAATGTTTACAACCCCTTTAACTTAAGGAGACCAAGGTTAGGTTTCTGAGACTTTTTCGGAGGGTCCATCTCTCAGGAGAATGTTGGACACACTCTGAAGCACTTAATTATACCTTTACACCAGGGGTCATCAAACTATGGGCCTCCAGTTCTGCAACTACAATTCCCATCATGCCTAGTTATGTCTGTGAATTTTAGAGTTTTACAATGCCTCATGGGATGTGTAGTTCCCCAACAACTGGAGGGCCATAGTTTGAAGATCCCTGCTTTACATGAACTAATGTTTACATCCCCTTAATCTATATTTGTGGAATACTCTATATTTGTGGTTGCTTGAGGGTTCATATAAGGGAATTTTGGGATGTTATCTGTTCTATTGAGTCACTCTATATTTTATGGGATGTTATCTGTTGTACCGAGTCATGTTTTACTTGACAAAAAAAAAACATCCCAACATTCCAAAGGAATAAAAAAAAAAAAAAAATCTTCTACAGATGCAAGCATCAATGTTTTTGTAAGGTTTTTCTATTTTTTATACCCTTTGTTAATTTACATAGCAAAGATAAAAATAAATTCAATTTAACTGGACAAAGTTGTCAACTACTTTATTTAAAAAAAAAAAATTAAACGGTGATAACAAGAAGGTTGATGCAAATGGGTAACAAAGAAAATACTAAACATAATCATACTGCCAAGGTAGCTGTCCATCGTCAGTAAGGAAATAATCACAGAAATGTTCACGGACTTGTAGCGCATGATTGCTTGGGCGGGTGGTAGTAACACGCCCTCTGTGTTCTTCACAAACAGGTAACGGGGATTCATTGGGTGCAATCTCCTTTCCCCTTAGAAAGTTATGGAGAACACAGCATGCCAAAACCACATTGACAGTGTGATCCACTTCAAGGTGCATTGCAGTCAACAGTACACGCCATTTGGTGGTACAAATACCGAATGCGCACTCCACCATTCTGCGTGCACGGCTCAGACGGTAATTAAAAATGCGCTTCTTGGCAGTAAGACCATGCCTCGTATAGGGCCTGAGGAGGTGGGTGGATAGAGCAAATGCCTCATCTCCTAGCACTACTAGGGGCAGCTCCGGTCCAGCAGTACCAGGTAGAGGCCTTGACTGTGGTACAATAAACTCTCCATACTGCAAACGCTGGCCCATCATGAAATTCCTAAAAATTCTCGAATCTCCAGAACTGCTGTAAGCTCCAACGTTCACCGCTATGAAACGCATGTTTGCGTCACTCAGTCCCAGCAGGACAATAGAGAAGTACTTTTTGTAATTAAAATAGCGGGAACCTGAGTTTGGTGGCTTAATGAGCCTGATATGTTTCCCGTCTAATACCCTGATACAATCTGGGAAGTTAGTCTTCTCCCAAAATTCCTCCGCTATCTCTTCCCACAGGCTGGCTGTTGTTTCCGGCATTACTGTGGTCTTAAGCTCCTCCCAAATGACAATACAGGTGTCATGTACTATAGTCAACACAGTTGAAATTCCCATTAGGAACTGATGATGAAGGGAGGTAAAACTTGTCCAGTGGCAAGGTATCTGCAATACAAAATTGAGAAGAATTCAGAAAATAGAAAAAAGTATAAAATATATATAGATGTATATATACACACACACTATTGTCAATAATATAAACCTGCATGTGCATGAATGTAAGCATATGTTTAAGATATGAAAAACCAACCTTAAAGTAAGTAACAGCCGTTCTTCCTCACTAATGCATCGTCTCATGTTGGTCCTGTGTCTGGTGAGGCGTCCTCGAACAAGTCCCAACAATTCATCAAAACTCACCACCGACATCCTCATGTAGTTATAGAACTTATCTCCGTGAGTTCTCAGTTCACCAAACAAAGTAGCAGACAGAAAGACACTGTGAGGTTAACGGGTGCACCCAGTAACGATGGGGACATCTCCTCCGCTCAATCTCTCTTCTCCTCTTCATTCTCATGAGCAGCAATATGAGCATTGCCATCAAACTACCCATACATGCATTCATCTTGAACGATCTCAGCACAATACACAGAACACTCCTCTCATTGCAAAACTCCAACACACACTCAGCCAGTCAATAAAGAGACAGGAAATAGATGGTTTGAACTGCAGAGGACCGAAATGCATCATGGGTAGATTTAAGGAACCAAACAAAACATTGACTACCGCAGCTGAACGCAACCGCATGTAAACGCACGTAAACGCAGGTAATCACACTGTACAAATGCAGCTGATCGCAGTACCTTGAGTCTTGAATTTCACAGAACATATTATATGCTTTTAACTGGGGCAGAAAAGCTGTCCGTGTGAAAGGCGCCTTACACAGCCTGGCCACATACAAAGGCCCAACATGCAGGGAGCACCGTCAGGTGTTCTAGGAGCATAAATTACACCACTAATTTCCTAACGACCTATTACACTTTTGAAGGCCCTGGAGCACCAGGACAATGGAATTACACACAAAATGACCCCTTTTTGGAAAACAAACACCCCAACGTATATTCTATGAAGCATTATGAGTCTTTTGAATGGTTACTTTTTTTACACAAGTCTTCAGAAAACGTGAAAAGAAAACATTTTTTTTTTTTTTTTACACAAAGTTGTCTCTTTATAAGATATTTCTAACACATAGTTTGTATATAGCAAAAATTACACCCCAAAACACATTCTGCTACTCCTCCTGAGTATGGCGATACCACATGTGCGAGACTTTTACACAGCCTGGCCACATACAGAGGCCCAACATTGAAATAGTACCTTCAGGTGTTCTAGGAGCATAAATTACACATCTCATTTCATTCCTACCTATCACACTTTTGAAGGTCTTTGAGCACCAGGACAGTGGAATTACCCACAAAACTACCCCATTTTGGAAAGCAAACACCCCAACGTATATTCTATGAGGCATGGGCTGCAGATAGGTATTCAGGTACTCTGATGGGCTGGAGGCAGATACTCGGGTACTCTGATGGGCTGGAGACAGGTACTCGGGTACTCTGATGGGCTGGAGACAGGCACTCGGTTACTTCAATGGGCTGGTGACAGGTACTCGGGTACTTTGTTGGCCTGGTGACAGGTACTCGGGTACTTTGTTGGCCTGGTGACAGGCACTCGGGTACTCTGATGGGATACAGATAGGTGCTCGGGTACTCTGATGGGCTGGTGACTGGTACTCAGGTACTCAGATGTGCTGACAGGTACTCAGATGAACTGTGACAGATAGATGGGCTGTGACAGATGCTCAGGTACTCATGTACTCAGATGAACTGTGACAGGTACTCCAGTACTCAGATGGACTGTGACAGGTACTTAGATGAACTGTGACAGGTATTCAGATGGACTGTTACAGGTACTCAGATGAACTGTGACAGGTATTCAGATGGACTGGGACAGGTACTCGGGTACTCAGATAGACTGTGACAGGTACTCAGATGGACTGTGACAGGTACGCAGGTACACAGATACTCAGATGAACTGTGACAAGTACTCAGGTACTCAGATGGGCTGTGACAGGTACTCAGATGGGCTGTGACAGTTACTCGAGTACTTTGGTGGCTGGTGACAGGTCCTCTTTATTGGGGGGGCAATCAGCGTGTGTTGGTGTGCACTGTAAGCAGCAACGAGATGTTACCGCAATCTCCTTCTCTCACACGATCGTGTGTGAGGATGAGAACCTGGTAACATCTTGTTACTGCGGTTTGTTGACATTCTGTGACCGGCTGTGATTGGACACAGCCGGTCACGTGGTAAAGAGCCAATTTAATTGGCTCTTTACTGCGATCGGGGTTAGACTATGTCAGGGTGACAAGCCTCGTCTGCCGATCGCCGTTCTGAGCGCGCTCTGGGGGCGTGCACGAGCGCTGTGCTTGTGGACAGTACAAGTGACCGGCTGTGACTGGACACAGCCAGTCACGTGGTAAAGAGCCATTTTTTATTGGCTCTTTACACAGATCTGGGATGGGCTGTGTCCGAGGGACACACCTCATCCCCGATCGCCGCACTGCAGGCCCCCAGGAGCGGCGAGAAACCGAGGACGTCATAGGACGCCCGCCCAGGATGGGAGATCCCATTTGCGGACATCATATGACTATAGCCCAGTATTGAAGTGGTTAATAGATGGAAATATGAAAAAAATTACTGAAGTTCAGCTTTAACGCCTATAGACCACTACATGTCCATGTAAGACTACATTGTCCACAGGACAACAAGGCTGCTGCATGATTTCACTGCAGAGTGAACAGCATTCTTACCATGTTAAAGTAAGTGGAAACTCAATTAATCTACTGGTAGGATCAACAGGTACGACATCATTTGGAGGACTCACAAAATAAAAAAAAACTGCAGTTAAAGGGGTTGTAAAGGTTTTTTTTTTATATTTTTTTATTTTTAAACAACAAACATGTTATACTTACCTTCTGTGTGCAAAGGTTTTGCACAGAGTGGCCCCGATCTTACTCTTCTGGGGTCCCTCGGCGGCACTCCTGGCTCCTCTTCTTCTCAAGTGCCCCGCTTTCCCTGGGGGTACTCGTGCGGGCGCTAGAGTTGCCACCTCATCCCTTTAAAACTGGACACATTATAATTACACAGGTTCTGTGGCTGATTAAGGTGGTAATTAAACTCACTTGGTATCTTATCTGCATTAAATTAGCCTCAGAACCTGTGTAATTCATATGTGTTCGGGTTTAGAAGGATGAGGTGGCAACTCTAGGGGGCGCTCTCCCGAGTCCTGCTACTGCATCTATTGACACAGACAGCAGGACTCGGTTCTGCCCCCGTATCACTGGATTTGATTGACAGCAGTGGAAGCCAATGGCTGCGCTGCTATTAATCTATCCAATGAGCACCAGAGACAGCGGCTGGAGCTCCTCTCAGTCACTGGAAAGATCAGGTTTAGGTAAGTAAAAGGGGGGCTGCTGCACTACTGAAGGTTTTTCACCTTAATACATAGAATGCATTAAGGTAAAAAAAACCTTGAGGGTTTACAACCACTTTAATGCTAGTAACAGGCTGCATCACATATATATTTTTAAAAATTTTTACCACAGTTCCACTTTTAACCACTTGCCGACCGCCTAACACAGATATACTGTGGCAGAATGGCACGGGCAGGCAAAATCACGTACCTGGTACGTGATCTACCTCCCGCGGTGCCCGAGGAGGTCGGCTTCATGAGGGGGAGGCCACTCATTCGTGGCCACCCCCTCGCGATCGCTCCCAATGAATGACAATCTTCCTCTACTGCTGTAATGTAAACAGCAGCAGAGGAAGTGATGTCATCTCTCCTCTAGTCTGTCTTTTCGTTCCGGCGCAGAGGAGAGAAGACATCAATGTGAGCTGCACCAACACTACACTAACAGTAGAACACTCTAGGCACATTTTCCACCCCCATCACCCCCGAACAACCCCCTGTACCCCCTGTCACAGTGACACCAATAGCAGTTTTTTTTTCTGATTATTGCATTGGTGTCAGTTTTTGACAGTTATAAGTGGTAGGGCAGTTAGTGGTAGCCCCCTTTAGGTCTAGGATACCCCCTAACCCCCCTAATAAAGTTTTAACCCCTTGATCACCCCCCTATCGCCAGTGTCACTAAGCGATTGTTTTTCTGATCGCTGTATTAGTGTCACAGGTGACACTAGTTAGGGAGGTAAGTATATAGGTTCGCCGTCAGCTTTTTATAGCGTCAGGGACCCCCATATACTACCTAATAAAGGTTTTAACCCCCTGATTGCCCCCTAGTTAACCCTTTCACCAGTGATCACCGTATAACTGTTACGGGTGACGCTGGTTATATAGTTTGTTTTTTATAGTTTCAGGGCACCCGCCGTTTATTACCTAATAAAGGTTTAGCCCCCTGATTGCCCGGCAGTGATATAAGTTAAGTTTTTGGGTCAGATAAGGTCTGCGTCACCCCAGGCAGCGTCAGGTTAGCACCAGTACCGCTAACACCCACGCACGCTGCATACACCTCCCGTAGTAATATAGTATCTGAACGGATCAATATCTGATCCGATCAGATCTATACTAGCGTCCCCAGCATTTTAGGGTTCCTAAAAATGCAGTGTTAGCGGGATCAGCCCAGATACCTGCTAGCACCTGCGTTTTGCCCCTCGGCCCAGCCCTGCCCAGCCCACCCAAGTGCAGTATCGATCGATCACTGTCACTTATAAAACACTAAACACACATAGCTGCAGCGTTCGCAGAGTCAGGCCTGATCCCTGCTATCGCTAACAGTTCTTTTGGTAGCGTTTTGATACAGTCGCTAACAGTCAGGAGCTTTTTTACCTGTGAGTCTCACTAGTGTACCACTAAATTTAGAGCCCAAAATGGCAAATCGAAGGTACACTAGTGAAGAGGCCTACACGTTTCTGAGCATGACAGATAGTGAAGAGGAAGTCACTCATCTGTCAGATTCAGGCTCAGAATACGATCCTGTAGATGACAGCGGCTCCATGACAGATAGCTCTGACGACGGAGTTGTGGTCCCTGCCAAGGTCAGGCGTACCAGACCCCGAACTTCTTCTTCTGTCGTTGATGTGCAAGAACCGCAGGTCCCTTGTATGGAGCAAAGCAGTACTAGCGCCGCTATTCCTTCTGGTGAACTGGCAAGCACCAGCGGCCTAGTACACCCTGGTCGTACATCCAGCACTGCAATATCAGGTGGTGACGTGGCGAGTCCCATAAGTGCAGTTCAAGCTGGCGAGCTGGCAAGCACAAGTAGTGTCCCGCTGCCACCAAGAAGACGAACACAGGCCCATCGTGCCAATAGTGCCATTCCTGCTGCATTCGCCAATCCTAATTGGGAACCCACCACTTCTGCAGCACCCATACTTCCCCCATTCAATGGCCAACCCATAATTCAGGTGGAAACAGTTGATATTACGTCACTTGATTTTTATTCACTGTTTTTCACCGAAGATCTCTATAGATCTATTGTGGACCAAAGCAATTTATACGCTGGTCAACACATCGCCACTATTCCCCAGTCCTCCCTTGCCAGAGATTAGAGACCAATTACGGTCTCCGAATTTAAGCTCTTTCTGGGCCTTTCCCTCAACATGGGCATAACGAAAAAGAGTGAGTTGCGTTCATATTGGTCCACTGACCCAATTCACCATATGCCCTTGTTCTCTGCCTCCATGACCAGGGCACAATACGAACAGATCTTGCGGTTCATGCACTTCAATGACAATGAACTCTGTCGTCCTCGTGGAGACCCTGGATACGATTGGCTGTACAAAATTCGGACCCTCGTAAACCACTTCAACCAGCGTTTTGCAGACTTGTTTACTCCCCATCAAGTTGTCTGCGTTGATGAGTCCCTGATTACGTTTTCTGTCCGCTTGTCATTCAAACACTTCCCAGCAAGCGTGCCAGATACAGGGTCAAGATGTATAAGTACTGACAGGGCCACAGGCTATACATGTAGTTTTATGGTTTACGAGGGAAAAGATAGTCACGTAGAGCCGACAAACTGCCCTGACTACATAGGAAGCGCTGGTAAGATTGTGTGGGACTTGGTGTCACCCTTATTCGGAAAGGGGTACCACTTGTACGTGGACAATTATTTATTATTAATTACTCGTGCCACTTTTTAGCCACTTGATCAGCAGATTGGAGCATGTGGCACCGTGCGACCTAATCGCTGGGGCTTTCCCCAGCGGCTTGTAGATTCCTGTCTTAGGCTGGGGGAGAGAGCCTGATTGCAGTGTAATAATTTGCTCG
The DNA here is from genome assembly GCF_042186555.1 of Aquarana catesbeiana. Classification (NCBI taxonomy): domain Eukaryota; kingdom Metazoa; phylum Chordata; class Amphibia; order Anura; family Ranidae; genus Aquarana; species Aquarana catesbeiana. Next base: position 156,645,949 of record NC_133329.1, read on the forward strand.
CTATGAAGTGGAGGGATAATAAGAATGTTTTCGTTCTTACCTTCCTTCATGCAGACATGACGGTCCAAATTACTACGGCGACTGGTGTTGTGGAGAAACCCCTCTGTGTCCACGAATATAACCAAAATATGGGAGGGGTGGACCTCAACGACCAGTTGTTGGCGCCGTACCTAGTTGCCCGTAAGGCCAGACGCTGGTACAAAAAAGTGTCTGTTTATTTTTTTCAATTGGCTTTGCTGAACGCTTATGTGCTATACAGAGACTGGATCCTTCCTTAAATTCCAGGAAGAGATCGTCAGAGCCCTTCTGTTTCCAGACGGTGCTCCATCTCACCTTCCCCAACCAAATGCAGTAAGCCGGCTGCATGAGAGGCATTTTCTTTATGTCCTCCCGAGTACCCCTACCCAACGAGCCCCCCAAAAAAGATGTTGTTTCTGCAGCAAGCGCTGATATAGGCGTGACACCCGCTATTATTGTCCCTCCTGTCCTCACAATCCTGGTCTTTGCATTGGTGAATGTTTTGAATGCTACCATACACTAGTTGAGTATTAGCGTAGGGTACAGCATTGCACAGACTAGGCACACTTTCACAGGGTCTCCCAAGATGCCATCGCATTTTTAGAGACCCGAACCTGGAAACCGTTACAGTTACAAAAGTTACAGTTACAAAAAAAGTGTAAAAAAAAAAATATATAAAATAAGAAAAACAAAAATAGTTGTCGTTTTATTGTTCTCTCTCTATTCTCTCTCTAGTGTTCTGCTCTTTTTTACTGTATTCTATTCTGCAATGTTTTATTGTTATTATGTTTTATCATGTTTGCTTTATAGGTATGCAATTTTTTTATACTTTACTGTTTACTGTGTTTTATTATTAACCATTTTTTTGTTTTTAGGTACGCCATTCAGCTGCAGAGCGTTTGCTCCCACGATACATAAAGCCGTGACTCCACCACAGTTACATACTTCAGCATATATGCCGAAGCATGGGGGCAGCAGGGGCAGAGGAGCAATTTGCTCCTACCTTTTGCGGGAGGATGCCCCCATGCTTCGGCATATATATTTTAGGCACAGGTTGCGTTAAATGTTTTTTTTTTTTACTATGTTTTTTTTGTATTTGCTTTGCAGGTATGGTAAGTCTAATGCCCCGTACACACGGTCGGACATTGATTGGACATTCCGACAACAAAATCCTAGGATTTTTTCCGACGGATGTTGGCTCAAACTTCTCTTGCATACGCACGGTCACACAAAGTTGTCGGAAAATCCGATCATTCTGAGCGCGGTGACATAAAACACGTACGTTGGGACTATAAACAGGGCAGTAGCCAATAGCTTTCATCTCTTTATTTATTCTGAGCATGCGTGGCACTTTAGGCGTCGGATTTGTGTACACACGATCAGAAATTCTGACAACTGATTTTGTTGTCGGAAAATTTTATAGCCTGCTCTCAAACTTTGTGTGTCGGAAAATCCGATGGAAAATGTGTGATGGAGCCTACACACGGTCGGAATTTCGGACAACAAGGTCCTATCACACATTTTCCATCGGAAAATCCGACCGTGTGTACAGGTCATTACTGTTATACTGTAATGTTACTTTGTTTTATTGTTAACCATCATTTGCTTAGCAGGTACGCCATTCAGTTGCAGCGCGGATTTATTTATCTTGACAGCAACAGCGTTTGCTCCCACGATACATAAAGCCATGACTCCAGCGCTGTAGGAGGTGATTTCACCACCACAGTTAAAAAAAAGAGCATTAATGCCAAAGCATGGGGCAGCAGGGGCGGAGTAGCGATTTGCTCCTACCTTTTGGGGCGGATGCACCCATGCTTCGGCATGTATAAACGGTGCATATATGCCCATCATTAAAAGTGGGTGGATGAAGGGAGGTATTCTAATGGTGGGCATACCCACCGATCAATCTCGTTTACAATATATGCCCAACAAGGACCAGCAACATACTGGTATGTTGCTGGACTCTGAGTGGTTATACCAGAATGATGACTGCAGGTTTAGGTATCATCTTGGTATCATTCTTTTCAGCCAGCGGTCGGCTTTCATGTAAAAGTAATCCTAGCGGCTAATTAGCCTCTAGACTGCTTTTACAAGCAGTGGGAGGGAATGCCCCCCCCACCGTCTTCCATGTTTTTCTCTGGCTTTCCTGTCCCAACACAGAACCTGAGAATGCAGCCGGTGATTCAGCCAGCTGACCATAGAGCTGATCAGAGACCAGAATGGCTCCAAACATCTCTATGGTCTAAGAAACCGGAAGCTACGAGCATTTCATGACTTAGATTTCACCGAATGCAAACAGCGCCATTGGGAAATTGGGAAAGCATTTTATCACACCGATCTTGGTGTGGTCAGATGCTTTGAGGGCAGAGGAGAGATCTAGGGTCTAATAGACCCCAATTTTTTCAAAAAAAGAGTACCTGTCACTACCTATTGCTATCATAGGGGATATTTACATTCCCTGAGATAACAATAAAAATGATTAAAAAAAAAAAAAATAATGAAAGGAGCAGTTTAAAAATAAGATAAAAAAGCAAAAAAAAATAAATAAAAAAAAAAAAAAAAAAAAGCACCCCTGTCCCCCCTGCTCTCGCGCAAAGGTGAATGCAAACGTCAGTCTGGCATCAAATGTAAACAGCAATTGCACCATGCATGTGAGGTATCACCGCGAAGGTCAGATCGAGGGCATTCATTTTAGCAGTAGACCTCCTCTGTAAATCTAAAGTGGTAACCTGTAAAGGCTTTTAAAAATGTATTTAGTTTGTCGCCACTGCATGTTTGTGCGCAATTTTAATCATGTCGTGTTTGGTATTCATGTACTTGGCCTAAGATCATCTTTTTTATTTCATCAAACATTTGGGCAATATAGTGTGTTTTAGTGCATTAAAGTTTAAAAAAGTATGTTTTTTCCCCCAAAAAATGCGTTTGAAAAATCGCTGCGCAAATACTGTGTGAAAAAAAAAATGAAACGCCCACCATTTTAATCTGTAGGGCATTTGCTTTAAAAAAAATATATAATGTTTCGGGGTTCAAAGTAATTTTCTTTCAAAAAAAAAAAAAATTTTCATGTAAACAAAAAGTGTCAGAGGCTTTGTCTTCAAGTGGTTAGAAGAGTGGGTGATGTGTGACATAAGCTTCTAAATGTTGTGCATAAAATGCCAGGACAGTTCAAACCAGTAATTGCACATATTCCCATGGCATGTTTGAGCAATATATCATTTAGTGACAACTTTGTGCAAATAAAAAAAAATGTGTCTTTTTCTCCCAACTTGTGTCACAATATAAAATATTCCATGGACTCAACATGCCTATCAGCAAATAGCTTGGGGCGTCTACTTTCCAAAATGGGGTCATTTGGGGGGGTTTTGTGCCATCTTGGCATTTTATGGCCTTCAAAACTGTGATAGGTAGTGAGGAGTGAAATCAAAAATTTACGCCCTTAGAAAATCCTGAAGGCGGTGCTTGGTTTCAGGGCCCTGTATGCGGCTACGTTCCCAAAAAGTCCCACACATGTGGTATCCCCGTACTCAGGAGAAGCAGCAGAATGTATTTTGGGGTGTAATTCCACATATGCCCATGGCATGTTTGAGCAATATATCATTTAGTGACAACTTTGTGAAATAAAAAAAAATAAATAAATAAGTTTGCAATATTCCCGCAACTTGTGTCAAAATATAAAATATTCCATGGACTCACCATGCCTCTCAGCAAATAGCTTGGGGCGTCTACTTTCCAAAATGGGGTCATTTGGGGGGGAGTTTGTGCCATCTTGGCATTTTATGGCCTTTAAAACTGTGATAGGTAGTGAGGAGTGAAATAAAAAATTTACGTCCTTAGAAATCCTGAAGGCGGTGCTTGGTTTTCGGGGCCCCGTACGCAGCTAGGCTCCCAAAAAGTCCCACACATGTGGTATCCTCATACTCAGGAGAAGAAGCTAAATGTATTTTGGGGTGCAATTCCACATATGCCCATGGCCTGTGTGAGCAATATATCATTTAGTGACAACTTTTTGTAAATTTTTTTTTTTTTTTGTCATTATTCAATCACTTGGGACCAAAAAAATTAATATTCAATGGGCTCAACATGCCTCCCAGCAATTTCCTTGGGGCGTCTACTTTCCAAAATGGGGTTATTTGGGGGGGGGGGGGGTTGTACTGCCCTGCCATTTTAGCACCTCAAGAAATGACATAGGCAGTCAAACTAAAAGCTGTGTAAATTCCAGAAATTGTACCCTAGTTTGTAGACGCTATAACTTTTGCACAAACCAATAAATAATAAATATACGCTTATTGACATTTTTTTTACCAAAGACATTTGGCCGAATACATTTTGGCCTAAATGTATGACTAAAATTGAGTTTATTGGATTTTTTTATAACAAAAAGTAGAAAATATCATTTTTTTTCAAAATTTTCTGTCTTTTTCCATTTATAGCGCAAAAAATAAAAAACGCAGAGGTGATCAAATACCATCAAAAGAAAGCTCTATTTGTGGGAAGAAAAGGACGCACATTTCGTTTGGGTACAGCATTGCATGACCGCGCAATTAGCAGTTAAAGCGACGCAGTGCCAAATTGTAAAAAGTGCTTTGGTCAGGAAGGGGGTAAATCCTTCCGGGGTTGAAGTGGTTAAGTTCTAAGAAAAACAAACAGTCTGATGTATTTTTGGTTCTGCATTAACTGCAGTAGAGCTGGAATTTCATTGCTACACACAACGTAATTTGATTTCAGTTGAAGAACATGTTTCCTTGTAAACTACATAAATGACATTCTGTATCTTTCATTTACCCACCATTTGTTTTCAATCTACTTTCTGGCATATGCAGATCCAAATGTATTATTTAACTATTATACAATTTGCTTTCCTTATGGCAGTGTCAGCCGTCTTATCTTACAACACTAAATACAAGCAGACAAATGCTTTATGGATTCATTCAATGTTGCCCCTGGCATTGTAAGTGAATCTGCTTTAAATTAGTAACTGGGCAACCCACAACCACTTCTGTTCAAAACATTTTCTCTATTACTCAAAGAGAACCAGTCACGACTGGGGTTATGAAAGAATGTTTATTTTATAAATCCATTGTAACTGTGCAGGCTTACATAAGCATAACATATACAGTTAGGTCCATATATATGTGGACACAGGCACAATTTTAGTTGTTTTCAGGTATTTACCAAAACATATTTAAGCTATTGTTATATAATGGACATGGGCTGAAAGTGCACACTCTCAGGTTTAATTTGAGGGCATGTACATCCAAATCAGAGGAAGGGTTTAGGAACTGCAGCTCTTAAAAATAGCCATCCCCCCTTTTTCAAGGGAACAAAAGTAATTGAACAGTTGAATCAAAAGCTATTTCATGGCAAGGTGTGGGCTACTCCTTCGTTATTTCTTCATCAGTTAAGCAGGTAAAAGGTTTGGCGTTGATTCTAAGTGTGGTATTTGCATTTGGAATCTATTGCTGTGAACCTACATCATGCGTTCAAAGGAGCTGTCCTAGCAAGTGAAATAGGCCATTGTAAGGCTTCAAAAACTAAACAAATCCATCAGAGAGATATCAGCAACATTAGGAGTGGCCAAATCAACAGTTTGGTGGATTCTGAGGAAAGAAGAACGCACTAGTGAGCTTAGCAACATAAAAAGGCCTGGACGTCCATGGAAGACAACAGTGGTGGATGATCGCAAGATCTTCTCTATGGTAAAGAAAAACCCTTTCACAACATCCAGACAAGTGAAGGACACTCTCCAGGAGGTGGGTGTATCATTGTCAAAGTCTACAATCAAGAGACGACTTCACAAGAGCAAATACAGAGGGTTCACCACAAGGTGCAAACCATTCATAAGCCTGAAGAATAGAAAAGCCAGATTAGACTTTGCCAAAAAAAAATCTAAAAAAGCCAGACCAGTTCTGGAAAAGCATTCTTTGAATGGATGAAACTAGGATTAATCTGTACAAGAATGATGGGAAGAAAAAAAGTGTGAAGAAGGCTTGGAACAGCTCATGATCCAAAGCACACATTGTCATCTGTAAAACATGGTGGAGGCAGTGTGATGGCAAGGGCATGCATGGCCTCCAGTGGCACTGGGTCATTGGTGTTTATTGATGATGTGACAGAAGACAAAAGCAGCCGGATGAATTCTGCAGTGTTTAGAGATATACTGTCAGCCCAGATTCAGCCAAATGCCGCAAAGTTGATTGAATGGCACTTCTCAGTACAGATGGACGATGATCCAAAACACACTGAAAAACAACCCAGGAGCATTTGAAGGAAAAAAGTGGAATATTCTGCAATGGCCGAGTCGATCATCTGATCTCAACCCAACTGAGCATGCATTTCACTTGCTGAAAGCAAAACTAAAGGCAGGAAGACCCACAAAGAACTACTGAAGACGGCTGCAGTAAGAGCCTGGCAAAGCATCAGAAAGGAGGAAACCCAGTCTTTGGTAATGTCCATGAGTTCCAGACTTCAGGCAGTCATTGCCAGTAAAAGATTCACAACAAAATATTAAAAATGAACATTTTATTTAGGATTATATCAATTTGTCCAATTACAATTGAGCCCCTCAAAATGGGGGGACAGTGTATAAAAACGGTTGCAGTTCCTAAAATTTGTACTTGATATTTATGTTCAACCCCTTGAATTAAAGCTGAAAGTCTGCATTTGTATTGTTTCATTTTAGTTTTATTCTGGTGGCATACAGAGCCAAAAGTATAAAAAGAGCCTGACATTTTATGTGCATTTGCAGACAATTTTTTTGCATAGACTGTGGGCTGGAAACCACTGTCAGGTGTAGGCTTGTGTTCACTTTGCAAGATTCATGGTAAAGCTGGCCATAGATCACATTTTTTTATGATTCAGCAGGAACAGATTGATTTAATCAGTATGTGGCTGTCCCTACTCCACACAAGTTGATTGTTTGATACTGAAAAACCTTTGTGATTCAGCGACTGCAGCCGCTAACCAGTGTATTCTAACAGTGACAAGTCGTGCTATCAGGACACAATGTCCCAGTGGAGGGAGCCTCCATCTATCTCACTGGTGTGGTTTTATCAAACCCCAACTTTGGCCAGCTTTACAGTTTATCAATGGTTACAATTTATCTGCTAGGAAAGTAACGTTGGCCACACACACACACACACACACACACACACATCAAATTTGTCCAAATCATGCTGAATCAACAAGAATAGGCTATGTGAGCGTCCCTATTGGCAACATCTAAATCGACAAAAGTTGATTTTTCAATTGACTTTTGTTGAAGGAGCCAGTTGGAAATTTTTTACTAAATAGCGCCTGCATCCAATGCAGGCACTGTTATGGTGTTCCACATACAATGGCATGCAGCAAGAGATTCATCCAGTTGTGCTGTTAGCATGGATATTGTAATCTGTTTGCAAGATGAACAAAAGAAATCTCTACGTGTATGGCCAGTTTAAGTGTGAGTAAATCCAACATTTTTCACCAAACAGGAAGTGTAAAAAAAAATGGTTACCTGAATTTTGTCTTTTGTTTGAGAGATTTCTATTCACTTTCTGTTGTGCAATTGGGACTGGAAATTAGAGCAATACTCCCCAACAGACACAGGTAACAATAAAAATCTGACAAAGGTTCTAACATTTCCCCCTTATACATACTTTGAGGGGAATTTACCAAGACTGGAGCAGCTGTGCACAGTAACCAATCGCTAACGTAGGCCCAGGCGGTTTTCCGATGCCAGAGCTATGGCCCACACTGGGTTCTTTACAAATACCCTATTCAAACATGCTGGTAAAGCCAGCAACTGAGGAGCAGGATTGTACAGGTTGTCTTGGGCCAGTAAGTTTGGTCTGTTTGGAAGAGGCCAAGGCTTGTTTATCAGAATTCTGATTATGTCTATGTACCACATTCTTCTGGGCCAATTTGGTGAGATGGGAATCACTGAAACCTTTTCTTCCTCCATCTTGCACAACAGTTGAGAAAGGGTCTTCATTGGAGGGAAGGCATAAAAAAGGTTGAATGAAGTCCAAATAATCACCAGGGCATCTACTGTAAAAGCTAGAGGATCCCTGGTCTTGGCTACAAATATTTGTTCAGCTTGCTGTTAAACCTGGAGACTAGGATGTCCACAACTGTTTTTCACCACCTTTGAGAGATTTTGAAAACTCTTAGGGTGCAGAGATCACTTCCCCCCCACCCACTCGGGTCTAGGAATTGGCAGCTTAGGACATTGGCCTGCAAATTGTCCACTCTAGGGATGTGGGTGGCTAAGAGAGCTGAAATGTAAGTTTCCACCCAGCAGATTTCAAGAGGTATAGAGCCCTCACATCCCTAGATAAAAATACATTTAGGTTGCAGCTGGCCTGGAAATTGAAATAAGTAACTCAATGAGAAACACAGATCCCTATCAGCATTGCAGAAGTTAAATTTAGATGTATACTCAATCACTAAAATCTCATAATATTTATTATGTTAATATAATTTCAAAAGACATGTTCAATCTTTTTTGAAGTGCATCTAAACTTTAAAATAAATATGAATTTTATATCGTAGCTTACCAGTCCTTAGATGTAGTGTCTGCGTTAGTTTTCTATTTTTTATGGTTTTTTCCCTTTTTTTTATGTGGTAATCCTTCACATAGCACACAGCCTGTCCCTTCATGTGTACAACTATTTATGCACTATATCTATAGAGAGCCATGGTTATCATGGCTGGACATCTAGAATGTCCGCCTTTATTCACCTCTATTACAGGGTGGATTGACAAAGATAGTAGTTTACACAAAAAAAAAGGATTTTAAAATTCCGCTTCTATTCAGCTTACAGGAAGTGTCAAAAGGACTGCATTTCTGGCAAGAAAATGTATTTTCTTTACTTGCTCAAAAATTAAAACTAATGCAGACACCAAATATATATATTTTAAATGTGGACATGTTAAAATCTGCAGTTTTCATAAAAAATTCTTTAGTGATTTTGTCATGAAGTTTCTTGTTCAGCACAACCTGTTATGGGGTGACACTGCTCTGTTATAGTTTCCCCAATTGCTCTTGTGCACGGTTACCCTATCAGACACACTTATATGCTACACACTACTACAGCATACTAAGTGTCATACAAATATGCTTTACATTTAGAAAAGCTTTTCCAGAAGAAAACAAAGGAACCCTTTGCTGCCCCTCCTCTAAAAATGTCACCTGGCTATGAATGCTGACCCTCTGGATTCAATACTGTATGGTACTGAGCCAAAACAACTATGCAGGTCAGGAGAGTCAGAGAAAAGTGAGAAGTCCTTATCTGCATACTCACTCTCAGACAAAAAGGCCAGAGGGTCAGCATGACAGCCAGGCAACTAGCATTTTCAGAATGAGAAGCGATGGCAGCTTCCACATTTCTATCAACGTTCTGTTTAATTTTGAGTTTTATGAAATGCTAATATACAACCAGATAATTTTGGCAAGGATTATTGTGACAAGTGGTTCCTCGACTTCATAGCCAAACTATAGATCTTCAGAGGCATCTGGGGTATTTTCTATCACAATATTCATAGAACTTATTTAAAAAAAAATTAAAAGAAAACACAAAATCACTTATTTTATTATCAAATCACCATGAACACATCCACTTACCTAAATGTTAATAGAAAAAAATGTCAGAAAATAGATTTCTGAATAATTATACTTCACAAATATTTTATAAGTTAATAAACGCAATAAATAGTATTTGTGCCAGTACATGCTTTAAAAAGAAAATGTATGTTACTTTCCCTGCACCCTACTGTTTTGCCAATTATTTATCAAACTGGTCAGGAAGGAGATATACATCCAATATGGTATGAGTCTGCACAAGTAGAAATTCATCTTGCAATATGAAACAATGTCTAGGTAGTATCAGCTGCCCCAGCGCAGAGTCACATCAGCCTGTAAATAAAGATTTTTTACCTTTGGCTATAATTAATGATTAAACTTCAAATCCTATGTATTTAAAAAAAAACATAATTTCATAGTGATTTCGAGGTGTTATGTAGAGGGGGAGGTGTTATGTAGTCCGAACCCTCCTCCTCTTCTAGGGTGATAGTGCCATTTCTCCATCAATGTCAATGTAGGACATGAAGTGAATTGGCACAATCACTAAGAGAAAACAAAGGAAAAAAATAGAAATCTAATGACTGATAAACTGCTATCTACTGTATACGAAACATTTTCATTGATGAGTTTAGATGCGTTTTAAAGCCCAAGTTCTTCAGGTTTCCTATCACTGTAAATAGTTTGCTTGAGACAATCTGGCAAACTATTTCCTATACAAAGAAAATTGTTAACAAGGGATACAATTCCTCTGATTAGATAAGATGGATCTCAGAACATTAACCGCTCACCCCTTCACCTCAGCTAATCAGAGAAAGCCTTGTATTCCTTGATAAAAAAGAGGCCTCCTCTGAAAGGCTGAGAAGCCTGACTTGATTTTGTTCCTGCAGCAGATGGGAAGTTGCCTGTACTGCTGCCAGATTACAATGCTGCATACTGTACGTAGCTGATATGACAGTATGATACAACACTGACAGCAGCTGCATCACTTAGCAAAGGTAGCTGAACTTAGGTTTTAGTTTATATTGGAAGACATTTATCAAATCGCAGACAGAATACGGGTTGTGTTCTGTTCTGTATTTCGCCAAGTATTTATCCTGAGAAATAAAGAATGAGCACTCAGTTTGGAATTATAAGCAACGCCAATTTTGGAGAAAAAAAACCCAACTTCAGAAAGTGCATCAGCAAAATGCATGCAAAGTGCAGATTATACCATTTTTTTTAAGCCCAAGTGCATTCAGAAAACATAACAGAAAATAAAAGCAATATATGTAATTTTTATGTAAAAGATACAGCAAGACCTTTTATAATCCTATTATTTTAAATATAAACTACCCTAGATAATTGTTCATTGTTTTTGCCCTTGGTCTGTGAGGGTATATAAGGGTCTCCATTCTGTACCTTGGACAATTCATGGATGTTTGTTTTATTCTGTGATTATACCAATGAATATAGACATGTGTTGGATTAAACTCATGACATGAACATTAATTATGCCAAGTGTTTTTTTGTAGGAAAGGAATATCACATTTTCCTTATAGTGGCACAAAGCCAATTAGCAGTACAATGGGGCTGATTTTTAAACAGCGGAAGAAAGAAAAGCAGCTATGATGCCCTTAACCTCCAAAAAGATGTTTAATTGCATTTTCTAACCAGTGCAAGAAATGTAGCAACGGAATCTGAATTATGGCTATGAGCAATGCTCTTTTCTCCCTCAACATCTAGATTTAGTGCTCATACTGACAAACAGCACACAGAAAGGGGGTTTTAAAATCAAAGAATGACATACAGCCCCCAGGTGCACTTTTGTCCAGCCCTGCAGTCAGAACAAATAACGTGTTTTATACTGTAGGGACCAAGAACACATGATCTGTTCTATCATTTTTTACAGTTGATATGTATGGCAGTTGCTTCAAGTCTTTCAGAAGATTGATATGGATCAGTGCTGCTTCAGTTCTAGGTTTGAGAATTGAAGTTTGTGAACTGCTTTTGAACAGCTGTGGAAAGAGATCCTCCAAGGTTAATAAGGAGCAGCTAAGCAGTTTGCAAGAAAAAGCACCATAAGCTACCAGTACATACCAAAACTGCATCAAGAAGCACCCAAGAACCTTCAGAATCTGATAGCAATTTCCTACATCAAGACAAGGTCAAGACAACACGGGTCAGTCTATGTTGACATATCCATGACAATTCTGAAAGAAGTTCTGCAGTGGATTTGGTAAGTAAAGGCACTGAATAGTACACGTTGGCTGCTACAAAACATCTAAGCTTTTTAAATATGTTGCAGTAGCACAATATTTTTTTATGTTGTACCAGCCTCCATCCTCATTAAGCTCTATAGCTAATATTTTAAATCAGACTTGCTTAAATTCCCATATGTGTGCTGAAATAAAAGACAAGAAAGATAACAGAATTGGATAATGCAGTTCCATTTGGCCACTAGGACTCCTGAAAAAGTGCTGTGTAAGCGCCAGACTTGTCTGCTTACACAGGACTGCTTACCTGTCACTAGACCAATTATGAGGTGCCTCTGGCTTTCATGTGCTTACCTGTACCCAGAAGTACCAGATATTTCATCTCAGTCCTGGAGGTTGAATTGGAGAGACACACAAGGAAAGCAGAGTACTTTGCTGCTTGGGAAGGATGGGGGTTAAGTGCCCTTTCTCCTTTGCCCTACGTGGATAAAGGAAATGCCCACTTTAAGACACAGAAGCATCACCCTTTAAGCTGGCCACAGATGGACTAAAATTTGTCTGGTTCATCACGAACCGACCAAATTTCGATCCATTAGTGGCAGCCCCTGTTTGAAAAAAGTCAGCTGCAGCTGCTGATCAGTGTATTCCGACAACTGAAAGTCCCATTGTCAGAATTCAATGTCAGCGGGGGTGTGTCCTTCATCCACCTGACTTGTGTGAATGGAGGTTTTTTTTTTTTTAGAGGGGGGGGGGGTTCAGCCCGCTGGCTAAAAACAAAAATGACTCATCTATGGCCATTAGGTTTAGCAAATAACTTGAGGCGCATGGACAGAAGGAAAAAACTGGTGATACAGAAAAAGAAAAGTTGTTACATGTATCAGGTGCTGACTACATCAACTAGATAAGGTTTTCTTTGTTTTGAGTTCTTTTTGCACATAGGCCTGAAAAATTAATCTATTTCTTAAAAAAATTGAAATTTCACACAAAAATGTAAAATTCAAGTATTTCTTAAATATATAAATAAGCTATTACATATTAACGTTTAGCTTTCCCGTGAGAAACAGCTTCTGTGTAGGATGCGTGAATGAAGTCATGAAGCTGTTTTGCTGTGTTTGAGTTGCCGAGAATTTCAGTCAGTTTCTCTAAAGACAGTGTTGTCAGTTCAGCTATGTTCTTTACATTATTCATTATAGCTCTGCAGTTCTTGGCATTGACCCCTGGCATTTTCAGAAGGAAGTCCTGAGGGCCTGGATTGTACTTCTCAGATTCTGGGATAGTTTCAGAGTCTGCGGTTATACCCATTGCAGTTGCAGCATCAGGCTGTGCTCGGTTCTGCTTCAACTCCTCAAAGAGTTCTGCGGTGGCATACGGTGAAGGGCACCAAAGGATGCGCAGTCTTGGAAAGTGGAGCGTGAGGAGGGTGAGTTTTGATGTGATGTCATTCACGGAAATCTCCTGGTGGATTGAACTTCTTGATGTGAGAGAAAACGGCTTATTAGGGTCAAATTCAATTAAAAGAATAGGCCGCTTGTAGTAACGACACATGGAAACACACTGCGTATAGAGACGTCCGTTATTGAGAGATCCAATAAGATCACTCACACTTTTTCTCTCTACACATATATCTGGGGTGAGAATGTAATCCCCCACTTCCAATGTGACAGGTTCTATATCAATGCCGCGTCTGTGGATTAGAGATGGCAGTTCACTCCGAAATTCCCGCATGTCAACAATGATGTTTTGCTGCAATGTTTTCTGCTGGCCACCTAAACAAAGAGCCAAAAAAGGACCATTGTTAGAGAAGAATTTGTGGGAGATGCTTGTAAACCAGGCAATGTCCTAAAATTACTCTGTTTAGTTTAGTCCACCACATCAAATATTATTTAGAAGTCCTTTTCCAGAGAGCAGCTGCATATAATGTTACTATACATACCATGGCAGATGCAGATGAAAAGGGCTAATTTCCTAGTAAATGAACTGCAGATTGTTAATGGTTATACTGTATACTCTATTCTCTGACTGTCAGGATTATTTACTTCCACTCCTATAAAAGCGCAATTCGCAGGAATATAGTGATAGATAAACACAGCCCATTCCCTAATATTAAAGGTAAATATAGTACCCCTTTCCCAGTAAAAAAAGTTTTATATAGCAATAGGAATTGTCCCCTAAAATTCCATAACATTTGGGACCTATGGTGTAATCCTACTTGCATTAAGATCACATTAAGATCAGGGTGACCAATTTTATATTTACAACACTCAGTATGTGTAAAATACTTGGCAACATGTTTTAGAATTTCAGAATACTGTATTTATGTTACAAAAGCACTTGACACATGAAGCAAATCGGTAAATACAGCATAAAACAGGAGTTAAAGTCGATTCACAAAAGGAAATGAATAAATAAATGCATGAGGTAAATTAGTAGTTGTCCAGGCATGCAATAGTTAAAGTGTTTGTAAACCTAAAAAAAAAAAAATGAAAAAAAATTGGATCCTGTTATTTTAAAGCATGTTATACAGCACAGTGCTTGTGTTGTGTAATTTGGCCCTCTCTATCACCTGAAATAGCTGGCTGATCCTGCCTGGCTATGCTCTCCCCCCTGGAAACTGACCATGGTTTATCATGGCTGCTGAGCCCTGACACTGTGGTCAGTTTAAGTGCCTCTGTCATCCGCTCTCTCCTCTGTCCTCCTCTTCCCCCCTTCCCTCCCTGCCTGTCAGCTCTTACTAGTGCCCTCCTGCTGCTTAAATAACTGTAGAAAATACACACAAATGTCCTATGCTGCAGTGTATGTTCTTTGTAAAAAGATGCCCATTTCTACCTTATTTCACAGCGCCACTCGGCGCTCACGTGACTCCTCGCTGCCACCTCTCCCTGACACCTAGAGTGGTAGGGGCTGAGAATGCCCCACTGATGTCAGTCAGGAGGAGAGAGCCAAGACGTCAGCCGGGGAGGAGGGGAGCAGCGAGGTGTCATGTGAGCGCTGAGTAGCGCTCTGAAATCAGGTAGTAATGGGCATTTTTTTTTACAAAGAACAGAGCGCTGCTCGGCGCTCACGTGACTCCTCGCTGCTCCCCTCCTCCCCGGCTGACGTCTTGGCCCTCTCCTCCTGACTGACATCAGCGGGGGATTCTCAGCCCCTAATAATAATGAGGATTATGATCATATGTACATGAAGTATTTCATGGGGTTTTTGACATTATATGTTTGATACCCATATATTCTACACAAGTAATTCTTTTAGTGGTGTTGCGCTTTACTTTTTGTATTTAAGTTTTTGTTGGATGCGGGAATGGATGTCAGTATATAACGGCAACCAAGCCCTGTTTTTTATTTATGTCGTTTTCAAGATCACATATTTGCACAAATTTATTGTGTGCAGAGTATCGCAGTGATTTTTTTTCAAGTAGGTATTTTGGTAGAGTTTTTAAAGTGATTGGCAATTTTTTTTAAAATGATGTGTGATATCTTACTGCATACTTGGATGTGATAAGATACCGCTTTGTGAATGGAGCCCACGGTCACTGTTCCAATTCTTATTTTGAAACATATTTGCATAGATTCTTTTATATGATTAGTGTAAATGTGAATATAAATGCTCTTGTATACTTATGTACAGCTATTAGACTTCAATAAACAAAGATAAAATTGTGTTAATGACTAAAAAACTATTTTTAAAAACACAAAATGACAAGTATTTAAACCTTGGTACCTAGTTTCTTTGTTACATGAGATTCACTTAGATATTTCTTATAGGTTTTTTGAATAATAAAATATAATTTGTGTTAGAAAACGTGAGAGGTATAGGCACAGTTTACACACTGTAATAAATAGCATGGAAGGAAATTAACTGGACTGACCAGCTTTGCGTGTGTCAGAAGCAGCTGAGGCTGGAGTCACATCTCTCTGCAGATCCAGGTTTGTGTCATCGCGTCCTTCTCTTTCTTCTGGGATGACCATGCTGGCCTTTTCTCTGCAAGCAAACGTGATAGTGAATTTAATATCTGAATCAAGTGTATGTACCAAAAGTCTATATATTTGGTTCTAAGTTATTTTAGATCACAACCTGCTTAGAACAGATCGATAGCTGTGCACAATAAAAACACTGATACCTTAAAGTGGAATTCCAGCCCGATTTCCTCTTCCCCTCACCTGTTACCTACTCTGTCTAACCTGTGTAAAAAAAAGAAAAAAAATGTGTGTACACTTATCTATTTTTAGTCCAATGTAGTCCAGTCATTTGATCCCCCGTGTCAGTGAGCGGCAGCTGCAGAGGAGATGAGGCAGCTCTCAACAACAACTTGGAATTCCAAGAGCTGTGACATGACCCAGACTCCCATGCCCAAGCCACTGTCAGCACTCCCTCTCCCCTGCAGCAGCAGATCACTGACACGGGGGAGACAAAGCTGCAAGTCACATGACCGGATCATAGCAGAATAAAAAATAGGTAAGCACACACATCTTTTTTTACACAGGTTAGGCAGGAAAGGTAGCAAGAGGGGGCAGGGAAAATAAGCATAGTTAGTGTTAGGAGGGTATTCTACTTTAAGGCAAGCCATACATGTGCATGTGTGGATGGCTTGGGCGGAATGAGATAAATCAATCGGTAAATGGCATGGATGGTTGGAGAATACTCACCTGCTGGCTATTGTATTCAGCAGCCTTAGCACCTGCAGCTGTCTGATCACCCAAACAATTACTGTACCTCATAGGATGCAGTTATATTTTGGCTGATCATTATCAACCCAGCTCAGTCGATTTTTAAATCAACCTTAATTTTGTGGACATCCCCTTAAAATAAGATTATAAAAAGGTTCTTACAGACAATGCACTTTAATGCTAAAAGTGTACATCTTACTTAATTGGAAGGTCCCTTGCCCTCCATTAGTCTCTATGTGGATATGTCAGATTAAAGCTGGCCATCAATGGTTAGCTTTTGTTTTTTTCATTCAGCTGACCAAAGAAAAAAAAAAAGGAGAACAGATTGCTCCATAAACAAAAAAGATGGAAGAATCCACCACACCCTTCTCTTCCCAACCCAGCTGAATTTTGCTTAGTGTATATCAAGCATATACAAGTTACCATACAGAGAGGCCACCAGGCTCTTTTTGATAAAATAAGGGATTGTGGACCTAATTTGCTCACACCACTGCTGATTCTCCTTTGTAATCTGTCTCACTGTAACCTGATTTAGTGTACTTTTGCTTCTCTTCTTCCACAATAACTGTACCCCAAAAAGACCCCCTCAATGCCGGGAATTCTGTACTCTTTACAATTTAGACTCTGTGCCACTTGTGTAGCTGCTCCAAATCCTATTGTATTTTAGCTTCTACAAATGGGAATTATACAATTACCAAAATCATTCAATGTTTTATAATTGGGTGGGTAGCAGAACTCCGGAAAAACTTAAGTATCATTGTAGTACCTTTTTTTAAGTCCTTTTGTTTATCAAGTCTGTACACCTAAAATTACCATTTTACATCTAGATGGAGTCTGGTGGGGTATGTCTTGGATACCCTATCAGTGAGCCGAATTCCAAATCCTGTTATGGTTTTAGGTGTTGACACATACATTTGCATGGTCCAACGTCATCAGTTGCAGTCTCCATAGTATGGGATTAATATAAAAAAATAAACAGTGGGAACCCCTCATAATAAGTACAGCAAGTGAGCAGTCTCAAACATCTAAATGCAGATATTTCACCAGCAAACTTCTCTAGCATCTACCAAAATCTATCTGACCCTTTAAGATACACCTATTATCATCAGCATATTGGGGGGGGGGGGGGGGGTTGCCACTGCTAAATATACAATTTACCTCTCTGTCTTCAATGCTTTTGAGTCACATACCCTGAACAAGAATTCTGTTAATAAATGTAAAAAATGTATCAGCCCCTTATCTCTATACCTAATCATGAGGCTCAAATTATTTGTCAAGAAATGCCCAAAAATATCATATCCTGTGTAAATCTATCCTGACTGATTTATAACGGATTTTGCTTCCCTCTAAGCTATAATTTTGAGCCTCTTCATTATTTTAAACGCTTTGTAGAGAAGTATATTTTACCTGATAAGGTGCTCAAATGCTTCTTTTTCCTTCCTGAGGGAAGTGAGATACCTCTGTTCTTCTGTAGAGCCTCCATAGATGAGAAAATAAACCCTAAAAAGTTCAAGAATATTTGTAAATAGAGAGAAAAAAAAAATCAAGAAATTATCCTAAGAAAGAACAATATTTAATAATATGACATTTGCTACATCAAATAAGGCCATGACATCACATTCAGTGTATTTTGCTTCTACACAGCAAATTACACAATTAATCTGTCAACAGATTGATTGAAATACAGCCAGTTCAGAAGCGACTGGCTGAATATTGATCTATCTATGGCCAATCCTATTCTAATGATTGACATCTCACAAATGGGCTTATTGAAAAATCTTCTTTTGAGCAGCGCTGCAGCCAATCTCCTGCAGAGATGATCAGTTGTATTCCGACAGTGGAGGAGTATTGCAGTCAGAATACAATAGCACAGTGGGGTGGATTCCCCCATAAACCTCGCTTGTGTGGATTGGGGGGGGGGGGGGAAAATTAAATTCATTTTTTTTTTCGATTAGCATACTGGATGATTGAAAGGACTGGACAACGTTTGACCAGCTTTAGTAATGTAGGCCTTTTTTTGTCCCAAAATGCACTGGTCCTGTGCACTTCCTATCAGTTGTTTAACAACTCCCTGGTACTAGTGTTCATAAGAAAAGCTGTCACAGGGCTAACCAGGAGTATTTTCCGGTCACTAGAAAAGCACTCTTGCTAAGTGTCCTGGATCCTGAGGGATAGTGCCACAATTTTGCACATCGGAAACACTGCTACAGTTCTGCAGTAATACTCCCTGCTCCTGCAGTGCCAGCCATCTTCAGACCTTTACTGCCAACACTAACCAAACAGGACAGCTTCATCAATTGGGCCGCCCCTCCTCGCCCATGTCCTCTTCTACCTATTACAGGTACTTATATTTTAATTTACGCAGCACTTAACACATATATGTCGTTCATTCACATCAGTCTCTGACTTTTAAGAGCTTACAATCTATTATCCCTAGCTCACATTCATACACATACTAGGGCCAATTGAGGCAGGAGCCAATTCACCTACCAGCAAACCTTTAGAGTGTGGGAGGAAACTGGAGGACCCAGAGGAAACCAATGCAGGCACAGGGAGAACATGCAAACTCCAGGCAGGTAGTGCCGTGTTTGGGATTCAAACCAACAATCCTAGTACAGCCACTGAGCTGCTGTGTTCTTATCCTTACATGCACTTGTGTAGAGGAAAGTGTATTGTTCTGCTGTGAGTCAGCCTGTGCATGTTAAGCAAGAATGGAGCTTCCTGAGGTCCTGTTCCTTCAAAAATCTGTAGGTTGCTGGGGCTTCATAAGGGAGGTCTTTGGCTCAAGTGGCGACAAGGGGAATGAGATCTCGCATTGCTACCTTTCCTCCTTCCTTGTGAAGTTATCATAGGTGTCATAGACTCTCTTTCTCCATTCCTGCAACCTGCCTGGGAAGCACGGGGGAGATTCTGGCCTATAGTATTGAGGCAGCTTCTACTGACTACAACGATAAGGCTTATTTTATCCCAGTAAGAGCAGATATGGGGTTTATTTAACTATGGTGAGCAGGAAGTGCGGCTATACTGTGATCAGACTAGTGTGCATCATGCCACATCCATAAGGTGTGTCCTTATATACATAGTATACCTCAAGTTAGTGGACTTTGCTGGGTGCCTGTCAGTGACTGTCTGCTTTCTCCCAGCAGCATGACATAAATGTACACTATGTACACATCACAGATACGTGCAGTAACATTGTACTACTCACATCACACCTGACATGTGGTGGACCTAGCATCAGATATATTTTTTCAGGTTAAGTACCACAGTATTTTCTAAGGGAAAGAAGGGTGGAGGGCAACAAAGGCAGCCTGGGGGAAGAGAGTGCGAGTATCTGCCTCATTTTACAAAAAAGTCCTGTAACCATGTATTTATATTTATAATACACATACAGGGATTTGAAGTACCTTAATGTTTTCTGCTTGCTAGCTCTGTAAATTTCAAGCTGACGAACAAAGCTGAGCTCTGCATCATACAGGATGACATATCTTGGCTCTATTTCATGCAATAACCTCATCAGCGCATAGGGGTCATTGCAGCCTTGTAAAGGATGGATGACAGTCAGGGGTTCCTTTAAGATGCCATAATAAGAGTCTGAAGGCAAGTTCAACTGGAGATCTTCATATTTCGGCTCTTCTAGGCTACTTTCCATGCTAATGCTTTCCTCTTTGAATAAGCCTTCTTCCTGTTCTTTTGTCATGCCATCATCATCCACTTTTCCTATCATTTGTGTTAAAGTTAATTCAGTTTTTTTGCAGTTTCTCTTCTGTTTACTTGTGCCATCTTTCACTTTCTTACTTTGCATGTTCTTCCCACCTGTAGCCAATTCCTTTTTCTTGACTGCTTTTCTGTTTTTCAGCCATACTTCTGCTGCCTTTTCATCCTTCCCGAAGGCTTTGTTGTACAGCCTCATTAAAAGTGGCTCTGCCCCCACAGTAATGTACTCTCTCAACTGAGCACATGTCCGATCATCACTGGCACAGATCAATACGCGGCCTGACAAGTAAACACAAACATCATTAAATGTCTGGAAATGTACAACATCTCTACATTGTATATGCAAACTCATACTGTAACAAAATGGGAGAATGTTCAATTTGACTGCTAAACTCATTTTGGATGGCTGAATCTGATTAGATTTAATATAGGGACTCCGCAGTTTTCATAAAATCTCACATAATAGTTTTTCACTTTATGACTTCTGTTTTGAGAAAGCTTCAGGCAAGCAAAAATAACAACAGCATTACTGTTACTGTACTTGTAAAAAAAAAAAAAAAAAAATTATATATATATATATATATATATATGTTTTATATATTAAATACAGCTTGTAAAAACGCTTGGTTCAGAACGTGCTCAATATATTCTTCTGCACAGTAGGAACTTCCGGTGACCAGTATAAGTGAGAGCGATAACACCAAATTTAAGTAACCTGCTCCCTATTCACACCTGAGACCTTGTAACACTAATGAGTCACATTACATCGGGGAGGGAAAATGGCTAATTGGGCCCAATTTGGACATTTTCACTTAGGGGTGTACTCACTTTTGTTGCCAGCAATTTAGAGAGTAATGTCTGTCTGTTGAGTTATTTTGAGGGGGCAGCAAATTTACACTGTTATACAAGCTGTACACTCACTACTTTACATTGTAGCAAAGTGTCATTTCTTCAGTGTTGTAACATGAAAAGGTATAATAAAATATTTACAAAAATGTGAGGGGTGTACTTACTTTTGTGAGATACTGTATATACATACACACATGCCCTATCATGCTCATTATCTTGATCCAGCAAATTACACCTATAACCCCTGTGGAATCTGACAATCCCATAGTGCTTTGTCTGAAGTCTGCAAAGGGATTTTTTTTGAATTGCTACTATTAATATATACATAAATCAAAGTAACAGTGTTTTATCTACCTCTGCTGCAAGATTCATGAGTGCCTCTATACCCGTTTTGGATTTGCATGGATTTTTTTGTGGGTGAGCCAGGCATGTACTTGGCCACCCTTGGGAATATATATGTCCGTTTCAGAATCACCCACTGCAATTATATCGTGGCAGGGGGACCCCACTGTGCCAAATCATGTACATGTATATGATTTGGTACTTATGGGTAGGGGCGCCCGTCGCCCCAGCTGTTCTGTAATTTGCTACAGCACAAGACGATCAGGATGATCAATGATTTATGGCTGGAACCTGCTGATCGGCTCAGCGAATGACAGAAGAGAGCCCTGTGTAGGTAAACAACACAGGGCTCCCTAACAAGCAGCGACAAGATTTTTTTTTCTCCCTGCTAAGCAGGGAGTAAAAATTGGTAGTAAAGACAGCACACAGTAAACATTGTTAGGCCCACAGTTAATCATTTGATTGCCCTTAAAAATGTTAACGCCTTCCCAGCCATTGTCATTTGTACAGTGACAGTGTTTATTATTAGCACTGAGGACTGTATTTGTCTCACTGGTGATGTCAGCGTCAGTCAGTTCCCAGTCAGTGTCAGGTTGCCTACTGCACTATCACAATCTCACTATAAGTCGCTGATTACTGCCATTATTAGTATAAAATAAAAAAAAGAATACAAATTCCAGTATATATACACACACCATAGTTTGTAGACGCTATAACCAATCAATATCCACTTAAGGAGATTTTCATTTTTTTTTTTTCACCAAAAGACATTTTTTTTTACTGGATACGATTTATATCAGAGAGTAAAAAATACTGTTCTTTTTCTAAAAGGTACGGTATATAATAAAAAATAAAAAAAACCCAGTGGTGATCAAATACCACCAAAAGGAAGCTCTATTTGTTTGAAAAAAAAATGATATCAATTTTGTTCGCGTACATCTTTATATGACTATGCAATTTCCAGTTAAAGTAGCACAGTGCTAAATAGCAAAATGGCCTGGTCATGAAGGGGGTAAACATTTTCTGGAGCTGAAGTGGATATTAATGTCTCTGATGGCAAGTTTTCAAGTGCATAATGCAATAAAACTATAAATGCTTTGTAGTTATAAGAATATACTTCGTAAGATAGGCAGAACTACTGTGAGTGTAAACAGAAATACTGAATGGCACTTTTTACCATCATTATATAAAATATGTTTGCATCTCAATTTGTTTTAATGGGATTGAGCTTGATTACAGATATTTAAATAAATAACACAATGCTGCACGTGAAAGTATGCCAGATGAAGCTGAGAATCTGATCTTGTACGTCTTAAAATTGGCAAGTTCCAGCCAAGACTATGTTGTATAAACAGGTTTTGGTGCCAGATGTTGTGAACAGAGAAAGTTTATTTAAGAAAAAACATGCTCTAAAAAAGGATACAAAGCTGTTTTAGACAAATGGCTTGTAGTTACCATAACAAAGGCAAAAGTTAATGTCCAAGGATTAAATGCTACAAAATGCTCATACAACATACATTGCTATAATATAAATATATATATTTA
The DNA here is from genome assembly GCF_042186555.1 of Aquarana catesbeiana. Taxonomy (NCBI): domain Eukaryota; kingdom Metazoa; phylum Chordata; class Amphibia; order Anura; family Ranidae; genus Aquarana; species Aquarana catesbeiana. The sequence goes on from NC_133329.1 coordinate 156,668,835, forward strand.
AAAAAAAAAAAAAAAAAAAATGGAAGAGCAGTGCCATCTAAGTGCAGTATCAATACACCTTTAAAGAGGAAGTAAACCACAATGGCTTTTCTTCCTTTCTTTTCGCCTGTAAAGTGAAGGCATAATGTGCTAGTATGCATGTATGCATTGCATACTAGCACGTTATCTAACACTTACCTGCAAACGAAGCCAGCGGCATCCCTGCTGCAGGCCACATCCATCTTCGCCTCTCTTCCTTCCGTGGGCACGGACTCCGGCTCTGTGACTGGCCGCAGCCGCGTGACGTCACTCCCGTGTGCGCAGCTGCCGGGCGGCAGTTTCTTCACAGCGAATGCGTCGATGACATCATCGGCGCAGTATACAGTAAATACCTCCTAAATGGCGCACATTTAGGAGATATTTACAGTACCTATTGGTATGCCTTATTCTAGGCTTACTTATAGGTACAACTGACACAGAGAGTTTACAACCTCTTTAATAGGACAACCTAAAAATGCAACTCATAATGTGGCTGAACGTTTATGCACCTCTCTCTCCACCTTCCACCTGGATGTGACGTCAGCGGCTTTCACTGAGCTGCCCGAGGATCCAGGAAGCGCCGGAAAATAACCAGTGTGACCGGGACCAGTGGCCGTTCCACCTGTCAGCCCCACATCTCTCCCACACAAGCGAATGACTCATCCTTAGTTGATATGCGCTAAAAATTCAGCCACATTGTGAGCTGCATTCTTATGTTGTCCTATTATTGATACTGCACTTAGATAGCGCACTCACATTAGATGGGAGAGCACTCCAATTTTCCTTTGTGTTCCTTCTAGCTCTTGTTAGAGCCGGCAGCCATCATACCACCATATCTACAGACTCTTGTGACCTTAACCCCATGGTGTAGATGACATCAGCTCTTTTAGACATTTATGTGGCCTCTGTTCTGTCACACTCTGACCACATCCCGCTTCCTGTGTGGCAATATTTGGTCCAAATATCTGATGTAAAAAAAAAAGACCAAGGATAAGGTGGGGAGGGGCACCCAGACTGTAGATATATAATCTTTTTCCAATGCATTGTGAGCATTTGGGAGTGAAAAATTAGCAGAGGGGAGTGTTTTGTGAAAAAAAGACAACGTGTAAACGCGAACGTATGAGCAAAATGCGGCTAAAAGTGTGTTTTTTTCTGCCGCGACTTCTGGCACTAAGAGGAGCTTTTGAAAAGCCCAATGCAATGTGCATGAAGCCTTAAAGTGTAAAATTAGTTCTGCAGATTTTAAGTAATAGCTGAATAGCATTTAAAACACTCTCAGGTCATAATTATGTTTCATTTAACTTCCACATAGCCCACTCATAGCTGTTGCTCAAATAATTTTACTTTAATTGCTGAAACCTGTCAGGACAGAAACTATCAGCTGCCATTCCTGACTTGCCATTGAATTTTAAATCCCTGGGGCTGTCATCCAGGTCAATCCTTCACTACTTGTTGTGTCACTACCCCAGAAAAAGCATTTATTTATATATCAAGTATCAGACACTGCATGTGCACATGCCTCTTCCAGGTTAGTGAGACACCAAGTAGTGAAGAATGGATAAGAATGGCTGCCCTGGAGGTTGCACCTCTAAAACAAGTCAGCAATAACTACCATAAAGCGGTATTAAACCCAAAACCAAAAATGTTATATATTGCAGCTTACCAATACTTAGATGTGATAGCTGCATTCATTTTCATTTTTTTTAGGCTTTTTTTTTAAATTTCTCTTTATTGAAATTTTTCTTGGCAGTACAAAACAGGGCCATTGGGGCATACCCCGGCCAACTGGTACACATAGTCATATGCATAACATAGTATTACTAACAGATTATCTAAAAGCTACATATTCTTAACTAAACACAACACAATCACTGCTCAGGTAACACATGGTAGAATTTTGATATGAGATATTGTTTCTTGGGGGATCGTCTCTTGTTTTTAGTTATTGGCCCTGGACTAATTAATGTAGTTATTTTGATTTTTAAGCTAGCACCTCCGACTAGCCATCTGAGGTCTGGGCCTCAGCTCTCAACAAGGCTAGACAGAGATAGAGGAGATCTATCTGGGTTGATCCCCTGAGGGCTGATCAGTTGTTGTGGAGTGCGAGTCTGTCCACAAATGCCAGACCTTGCCATATTTTTTGGGGCATCCTCGTGACCAATATGTTGCTTCATAGAGGGGTATCATTACGTTAACTATTTGCTTCCATGAGGACAGGGTGGGGGGAGTGGTTGACTTCCACTTTAGTACTATGGCTTTTCTCGCATAAAAAAAAGGATACCTATTAAGTTGCGTGTTTCTTTGGCAAATGCCAGTTTGCCACTAGGCCAAGGAGGCAGACACTAATTGTCAGGGGAATAGGAATAGTGGTCAAACTATGAATGAATTGAGTTACCTCCCACCAATAGTCCTGGATTTGTGGGCAATCCCAGTATATAAGCATGAAATCTGCAGGAGTACCAGAGTATCTCCAGCAGCTGGCCGACACGGCTGGGTATATGCGGTGGAGGCAGTGGGGCGTATAGTAGATCCTGTGTAGGATTTTGAATTGGATCAGTTTGTCACTAGTAGCAACCAGTCCCTGCACTTCCACCCGCCACAGACCACGCAGACCATCCAGTCCGACCTGGATGGATGGTAGAAGTGCTCGGTAAATTTCGATAATGGTTTTAAGAGATCAGTATCTTCTAGATTGTATTCCAGCCAAAGCTGAACTGTTTTGAATTGAATTTGAATCAAAGGCATGGCAGAGCTGCAGGAACCTGAAAAAGAAAGAGCTCCGAAGTTGGAGTTTGTTTTTCAGCCTATCAAATGTAAATATCCCTGACCCATCACAGATATCCCTCAAGTACTTAATGCCCTTACTGGCCCACAAACCTGCGTCTTGTAGAGAGTGGAATTCTTTCAACCTTGAGTTACACCAAAGCAGTGTATTAGGGGACCATATGGCCTTTACCAAATTAGGTTTAATCACTACCCATAATAATTGCTTTCATAGCCAGTGTTAAAGGTACTGGAGAACCCCCCGACCCCCTATAAAGGGCGTTGCGAAGGGCCTCAAAGGATTCCCAGTTGGGCTGACTCTAGGACGACTGATGCATTGGTGTCATTCGAGACCAGCCAGTTACGTGCATGAGTGAGCATTGCCGCTAAATAGTAGGTATGAAAGTCTGGGCAGGCAAGTCCCCCCTGTGTCCAGGGCCTTTGCAGGATTTTCCTACTGAATCTAGCCGGGCGCGATTGCCATAAGAAGGAGGCCACTGTGGAATCCAATTGCTGGAAAAGAGTCTTAGGTATCCAGACTGGGGAGTGTCATAAAATATACAGCAAGACTGGGAGTAATTTAATTTTAATTGAGTTAATTTTCCCTATAAGTGATAATGGGAGGTTCGACCAGGCCTTCAGTTTCAGTTTACACCACTGCAGCACTGGAGATAAGTTAAGATTGCTAAAGTCCTGGGTATTGGAAGAGATATTGATTCCTAGATATTTAAAGGCACTTGCCCAATGTAGAGGTGAAGCAGGATCACTCAGCCTCTTTGCCCCGGGATCTATGGGTAAAATAAGTGATTTGCTCCAGTTGGTTCAGAGGTCAGAGAGGTTCGCAAAGCAGTCCAGAAGCCGGAGCGCCCCGGAAAGCGAGGGACCAGGGTCCCAGGGGGAAGAGGATTAGATCATCCGCGTACAATGCTAGTTTCTCGACCACCGAACCAACCTGGATTCCAGACACCTCGCTCGAGCTCCGTAAGGCCTCAGCCAAGGGCTCCTTCGCCAGGGCAAACAGCGCAGGGGAAAGAGGACACCCCTGTCTTGTCCCCCTCCTAATTGGAAAAGATGGCGAAAGCCTACCGTTTAGTTTAATTTGGGCCTTGGGAGTCTTGTAAAGTAAGCCTTTTCGATGTAAAGGGATACCAGGCCCTGGGAGGCATTCTCCTCAGGTGGGAGCTGGAGATGCGTAAAGACTCGTCTAAGGTTTATGTCCGTGGACTTGCCAGGCATGAAGCCGGTCTGATCTATGTTGACAAGGTATGGTAGGACCTTCATGAATCTATTGGCTAGCACTTTGGTTAGTATCTTAAGGTCGTAATTCAGCAGTGAAATGGGTCAGTAGGATGAGCAGCAAGTGGGGTCCTTCCCTGGTTTGGGCAGCAGCACTATGTGTGCCTGATACATACTATCTGGCAACCTCTCAGATTCCAAGCAATCTGCGAACAACTGAGTTAGTTTGGGGACCAGTAAGGCAGCGTGTTTTGTACCATTCCCCAGGTAAACCATCGGGGCCTGGGGATTTGTTGTTGGGCAAGGAGTAGATTGCGTCTTCTATCTCTTGTCGTGTTAAGGGTTTATCTAATGTATCCCTGTCCTCCTCGGAAAGGAGAGGTAAGGTGAATCCCCCTAAATCCTCCAACATGGCGTCTACCGAGTTAGAGAATGGATCATCATACAGTTTATTGTAAAAGAGATGAAATTCCGTTAGCATACCTTCGGGGTCTGTAACCTGGCAGCCAGTGGAAGTCTGTATTCTAGGGATCACTGTTTGGAGTGTGGGTTCTGCCACCAGGTTGGCTAGTAGTTTGCCATTTTTGTCCCTTGATTCGAAAAGCTTGGCCGCAAACTTCCGTGCATCAGAGTGCACCAGCGAGGTATAGTGGAGCTTCAAATCTCTTCTCGCTTGGGCTAGAGTGGAATAATTTTCAGGTGTTGGACTCCCCGTGAAAAGTTCCAATGCTGTCCCTTCACACTGTTCCAATTGTGCGGTCCGTGACGCAAAGCCGGATCTCATTGCCTTAATAGAGGAGACATACTCTTCTCGGGCATGAGCCTTACCCGCCTCCCAGACCACATCAAGGGAAGATGACCCCTCATTAAGTGTACAGTATTCTGTGAGTTTGGGCTCTACTAACTCCTGGATTTGAGAATTGTCTATCCAATGGGACGCTAGCTTCCAGCATCCCGGCTCACAGGAACTACCAAGAGTCAAGCCCAGCTCCAGCAGTGATGGTCTGAAAGACCTGCCGGAAGATAGGAGACCGCCCCAACCTGAGACAGAGCAGAAGCAGACCCAAACAGTAAGTCTATGCGAGAAACCCTGATCTATGCGATGCTGAGATATGTGAATAAGTCCTATCCTCTGGGTGTCTCCACCGCCAAACCTCTGCAAATCAGGGGGGGGTGGGCAGATCTAAGGGGGTTAGTAGCGTCCTTGGTATGATCTAGGATGGCGTTGAAGTCCCCTCCAACTATTAGATTGCGCACTTGGAGGGGGGCTATTTTTGTAAGGATGGTGTACAGGATGGTGGAGTCAAATGGAGGAGGGATATACACATTATCACCCAGCGTTGGGCATACATTTCAAGAAGATGAGGTATCTTCCCCCAGGATCAATGATAACCTGTTCTACCGAGCAAGGGAGTGACTTGCTCAGCAGAACGGTCACACCTCTCGCATAGGAGGAGTAGGTGGCATGAAACCCTTGTTCTACCAATGCCCGCTTGAGCGTTAGGACTTACCTGCCCAGTAGGTGAGTTTCTTGAAGAAACAAAATGTGAGGTTTATGAGACTGCAGGAATTTAAACATCAACAATCTTTTCACCTTGTCGTTCAGTCCTCTAATATTCCAAGATATCAACATTAAATCTATACCCATTTAGAATAGAGAAGCTTAATAACAGTAGGAGCATAAAAAAACCCATACCCATTAGTGTCCTGTCCATAGGTCAGTTGCAGAGGCGGTCCAGGTGATGCAGCCCATCCAAGGATTCTGGGGAGGAAAGAGGTGAACAGAAGGAAAGAAAATAAAGACAACATAGTCCAGCAAGAGAGATAGTGTGGAACCTGAGCAGGTGTGGCAGCCAACTAAAAGTACAAGTAACGCCCTACCACCTGGCATAACCCCAACTGTCGCCAAGGCAGTTTCTTACCTTATACTTGATAGTAGATATCTCCTGCTGGAGACTCAGAGTTCCTGGGATAACCCCAGCTTGTGTTCAACCTATAACAGTAGGCGATGGTTAGGGGATATGTATCCCAACACAGCAAGGAGGACCAGGCAATCCGGAGCAGTTGTATAGTTCCTCCGGGTAGTGGAGTTTCTCCAGATAGATGGATAGCACCGGGCCCTCCGCTCCTTAGAGAAAAAAACAAAAACCTGGTGGGGGGGGTCACATGTAGAGGTACATTCAAGGTAATTCTAGTGTTTACAGGTAGTTTAGTAGGATAAAGCAAACAAGGATGTGGAAGATCCGTGTATCAGATGAGTTGATGAGAAGAAATTTGGCTGGTCAGCCAGTTGTCAGCATCCGCTGGGTTGTCAAAGAAGCGGGCCGCTCTGTCATGTTGGACTCTTAAGCGGCTTGGGTAGAGCATGCCATATTTAATGTTCTTATCTCAGAGTCGTCTGCGGACATCATTGAAGGTTTTCCTTTTTCTCTGCAGATCAACCGAAAAGTCAGGGAAAAGAAGAATAGAGGAGTTGCAATGTTTGAGTGTGGAGTGTTTGTGGGCTTCTGTGAGAATCCTGCCCTTGTCCCGAAAGTTAAGGAAGCAGACCAAAAAAGGCCTGGGAATATTCCCTGGGATGGCTCGGCCCGTGGGCCCTTTCAACCACGTATGTAGGGGGAACGTCCGTGAGGCCCACTAGGTTTTTAAATAACTCTTCCGCGAAAAGAGCAGGATGGTCCCCTTATTCTCCCTCAGGCAGACTCAGAACTTTGACATTATTGCGCCTCAGCCTATTTTCGGCGTCGTCCGATTTTGTGACAAGGGACTGTACTGTGCGCTGCAGATCAGCAATGGAGGCGGCATGGGTGGCTGTAAGATCTTCGGTGGCAGACACTCTGGACTCAGTTTCGGTCATTTTCCCCCTTATTTTGTGGAGGTCGTTCTGTATGAGATTACACTCCTCAGCGAGGTGGTCGATGCACCCCAGCAGCAAGGATCATGGCCGTACCATCCTGAGGCAATGGGACCGACCCCTCCGCCATTGGAGCCTCGGCCAGGGTCCATTTCCAAGTCAGCCAGCAAGGCCCGAAGCCGCCCTACCAGTACTGGGTCTGTTCGCGGGGAAGATGGCAGTGGTAGCGGGAGCGGTGTGTCGGTCTTTGCGGCTTTGGAGGACCCCTTCCCCTTTTTGGAAGAGGAGGACATCTGCCAGTTTACCATGGGAGCCCTCTATCTGGGATATTTGTCCGTGCTCAGATGAGTGTTCAGGAGGCAGTTAGAGGGCGACCAAGCTGGCAGCAGGTGCTGAGCCCCAGGAGAGTACACGCTGGAAAGGACGTCAGTGTTTGCAGCAGACCCTCACTTCACAGCAGGCACACAGGCAGAGACAAAGTGGTGAGGATGTGATGATGGGAACACCAGATTGGGGGGGCCCAGAGCAGTATGGCTGAGGCAGAGGGGTGGCAGATGACAGGAGACACTGGGTCCCAGGAGTTCACAACCAGCTCAAGTAAGCAGTCTCTGCTGGGCAGCACACCAGGCCTTGGCAGGGGTGTGGATGGGTGGCAGGGCGGGAAGAGACAGATGATCCACGCACCTGAGTTCGGGCAGGCTGGCCGCGGCGCCGCCCGGCGGTATAGTGGCTCAGGAAACACCGGTGCTTTACAGGCCTCACTAGGTCGCACCACGCCACGCTAGGCCGTGGCCGCCAGAAACGTCCCCAGCAGCCAAACAGGCCTCCAGACTGTGCTAGGCAGGTGGATGGGCAGGCAGATGTGGACGGAGGGCAGTCCCTTACCTCCAGTCCAGCCGGGATCATTTTTCAGGCAGGGGACTCAGAGGAATGGACTGGCAGGGTATCGGTTTGTTTTATCGAGGCAGAGGCACGGATGGCAGAGGATTCCGTTCAGGATTCCCAGAGCTCCCCAGATACACGTCCACCGGCGCTCACATCCGGACACGTCCCTTTTTTTTAGACTGTTTACCTTCTGTTTTCACCTGGTGATCTGGCCAGTAAGACATCTCTCGTATTAGAGTGCCCCCACTCTTGGTAATGAGCACAGGGGACACCTTTGGACAGCAGCATTGTCAGTCTGGGGGGAGGGGACTGTTAGATGGACTAGCAGATTTAAATACACTAACAAATTGAAGCCAAACGCCAGCTAACACTATATAAGCAGTTTTTCTTTTTTTTTTTCCCTTTTGGATAGTTGATTACTGAAAGCACCCCTGTCCACGCTAAATGATTTGCATCATCCCTGTAACTGCTGAGCTGAGAGCTTGTTCTGGCCAGATTACCATATGAAAATAGAGGATCAAAAGCCTAAAAAGAAAACTAATGCAGCCATCACATCTAAGAATTGGTAAGCTGCAATATAATAAATGATTGCTTTTGGGTTTATAACTGCTTTAATTGTATATTTTTTAAGACTTGTACAGAAAAAAAATGCAAATATAAATTGGCTGCTTACAAAAATAGCATATGTAATAAATTATGAAAGCTACAACACATGAAATAAGGGTTATGCAATCATGAAGACAGCATTCTCCTTCCCAGCATAATACTGTTTTTTTATTTTAACAATTTGAGTTTAAGACAACCTGCAACCACATACAGACACCCACGAACATACTAAACAGACAATACTCTGCTGCAGGCTGCACTTTTCTCACTCACCTCCCGGCTGCAGGAGTTGGCTCTCCAAGCTCATAAGCCGCTGCACATAGAACTTTTCAATTACTCCGAAACAAGGAAAGGAGAACCATTCACCATAAAAAGCCAATTTTTGATTTACTAACGCCAACAATGCAAAAAGTTATTAAATACAGCACACTGTTTACATGAAATCAGGGTTATGTAATTCTGGAGACATTTTTCTTCCCAGCATAATACTTTTTTTTAATCCTAACAATCTGAGTTCAAGACAACTTGCAACCACATATACACACCCCTTGTATAGATGAGCTTGCAGGGTGGGAAATACCACAGCCTCTTATGATTGGCTCTCTGCAGTGACAACTTCCTAGCGGGCAATCTCAGACAGGTTCAGACTCGGATTAGGATGCCATTCCTCAATAATGAGCATTTAAAGCAGAAGTCCACCCTAACACTAAAATCCCTGCATCTACAGACATCCACGATCTAACACTAACCTATCTAGCCCTGTAAAGAAGAAATCAGTATACATACATCTTTTTGGAAGCCAATCCGACCTATTCCCACGCTAAGCTGTCAGCTGCGGCATTGCTGTGGAGGTGGGTGCAGAGGGCACAGCCGACAACAGAAGCCCCATAGCAAGTCTATGGGTGACGTCCCCCCCCATTCATTTCACAGTTGACAGAGCTCCTCTGCAGAGTTTCCGTCGCTGGAGACCGGATCGGATTGGCTTCAAAAAAGGTAATGTATGGCGATTTTCTTCTTTAAAGGGCTAGATAGGTTAGTGTTAGATCATGGATGTCTGTAGATGCAGGGATTTTAGTGTTAAGGTGGACTTACACTTTAAATTTAGTAAATGGACCAGAACATTTGGTCCTTGCGACTCTCCTCTGAACATCACCAGCCTTCTTTACAGACTCAAAGAGCACCCTAAATTTTAAATCTGAAAACTGTGACTGAATTAAATGCTGGATGCTCAAGTCAATCTGGAAGCAGGACTAGGTTATTCCTGGATGCTCCAATATAAAGGAAGCCCATTCATGTGTGCATGAATAATCTCAAGAAATAAAATGACCAGAAGATAGCTGAAATCAGATCAATATATCATACCCCTTGATTGGCAAGTACCAAAATGTTAAAAACTATATGATTTTTTTTTTAAATTGTATCATGCATAAGTGGATGCTGTATATACAGTATCTCACAAAAAGTGAGTACACCCCTCACATTTTTTGTAACTTTTTTATTATATCTTTTCATGTGACAACACTGAAGAAATGACACTTTGGTACAATGTAAAGTAGTGAGTGTACAGCTTGTATAACAGTGTAAATTTGCTGTCCCCTCAAAATAACTAAAAACACAGCCATTAATGTCTAAACCACTGGCAACAAAAGTGAGTCAACCCCTAAATGAAGATGTCCAAATTGGGCCCAAAGTGTCAATATTTTGTGTGACCACCATTATTTTCCAGCACTGCCTTAACCTGCTTGGGCATGGAGTTCACCAGAGCTTCACAGGTTACCACTGGAGTCCTCTTGCACTCCTCCATGATGACACCACAGAGATGGACTGGATTTAAGAGACCTTGCACTCCTCCACCTTCCGTTTGAGGATGCCCCGCAGATGGGTTTTTGGTATGGAGACATGCTTGGCCAGTCCATCACCTTTACCCTCAGCTTCTTTAGAAATGCAGTGGTCGTCTTAGAGGTGTGTTTGGGGTCGTTATGTTGGAATACTACCCTGCAGCCCAGTCTACGAAGGGAGGGGCTCATGCTCTGCTTCAGTATGTCACAGTACATGTTGGCATTCATGGTTCCCTCAATGAACTGTAGCTCCCCAGAGTCGGCAGCACTCATGCAGCCTCAGAACATGATACTCCCACCACCATGCTTGACTGCAGGCAAGACACACTTGTCTTTGTACTCCTCACCTGGTTGCCGCCACGCACGCTTGACACCATCTGAACCAAATAAGTTTATCTTGGTCTCATCAGAACACAGGATATTGTTCCAGTAATCCATGTCCTTAGTCTGCTTGTCTATAGCAAACTGTTTGTGGGCTTTCCTGTGCATCATCTTTAGAAGAGGCTTCCTTCTGGGACAACAGCCATGCAGGCCAATGTGATGCAGTGTGCAGCGTATGGTCTGAGCACTGACAGGCTGACCCCCCACCCCTTCAACCTCTGCAGCAGTGCTGGCAGCACTCATACATCTATTTCCCAAAGACAACCTCCGGATATGACACTGAGCACGTGCACTCAACTTCTTTGGTCGACCATGGTGAGGCCTATTCTGAGTGGAACCTGTCCTATTAAACTGTTGTATGGTCTTGGTCACCATGCCACAGCTTAGTTTCAGGGTCTCGGCAATCTTCTTAAAGCCTAGGCTATCTTTAGAGCAACAATTCTTTTTTTCAGATCCTCAGAGAGTTCTTTGCCATGAGGTGCCATGTTGAACTTCCAGTGACCAGTATGAGTGAGTGAGTAATAACACCTAATTTAACACACCTGCCCCCCATTCACACCTGAGACCTTGTAACACTAACGAGTCACATACCGGGGAGGGAAAATGGCTAATGGGCCCAATTTTGACATTTTCACTTAGGGGTGTACTCACTTTTGTTACCAGTGTTTTAGACATTAATGGCTGTATGTTGAGTTATTTTGAGGGGACAGCAAATTTACACTGTTATACAAGCTGTACACTCACTACTTTACATTGTAGCAAAGCGTAATTTCTTCAGTGTTGTCACATGAAAGGATATAATAAAATATTTCCAAAAATCTGAGGGGTGTACTCACTTTTGTGAGATAGATTTTATTTTATATATATATATATATATATATATATATATATATATTTATTACACACACACACAGTAATTTATCATGTCTCACAACACAGCTTGCCAGGGTCACTCTAGCACAGTTAAGAAGATATATGCAACTAAAGTGGCCTTTAATAGGAACAAGAAAAAGGCAAAAGTCTACAAGCTCAAAGAAATCCATTTTACCCAAGTTCAATCAACAGCAAAGCTAGCCAAAGTAGGCAGCTAGATAACAGAGACACAGGCTAATAGAGGTCAATTGTTGAATAAGATTATTCATATGCATTATTAGACCTTTTTGTGTGGAAATAATAGCCTGAAACAGAAATATCCTGTAAAGCACATTACTATGCTTTCTTTAAATAGCATCTACATCTAAAAATGTATATTTGGACCTTCAGTGGGTAGCAGTAAGCCAAAAAACACACAGTTCTTATGTGTCCTTTAGATCCCACCAGTGAAATCTCCCCACTCCACAAGGGTGTCACAGATCAGCTGCGGAGCTGATCTGTGTCTCACCTTTACTGCTGTAGGCTGGCTGGCACCTGTTGTTCCACTAGCTTGTGTTCAGCTCTGCTGCACTCTGCAGCTATGGGTGTCGCCAGCTTCACCTGTTGCTTAATATACGATTCCTTCCTGCTACTTCCTGTCCAGCCCCTCATGTGCTTCTCTATTTAAATCCCTCTCAGACCAGTTCTGGTTGCTCGAGCAACATTTGTTTCTGAGCTCCCTTCGTGTAACCTGCCTTAACCTAACCTCTCGTGAACTGATCTCTTGTGTACCGACTCGGCTTGTTCTGATAACATTGTCTGCAGCCCACCCTGACCTTGGCTCGCTATCCGGCTCTCCTTTGCTTCATCCATCCATCCTTGTCTGACAGTGTCTTCTGGTACTTCGATAGCGAGCAGGGTGAACCCGGGGGTCGTGACCTGGGGTCAGCACGCAGCTAAGCCCAAACCCTCATGAGGGGGTCCCTGGCAGAATACCGGCTGGCCTTTAGACTCCATGTCCTGGGGGATCCCGTGTCACCTGCTCCCCTGTGGGCTCACTGTAAGTAGTACCGTGACAGTTTGCTCAAGCCATGAGCACCTCTGAGAATTGGCCACTGACTGAGGATCAAATGCAACATCTAATTCAGAGACTTAACTCCCAGCAAGCAAATCAAGAGCAAATAATCCTGGTTCTTCAGGATCTTGCTTCCTGTCTGGATCGTCTGCAACTCGCTGCAACTTCAGCTCCTCCCATTCCTGCTTCAGCTGCTCCCTGGCAATCCCTGCCTGCATCTGCCGCTGCCCCCTCGTTTTTCTGGCGACCCTAATAGGGCGTACACACGGTCGGACTTTGTTCGGACATTCCGACAACAAAATCCTAGGATTTTTTCCGACGGATGTTGGCTCAAACTTGTCTTGCATACACACTGTCACACAAAGTTTCGGAAAATCCGATCGTTCTAAACGCGGTGACGTAAAACATGTACGTCGGGACTATAAACGGGGCAGTGGCCAATAGCTTTGATCTCTTTATTTATTCTGAGCATGCATGGCACTTTGTCCGTCGGATTTGTGTACACACGATCGGAATTTCCGACGGAAAATTTTATCTCCTGCTCTCCAACTTTGTGTGTCGGAAAATCCGATGGAAAATGTCCGATGGAGCCCACACACGGTCGGAATTTCCGACAACACGCTCCGATCGGATATTGTCCATCGGAAAATCCGACCGTGTGTACGGGGCATTAGGCTTGTTGGGGCTTTATTAATCAGTGATCCATCCACTTTGAACTTTCCAGCCACCATTTTCCAACTGATCGCACCAAAGTCGCATATATCATCTCTCTCCTCTCCGTTGATGCTCTAGTTTGGGTCTCCCCACTCTGGGAATTACATGATTCTTCCACCTCTGACCTCCAGCTCTTTTTGGATGCATTCCGGAAAACTTTTGATGAGCCTGGCAGAGTGTCTTCGGCTGCTGGGGCCCTCCTTCGTCCTCGTCAGCAAGGAATGACAGTCGGCCAATACGCAGTTCAATTCCATACGCTGGCAGCTGAACTCAAATGGAATAATGAGGGCCTCACTGCTACCTTCTGGCAAGGCCTATCTGAAGGATGAACTCCCTGGACGCACCGTTCCTACCACATTGGATGATTTAATCGCATTGAGCATTCAAATAGACATTTACTTCCAGGAGCGGGTCCTGGAGTAATCCAGATCCAGTCATCCCCCTGCTGGCAGTCCAGCGCAGGTAATCCAAAGACCTGTGGAACCCTCTCCGTCTTCAACTTCTCACACTTTGGAAGAACCTATGCAGCTTGGGCGAACTCGCCTCACTCCCGAGGAACGTGCCCAACGCATGGGATTGAGCTTGTGCCTTTATTGTGGCGATAAAAGACATCTTTTGAACCCCTGTCCAGTTCGTCCAGGAAACTCCAGGGTCTAGGTCACTCGGAGGGAGCTGATCTAGACCGATCCTTTCATTTTGTCCACTTCCCTCGTTTCACCCTTCCCGTGGCTATCCACTGAGCTCAAAATGTTTATCAACTCTCTGCATACGGGGACCCTGGTGCTGCCGGGAATTTCATTGAACAATCTTTAGCATCCGAGTTGGGCATTGCCTTTGTTGCCTTGGCTATACCCCTTTCAGTGACCGCAGTAGATGGCTCCTTCTTGCCTATGACCCCCATGTGGTTTAAAACCCCTCCTATTGTCTTACACGTTGGGCTTTTGCATGCTGAGGAGATCTCTTTCCTAATTCTGCCTAAATCCACCAGTCCCATCATCTTGGGCCTTCCATGGTTGCAGAAACACTCCCCGCATCTTGACTGGAATTCTGGACAAGTATTGGCTTGGGTTCCTCCGTATCAGCAACAATGTATTTCCAAGATGCTACCTCCTCCATCCATTCCTCTGGCTGAGACCTCCACAACTCCCATGTTGCCTTCCCAATATCAGTCTTTCCAAGATGTTTTCTGCAAAAAGTCCGCTGATCGCCTTCCTCCTCACAGAGACTATGACTGCTCCATTGATCTGTTACCTGGGACCTCTCCTCCCCGAGGCCGAGTCTACCCTCTATCTATCCCCGAGACACAAGCCATGTCTGAACACATTCGGGAAAACCTGCAAAAGGGTTTCATCAGGAAATCAAACTCACCTGCCCAGGGCCAGGTTCTTCTTTGTAGCGAAAAAAGATGGTTCACTCCATCCATGCATCGACTACAGGGGCCTTAATGCCATCACCGTGAAGAACCGATACCCTCTTCCTTTAATCTTGGAACTCTTTGACAGACTGCGAGGTTCTCATGTTTTTACCAAACTGGATCTTAGAGGGGCCTACAATTTAATATGAATCCGGGAAGGAGACAAATGGATGACTGCCTTTAACACCAGGGACGGACATTATGAATATCTTGTGATGCCCTTTGGCTTATGCAATGCCCCAGCGGTCTTCCAAAATTTGGTTAATGAGATGTTCCGCGACCTTCTGTATGTCTGTGTTATTGTATATCTGGATGATATTCTTATTTTCCCACCAGACTTACTTACCCATCGTCTTCATGTGAAAGATGTGCTACAACTTCTATGGGACAATTGTCTATATGCAAAATTGGAGAAAAATGTCTATTTGAACAATCACAAGTTCCATTTCTGGGCTACATAATCTCGTCACAGGGCCTTCTCATGAACCCAGTCAAATTTCTGGCCATCTCTGAGTGGCCCCAGCCCTCTGGTCTTAAAGCCACCCAACGGTTTTTGGGCTTCACCAATTACTATCACCAATTCATTCGTAACTACTCCACATTGCTGGCCCTTATTACATCTCTCACCTGCAAGGGTGTCAATGCGCGGCTCTGGTCCCCTGAAGCCATTGATGCTTTCCTAAAACTCAAGGCAGCCTTCCTCTCCGCCCCAACTCTCCTACGTCCGGACATTACAAAACCCTTTTCTTTGGAGGTTGATGCTTCTCAAGTAGGAATCGGTGCCGTCCTACTCCAAGCTCAGAAGGGCAAGTCTCAGCCTTGCGGATTCTTTTCCAAGTAGTTTTCTGATGCAGAGAAGAACTATACCATTGGGGACTGTGAGCTACTCACTATTAAACTAGCTCTTCAAGAATGGTGACATCTTCTAGAGGGTTCTCCCCATTGTATTACCATCTATACTGATCATAAAAATCTGCAGTATTTACAATCCGCGAAACGCTTGAACCCACGTCAAGCTCGCTGGGCCCTCTTTTTCGCCTGCTTTAACATTACTTTTCGTCCAGGTGCCAAAACCCTTCGAGGCAATGCCTTGTCCAGGTCATTTGATGTCAAAGTTTCTGAGAATCACCTAGATCCTGGTCCCATCATCCCTCTGCATCGTATTCTAGCCACTACTCAGCTCCGGTCTACGCAGCCTCCTCCAGGTAAAACTTTTGTAGTTCCCGCGCTTCGTCCCAAACTCCTTGCTTGGGCACATGACTCCAAGTTCTCTGGACATCCTGGAATATCATGTACTTGTGACCTTCTTCAGCGTCATTACTGGTGGCCTTCTCTTCGTAAGGATGTCAAGGAATACGTTCAAACTTGTACAATTTGTGTACTATCCAAATCTTCCATGTCCGCCCTTGCTGGGTTGCTTTTGCCCTTACCAGTTCCTGATATACCTTGGCGTTGTATTTCCATGGATTTGATCTCAGATCTGCCCCCCTCAACAGGTTCTACAGTCCCCTGGGTAGTGGTGGATCGGTTCTCCAAAATGTGTCACTTGATTCTTCTCCTAGGCCTACCTTCTGCTCCCAGTCTTGCCACAACTTTCATTAAGGAGATCTTTCGTCTTCATGGGATGCCTTCACATATCGTCTCTGACAGAGAAGTTCAATTTACTGCTCGGTTTTGGAGAGCCTTGGCCAGCTCCTTTGGGATTAAATTGGATTTTTCATCTGCCTTTCATCCCCAGTCCAATGGGCAAACGGAACATGTCAATCAAAATGTAGAACATTTTCTCCATGCCTTCATCTCAGCCCACCAAGATGACTGGGTGGACCTTTTGCCCTGGGCAGAGTTTACCTTAAACCATCATTTCAATGCCAGTTCTGGAAAATCTCCCTTCTTCACTGTTTACGGGCAGCATCCATCTGTTCCCTTTCCTGTTCCCAATTCTCCTCTTGTACCAGCAGCAGTTGAAACTCAAAGGTCCTTCAACTCAATCTGGAAAGAAGTCTCTGAGAATCTTCATCTAGCTGCTTCCAGGCATAAAACAGCAGCAGATCGTCACTGCCGTTCCTGCCTGGCGATAGAGTTTGGCTCTCTACCAAGCACATCCAACTCTAGGTGCCCTCAATGAAATTTGTCCCTCGCTTCATTGGTCCATTTCCTATTCTCCGTTAGATCAATCCAGTTGCTTTCAAGCTCTGTCTGTCCTCCCATCTCAGTATACCCAATGCCTTCCATGTCTCCCTGCTCAGGCCACTGGTTCCCAATCGCTTCTCTCGCCCTTCTTCTCACCCCGCTCCTGTGGCTGATACCACGGATCAGTATGATATTAAAGAAATATTGGACTCCAAGTACTCCCGAGGGAGGCTACTCTATCTGATTGATTGGAAGAGCTATAGTCCGGAGGAGAGGTCTTGGGTTCCTGCCACCAATGTCTCAACCCCACGTTTGGTGACCAGATTCCATTGGAAATTTCCCTCCAAGCCAGCCTCCAGACGTGTAGGAGGACCTCGTAAGAAGGGGGAGTACTGTCACAGATCAGCTGCGGAGCTGATCTGTGTCTCACCTTTACTGCTGTAGGCTGGCTGGCACCTGTTGTTCCACTAGTTTGTGTTCAGCTCTGCTGCACTCTGCAGCTATGGGTGTGGCCAGCTTCACCTGTTGCTTAATATATGCTTCTCTATTTAAATCCCTCTCAGACCAGTTCTGGTTGCTTGAGCAACATTTGTTTCTGAGCTCCCTTCGTGTAACCTGCCTTAACCTGACCTCTTGTGAACTGATCTCTTGTGTACCGACTCGGCTTGTTCTGATTACGTTGTCTGCAGCCCGCCCTGACCTTGGCTCGCTATCCGGCTCTCCTTTGCTTCATCCATCCATCCTTGTCTGACAGTGTCTTCTGGTACTTCGATAGCGAGCAGGGTGAACTCGGGTGTCATGACCTGGGGTCAGCACGCAGCTAACCCAAACCCTCGTGAGGGGGTCCCTGGCAGAATACCGGCTGGCCCTTAGACTCCACGCCCTGGGGGATCCCGTGTCACCTGCTCGCCTGTGGGCTCACTGTAAGTAGAACTGTGACAAAGGGTATACAATAAATATCTTAGAAAAACAAAAGAAAAAAGCTGCGCTCGAAGAACAAAAATAAATAAAAAATTTAAATTTTAAATCTATTGACCAAAAAATAAAAAATATGAAATGTGAGAAAATATACAAGCAGCCAGCACCTAAGGTCTAGTCTCAAACCTCACAACAATATATATAATGTAAAGAGATGCAGCGCTAGAGAAAAGATTGGTGAAAAGAAAGTGAAGGAAAAGACTAAAGCAGAGTCTCATCAGCATCAAATAATAATAATTGAACAAAAACTAATTAATAAGCTCACGTGCAAATTAATAAAAAATAAAGTGAATATCTATATAAATGTAAATAAACACCAAATCTAATCAAAATATCAATGAGTGAAAAAAATTGTTTGTATATATAAACCTTAAGTAATACAACCGATGGGTGACACATACATAATAAAATGTGTAAAGAAGAACCCACAAGAAAAAACAGTCCTGAAAAAAGTGACCAAAAAAGGAAGCAGCCATAAAAAGTGCCAAGAAGAGCAAACAAATAAAATCTTCTGTGTCTTGTCACACACAGGGTGGAAAATCAAATGCGCTTACCGAACGGCGATGACTGCCGTAATAGCATTTCTTGTGGGTTCTTCTTTACACATTTTATTATGTATGTGTCACCCATCTGTTGTATTACTTAAGGTTTATATATACAAACAATTTTTTTCACTCATTGATATTTTGATTAGATTTGGTGTTTATTCACATTTATATAGATATTCACTTTATTTTTTATTAATTTGCAC
This sequence comes from Aquarana catesbeiana, assembly GCF_042186555.1. NCBI lineage: Eukaryota > Metazoa > Chordata > Amphibia > Anura > Ranidae > Aquarana > Aquarana catesbeiana. The sequence goes on from NC_133329.1 coordinate 156,687,330, forward strand.
GTGAGCTTATTAATTCGTTTTTGTTCAATTATTATTATTTGATGATGATGAGACTATGCTTTAGTCTTTTCCTTCACTTTCTTTTCACCAATCTTCTCTCTAGCACTGCATCTCTTTGCATTATAAATAAATATCTTAGGACAGCTTGCGGGCCATGTTATTATAGCACCACACCCTTATTATATACAGATCTGATTGTTGGGAATGGACTTCCAAAGTTCAAAGAAGGTTAAATGAATTTACTGATACAAAATGATAAAAAAAAACAAAAAAAAAAAACACACATAACACATGTAAGAGATTAAAATAATGCCTATGCAGTAATGAACCACACAGATGTAAAAAATTCACTCCTATTACTAGCAACCCCTGGCACCACTTCGGGAAATAGCAGACAGCCTGGCTAAACTTCAGATTATGGTAATATACGTTGTATCAGCGTACCACCATTCGACTGCAATCTACCTGTGAGATTGCACATTAACACCTTGTTTCAGCCTGTTACAATTTAGAAGGAGAACAGTCTATTTAAAATTATATAGAACATCCCATGTGGCAATGCGTCCTCTATCTATACAAGAATTTTTCAACGTTTTCAACACAGAGGAACCTGTGAAATAACTTTACTTTCCAGTCTTAGGGAACCCCTGCTAAAAAATACTATATCTACAACTCATGATACTTAGTGTGATGGTCAGAGGGAAAAAAATGTCCTTACACTTTTGGTCACTGAGAAGAATTACCCTCTTATAAATACCTAAAAATATCAGTGGTGCCAGTGGAAACTGATCTAAAAGGCAGACAATGCTCAAGGAACCCCTAGCAACCTATGGAGGAACCCTGGTTGAGAAACCCTGCTCTACACCATCATAACGTATGAATCAAGTTGTCGTGCTGTCGTCTACTTTGTCTCCTTGCTCGACTTCCAAGGGGAAATTCTGTATATGGCATCCCATTTTTGATGGGTCCTATGGTGCACAGAATCTCTAGTCTCCCTTGTCCTCCTGAAAAAGTGGGGTGCACCCGTGAAACGCTATAACTCCCTTGAGCATTCCAGCATATTGTCCCATTGTTTGGGACCAACCATTCATGTTTGAGCCAGAGTAATTGGATGTTGTTCACCTCATGTGACAGCAATATAGTTCAATAAAAAAAAAATAATTTTATGAAATTTATAAAAAATTTAAAGCACCCATTACCCCGTGCTCATCTGCAAACGCACATGTAATTCCTACACGCATATGTAAACAGTGACTACACAAGTGAGGTATTACCGTTAACATTAGAGTAAGAGCAATAATTCTAGCCCAAGACCTCCTGTTTATCTCTAAAATGTTAACCTGTAAAGGCTTTCAAAGCATCGTCTATGAATAATTTAATGCACTGTAGTTTGTCACCATTCCTCGGGCATGCACAGTTTTAAAGGCATGACATGTTAGGCATTTATTTACTGGATGTAACGTCATCTCTTATATTTTACACAAAAACTGGGTATTATACTGTGTTTGTGTGCACTAAAATTCATTATAAATTCAAGTGTATTTTTCTGAAAATTTGCGTTTAATAAACCGCTGCAAATATTGTTACATAAAAAAATTGCAACCAACATTTTATTCTCCAGGGCCTCTGATTAAAAAAAATATAATGTTTGGGACTTCTAAGCAATTTTCTAGCAAAAAATTGGGATTTTTACATGTATGTGAGAAATGTCAGAATTGGCCCAGTTTTGAAGTAGGTAAATTCATACAAGACCAACAGGTCCTCGTATGAAGTTTAGGGGGGACCTCGCTGACTGACAGCTGAATGTGTTGATGAGGTACTGGTTGTTGGCCAGCCATCAGGTGCCAGCTTCCTAATAACCAGGAGAAAACTGTCACAATTCAGCTGTCCTACATGCAGCAAATGCGCCAAAGAAGCTCCTGCACTTTTTGGGCATCAAGCTTTGTGCATCTTTTGGCCACCTGTGGGGTGCCATTAATAATGATTAGCACCACAAGTGCGACATGTGTACAATGAAAACATGTGCTTTTGCGTGTAAACACGGAACACTTAACATTTATTAATCATCTGGCTAATGTGCTTTATTTTTGTTATCAGTGCATACAGTATGCAACAATAATCCTACACCTCTTATTTTGGATCCATTTTACTCCTTATAATTTAAACTAAACAAAAAAATATATACAGACCACATATTTACCTTCCAGCCTTACTCTGCTGTACCAACCAAATTAATAAAAACTGCAGATTATGTGTTGGTCATAAATGTGAAGACTACAATCACTTCTTTGCAGCACAGATGCCTGAATGGCTTTAGTAAGCAGTCATGCATGATAAGACATGATTATTTAGCACCGCACAGAGCTTGGTGCTTGAATTAATTTGTATTAAAACAAGCTGACCTGGTCCTCCCAGGGCTTCACTGTTCTTGTTCTCAGTTTCAATCTCTTTGAGGACTTCACTGAGAGCTTCCCATTTAGGGTTACTTTCTAGAACCAGCTCATTCTTTCCATCTGTAAATATAGAGAAAATATATATATTTAAAAAAAGTAACCACCAATATTTAAATGGTAACTACAGTTTCCAAACAAAACCACATATCCCATCCTTTTTGCTCTTCATCAAGCCTGTAAATGCAATAAGGGACCTCAAATGCCGAAAAATATATCTTCTTCTCCCGCAATGCATTCCTGTCTTGGGCATAGACATTTTCAGGGTCAGTAGAAGAACCTAAGATGGTAAACGGCTGTGACTCAGTGACCCAAATTTTAGAAGCAGCATTTAGGTTTCCTAGTGCCTTATTTTGCCTCCCCTGGTACCCATTATCAATCAAACCTGTCTACAATAGACAGAACGCTACCCCAGCAGCATTGGTATTGAGTGTTGTGCAGCAAGTGCAATGTAAATGCTGCCTAATGGCTGTTTTGGGATAGGTTTTATGTGCCGGTCTCAAGGCCAGGCTTAGTTTTCTTTGGCACTAAACAAATTTGCCAAAACCAACCATAAAAAAACTAAAATACCTTTGGCTTCCATTCTGGAGACATAACAAATTCCATTTTCTATTGCATTTTTTTCTGCTTAGCATGATAAATTCTGGAAGGAATATCAGTGCTTGTTTAAACAATATGGCAAACCATTTACTACCTACAGTGGATATAAAAAGTCTACACACCCCTGTTAAAATGTCAGGTTTTCGTGATGTAAAAAAATGATAAAGATAAATGATTTCAGAACTTTTTCCACCTTTAACCACTTCCTGACCAGCGCACGCCGATGTACGTCAGGAGAATAGCAAGGTGGGCAAATGGACTTACAGGTACGTCCACTTGAATTTCCCGAAGTGCCATTGCGTGCGCGCCGCCGGCGGTGCCCGTGCGCCGGCTGGGAGCTCCATGAGTCGGGTCGCGGCTCCCGCGGACTCGATCGCCTCGGGGATACCCGCGATCGCCTCACGGAGAGGACGAACGGGGAGATGCTGATGTAAAACAGAATCTCCCCATTCTACCTAGTGACAAGTGTCACTGATCACAGCTCCCTGTAATCGGGAGCAGTGATCAGTGTAATGACACTGCTAGCCCATCCCCCTACAGTTAGTAATCACTCCCCTAGGACATACTTAACCCCTCCCCGCCCCCTAGTGGTTAACCCCTTCACTGCCAGTGTCATTTACACAGGAATCAGTGCATTTTTATAGCACTGATTTCTGTATAAATGACAATGGTCCCAAAAATGTGTCAAAAATGTCCATTAACAAAAATGCCAGAAAACTATTCCCTATTTTGTAAATGTGTGTTAATGTGACCTATAAACTGTACAACTCAGTTGAACAACAAACTGTAATCTTTTAGGTGGAGGGAGTAAAAATAAAAAACTAAAATAATATGGTTGCATAAGTGTGCACACCCTTAAACTAATAATTTGTTGAAGCACGTTTTGATTTTATTACAGCACGCGGTCTTTTTGGGTATGAGTCTGAGTCTATCAGCATTGCACATCTTGACTTGACAATATTTGGCCACTCTTCTTTGCAAAAACACTCCAAATCTATCAGATTGCGAAGGCATCTCCTGTGCACAGCTCTCTTCAGATCACCCCACAGATCAATCCGATTCAGATCTGAGCTCTGGCTGGGCCATTCCAAAATTTTAATCTTCTTCTGGTGAAGTCATTCCTTTGTTGATTTGGATATATGCTTTGGGTCGTTGTCATGCTGAAAGATGAAGTTGCTCTTCATATACAGCTTTCTAGCAGAAGTCTGAAGGTTTTGTGCCAATATTGACTGGTATCTGGAACTGCTCGTAATTCCCTCTACCTTGACTATGGCCCCTGTTCCAGCTGAAGAAAAACAGCCCCAAAGCATGATGCTGCCAAGACCATGCTTCACTGTGTGTATGGTGTTTTTTGGTGATGTGCAGTCTTGTTTTTGCGTCAAACATATCTTTTGGAATTATGGCCAAAAAGTTCAACCTTGATTTCATCAGACCATAACACGTTTTCCCACATGCTTTTGGGAGACTTCAGATGTGTTTTTGCAAAATTTAGCCGGGCTTTGATGTTTTTCTTTGTTAAAAAAAGGCTTCTGCCTTGCCTCTCTACCCCATAGCCCAGCCATGAGAAGAATACTGGAGATTGTTTTCACATGTACCACACAGCCAGTACTTGCCAGATATTTTTGCAGTTCCTTTAATGTTGCTGTAGGCCTCTTGGCAGCCTCCCTGACCAGTTTTCTTCTTGTCTTTTCATCCATTTTGAAGGGGCGTCCAGTTCTTGGTCTTCTCGTGTTTCATGGTATATCTAATGCCTTGAAAATTCTTTTGTACCCTTCTCCTGACTGATATATTTTAACAATGAGATCCCTCTGATGCTTTGGAAGCTCTCTGCGGACAGCTTATGCTGTAGGACGCGGCTAAAAAAAATGTCAGGAAAGACCTACTAGAACAGCTGAACTTTATTTGGGGTTAATCAGAGGCACTATAAATGATGGCAGGTGTGTACTGACTCTTATTTAACATGAGTTTGAATGTGGTTGCTTAATTCTGAACACCGCTACATGCCCAGTTATAAAAGAGGGTGTGCGCACTTATGCAACCACATTATTTTAGTTTTTTATTTTTACTTTGCCCCCTAAAGATTTCAGTTTGTTTTTCAATTGAGTTGTACAGTTTATAGGTCACATTAAAGTGGAAAAAGTTTTGAAATTATTTTTGTCTCATTTTTTTACATCACAGAAACCTGACATTTTAACAGGGATGCGTAGCCTTTTTATACCCACTGTATTTAATGATTACTTATCTGCTTAACACAGACAGAACAGATAGATTTCAGTGCACCAGAAATAATTTATAAAGCTGATTTTTAGTCAGCTGGAAATCCACCTTAAAGTGACACTACACATTATACTTATTGTCCAAAAATAATCCATACTCATTCACTACCTAACTGCTTGCTGACCAGTGCACAACGATATACGTCGGCACAATGGCACGGCTGAGCAAATGGGCATACAGGTACGTCCCTTTTAAGACGTGGCATTGTGGGCACGCATGCGCCTGCCCGCTGCGTACTCTGTGAACGTGCCCACGGGTCCCGCGGACTCGATGTCCTCCGGTGTCCCGCAATCGTGTCACCGAGTGGCAGATATGGGAGATGCCAGTGTAAACAAGGCATTTCCCAGTTTTGCCTAGTGACATGACAGAGATCTACTGCTCCCTGTCATCGGGAGCAGTGATCGCTGTAATGTCAGTGGTAGCCCATCCCTCCACAGTTAGAATCACTCCCTAGGACACATTTAACCCCTTGATTGCCCACTAGTGTTTAACCCCTTTCCTGCCAGTGTCATTTACACAGTAATCAGTGCATTTTTATAATGTCAAAAGTGTCCGACATAATGTCGCAGTCACAAAAATCGCAGATCACCGCCATTACTAATAAAAAATAATAAAAATGCCATAAATCTATCCCCTATTTTGTAAACGCTATAACTTTTTGTGCAAACCAATCAATATACGCTTATTGCGATTTTTTTTTTACCAAAAATATGTAGAAGCATACATATCGGCCTAAACTGAGAAAGAAATTAGTTTATATATTTTTTGGGGATATTTATTATAGCAAAAAGTAAAAAATATTGCTTTTTTTTTTCAAAATTGTCACTTTTTTTTTTGTTTATAGCGCAAAAAATAAAAACCGCAGAGGTGATAAAATACCACCAAAGGAAATCTCTATTTGTGGGGAAAAAAGGGCGTCAATTTTGTTTGGTAAGGTCGCACGACTGCGCAATTGTCAGTTAAAGCGGCGCAGTGCTGTATTGCAAAAATCCTTAGAAAAAAATGGAGTTTGGAGGAGGCTGACAGCAGTATAAGACACTTTATTTTCAGTTAGGAATATACAGTATATTTGAACAGATTCATTTAAATCAAAGTATACTGTCACTTTAACTATCGCACAAACACAATAGAAAAAAAAAAGAAAACGAACTGGGGGAAGGCAATGCAAGTAAAACGGGGGCGCGGGGGGGGGGGGAGTGCACAGTGTTTTTTCACCTGAATGCATAGGATGCATTCAGGTGAAAAAACAAAGTTTTACAACCCCTTTAACAGACTATACACAAGATCCATTGTTGGAATGTATGCTTTCTTTATACAAGGGCAGTGTTCTTAAGCATGTAGAACATATTGGAAAAATAAAGCAAAAATCTTCTGTTTTATGTCTATTTTTTCTATTTCTATGTCTAGTTCACTATCATCAGTTTATCCATCAGATTTTATCAGTTTAAGTGGTATTAAACCCAAAAGCAAATGTATTATATTGCAGCTTACCAATTCTTAGATGTTATGGCGACATTCGTTTTCATTTGTAGGTTATTTTTACTTTTTTTTAACCTGGTGATCCTGCCAATAAGTCAGTTATTTTTCAAAAGAACAAACTCTCCTACATATGTAAAACAAATGCAAACCATTTACCACTGACAGGGGTGCTTACAATGGTCAGCTTATTTATTCATGTAAAACCTGTATCCCAAAAGAAAAAAAAAAAAAACAACTTTTGCTGTAACTGCAGTATGATCTGGAGTTTGGCTTCAGCTTGTTAGTGTATCTAAAGCTGCTAGACCATCTAATACTCTCCCCCCCCCCCCCCCCCATACTGACAATGGTGCTCTCTGCTGTGCCTATGTTGATTCATCCAGAGTGGAGGCACTCTAATACAGGAGGTGTTAATGGCCAGATTACCAGGTGAAAACAGAGGGAAATAAAAAGAAAAGTAAAGCAGCCATGTCATCTAATGATTAGTAAACTGCAATGTATTATATTTCTGGTTTTGGGTTTAATATTGCTTCAACATACATTTGCTACAAAAAAAGTTACTAAATACATACATAGTTGCCTCTCTGTATAGCTTATTAATATTACACATACAGTATGTTTCACTGCACATATATGTAGCTACATTCTGTGAGTGAATGGGAGGCAGAGATGAACCAAGATTGTTGGTAGTTTTACTTGATTTTTATAAAGCCAATTTCAAGCATTGATTGTGACAGAAAAACTCCCTGCAAGCATGGCGGTTCGGGAGATGTAAGGATCTAAAATGCTGCAGATCTTCCACTGTCATCCAGCAAGTTCTTACAAATACAAGCTAACATCTTTCATCTCATCTTCAGGGATACCTGCTGGTCTATGACCAGATTATGTACACATTTGACATATGGTATTTTATTACAAATATGAGCTTCAAACACAACTTTAACCAGAATGATTATTAAATAAAAACCAAAAAAAGTATTTGGCAAGTTTTCTGCTCGCTTACCTTGCTTATGATTTGATTCAGCAGTCTTTGGCTTTTTAATGGCTTTTGAATCTGCAACTTTATAGACCCTGGCACGAGCATGAACAAACATGGATGTGCTGGAGTCAAGGAAGAGCCAACCTTCAACAGAACATTTGAATGAACCATTAGCATGGAGGGAACAATATCTATACACACTATGTTCAACAGATAAACCTTCATATTCATTCAACATAAAACGAACCATAAAAATAAGATTCTTGTACTTGCTGTAAAATCTTTTTCTTGAAAAACCTTGAGGGACACAGACATTCTTAAAGCTGAATGCCAAGAAAAACTAAAACGTCCTTCCTTGTAGTGGGGCTGAGCCTGCACTGCGAGAGAGTTAGCCACTTGTTTGGTCTAGGGGACATGAAAACCACTTTAACTTACCCAATCATCCTCTCCCCGGGTAAACGGCATGCCCCTCTACTAGAGCAGTGGACTTTTCCTCAGCATTCTCACATCCAATGTAGGGCTAAGGGCTCTACATCAGTCTTGATGACATCAGATGACCTTAGACCATGGGAGAGAAGAGACTACCAGGACTAGCAGTGCGTGCAGAGGAGACAAGGGAAGATCAATAAGTAAAAGTGCTCTTTACAGTCCCCAAGGCACCAATAGTATAATTGTAAAAACCAAGTGAGCTACCTGGAGATGAGCAGCATCATCCACCGTGTAGCAAGGACTAAAAATCCTAGTGCTACCACTTAGACCTTTTTCCTGCTTGAGGCAGTACCATAAATACATGGTATAAATAGGCCATTTGGAACCTAGGAGAATAACCCTCTTTATAAGAGGGTATCCTGAAAAACCCACAATGGGGATAGCAGGAAAGAGCACTTGAATAGGCAGAAGGACCACTTCTGTGAATAGGATCTAGAAGTGTCAGAGGACACTGAAGGACAAGGTCCTTCCCAGGAAAGTGGAGCAGTGGAAACTGATCCCTATGGACCTTGTAGGTCTACATGTACCTTTAGGATGGGGATAGGGCTAAGCAGCATCAAACAGCATAGGGGGTGTAACCCAACTTGGGGAAAAAAATTCACTTGTGGACATTGTGTGCGAGTCCTAGAATGATAAGAATCAGGGATCTCTGCATATGAGAAAAAAAAAAAAAAAACTACCCAGGGACTCTTCTGGATGAACAAACAGCCCCCAATTGCAGAAGGCATGTAGTCAAAGTGCCCTATGCATTTAAACAGACATTGTTACTAAGCAAGAAACAAGCTTGGATGCTTAAGTAAGCCATTACAGCTTAAGCGCAAAGCTACAGACATTTTCCCCAAACATTCAATGAACCCCAAGGGCAGGGGCAAAGTCCTCTTGAAGAGATTGAACACTAAGGCCGCGTACACACAGGCAGACTTTTCGACTGGACTGGTCCAACAGACTTTCCAGCGGACTTTCGACAAACTTTTTAACGAACGGACTTGCCTACACACGATCACACCAAAGTCCGACGGATTCATACGTGATGACGTACACCGGACTAAAATAAGAAAGTTGATAGCCAGTAGCCAATAGCTGCCCTAGCGTGGGTTTTTGTCCGTCGGACTACCATACAGACGAGCGGATTTCTGGGTCCGGCGGAGTTACGACGTAAAGATTTGAAGCATGTTCCAAATCTAAAGTCCTTCAGATTTGCAACTGGAAAAGTCCGCTGAAGGTCCAGTGAAGCCCACACATGATCGGATTGTCCGCCGGATTTGGTCCGTCAGACAAGTCCGGTCGAAAAGTCAGACCGTGTGTACGCTGCATAAGTAACACAATTTCACAAAACAAGATTACCACCAACACAGGGTGGAGAGCCATTCTGGTTCATTTAAACTTGAAACTAAGTAGAGCGTCTAACAGTCTGTGAGTGAAATCCTGACAAATACCCATACCTTTAAACCATTTGGTAGTATGCCCTCTAAGAGAGATTACTGGAGCATAAACGGAGGTGTAAAATGTGCTCTGTCTGGGGTTTCTGGCTTCCAACAAAAAGGACGACTAATTCTTAGAATAATGGTTGGATTTACTTACAATAGGGATATCAATACATTACAGTTATAAATAAGGATAGAGAAGATGGGGTAACAGGGGAAGAAAGGGGCCTTACAGGTCTAAAACTCACACACACACGCATTCTCCCTGAATCTCTCAGGCCAGGGTCCTTTTTATCCAGACTTGAGACCCACACCCCATGTTTACTGCAGGCTGGCTATAAACACTGTAATTTGCTTCACATCAAAGTCCTTTCAAAGCTTTGTACAAGACATATTGTTCCATCTGCATTAATATCAATTTTTTCCAGTATTACAGGTTTTAAGAGAACACCTTGCAATACATTTTCAAAAAGGAAAAGCTGTGCCAAATTTTTCAAAGTGGCCCAAGATGCCACATAGCGTTCTCAGTCCTCATAGAGGATTAACTTAAAGCAAAGATGAGCGAGGTGGATGTAGCCAGCATTTTCCCTAATGTACAAGTATACTGTGCATACTGACACACTAAGTTCTGAGTGTGCTCTTCTTTAGCACTGTGAGATCTGGGCTCCCTGCATTTACTCGTCAATGCAGATGCCATGCCTTCTCCCCTTGTTCTGGGTCCTCAGTCCTCTCCGCACATTGGGAAGGCCCTGATGATGAAAAATCCCGCAAATACACGCTGGAGATACATTATCTCAGCACCGAGCTCCATTTCTGGCACACTTTGAGTTGCAGGCTAGACTGTTCTGGGGATGGTGTTGTAGCACAGTCAAACTCTGTGAGCAGACTGATCTAGTCACTGGACACAAACAGGAAAAGTCCAAAGTGGGCACAGAGTTGATTCTGGCCTTATCTGATGAAACTGAAGAAGAATGATGATCACATACAGGTAAATGGCCCTAGAACCAGTAGGAGAGTATGTGCTGAGGTTACCTTTTGCAGCAGGGCTGTCATAAGAGCATTAACTCTGTAGCACATTGGTGGGATCCCCTGTACTGTTCCCACTGATGGGCATGCACTGCATGGGGTTGCTAGGCAAGAATGATGCCACTGCCGTATTCTCAATTTACCCCACCAACCATACAGCATTTCCTGGTTTCCTGTTGCTGTCAATCACAGGTAGTAAGGAGGGAGCAGGGGGCGGGGTTGAGCTGCACTGTGTTCGTCAATGGAAACACAGAACATGGCCTGAAAGTGAGCCTGCATGAGTGCCCCCATAGCAAGTGCCTTTCAATGGGGGCATTTAGCAGAGAGGAGGAACTGGAGGCGCCGGTAGGGAACCAGAGAAGAGGAGGATTGGGGCTGCTCTGCGCAAAACCATTGCACAAAGCAGGTAAATATAACACGTGCGTTATTTAAAAAGAATTACCTTTACAAATACTTTGAATAAAGATCATAAAAAAGATAGGCTAAAAAAAAAACAATTATCAGACTTAAAGTGTTACTAAATCCAGGACCCTGCATTCACTGTATTTGGTCTCCCACAGTGCATAGAACATGGAAATGCAATTAGTTTAGTAATTATAAACTGCTAAATACCTTTTCTCATCAGTAGTATATAGCAGTCTTATGACTTCTATCAGTGTCTGGTTAAAGCTTGTAGAAGTTTTCATTCTACGCTAACTGTCCTATGAGGCTGCAGGACCCCCTGGACCCTCTGCCTGGACAGTGCTGATCACATGCACCCTCCCGAGAAAAAACACAGTGGAAGGATCAAACAGCCTTTTTACACAATGCAGATGAATAACCCCTTAGGTTCCACAGTGAGTATAACAAGCATGCTTTACAGCATATACAGACTGATTTTACTGTTGTGAGTTTAGTAACACTTTTTTTTTTTCTAGAATTTCCACAAAGAGGTCGGAAATAACAGTCCTAGGACTGTTTGCTGGAGTTTTAGAGCATTTTACCCAAGTCAGTACAGCATGTTTTATGTGTTAATGGCGTACCCACAAATCTAAAGAGATACTAAATAATTCTGTTTTGAAGATGAATTAAAGCAAACTGTAAACATAATCTGGAAAATCTTGTTTCCTTTTACAATTACAAATAAAAATCAGCATTAATTGGATAACAAAAGCACTCAAAAGAACCAAAGAGCAGGAGCGACCATTATTTACTACATTGGACTTCTACACAGTTTTAGGATTTGGTAAAAAAAAAAAAAAAAAAAAGGTGTAATCATAGTCTGGGTCTTTCTGCTGTCTGTGTCTTCATTCAGAAGATTTTTCCTCATTTCCTGACCAGATGATGGGTGCCACCTGGGACAGGAAGTGAGGGAAAAAAATCATCCTAATGGAGATAGACACAGCAATAACACATGGCCAAGATTCTAATCATTCTTTATGTTATAGAACACTTAAAACTGCTTAATCATACACATTTTATGTGCTGCCAAGGACAGATTTTAGAGATGAATATATAAAATAAAGAGAGGGCCTCCTCCAATTTCTTCTATCTGCAAGTCATGCCTGGATCGCTAGGCACTTGAGATTGACAATGGCTCCCCCATATTAGGGAATGGGTTGATGAGCTTAATCACATTATGAGGATGGAGGAATTAACACCTAACCTACATGAATATCACTTGAAATCCATGGTAACTTGGTGAACCTGATTGACTTCTCCACTTTGGAGATTAAAAGTACCATTCCAGTGTTTGCAAATGACAAAAGCTATGTAGTGGACTAACGGTCTTACAGGATGTCCTCATCTAACAAACCAACTTCAGTGAACTATTTAATTGTACAACTATGTGGCAAATGAAGTTTAATGTTGATAAATATAAAAAGGTATGCACTCAGGGGCTAAAAAAATGCATACCCCATATATTCTAGAGAACAGCTGAGGAAGACAATGGTCAAGAAGGATCTGGTTGATCATATACTTAATAGTATGCAATGCCAACACTTTCTTAAAAGAGGTACGAGAGAGAGATAGAGAGAAAGAGAAAGAGGAGAAAGAGAGAAAGTGAGAAAGAGAGAAAGAAGAGCTGAGTGAACGTGGTGAAGCTTCACTTTGTAAAGAATACCCAATTAGGTGTAAGAGAACAAAAATGATTGGATAATGGAAATCAGCAGAGCTTCACCATATTCACTAGGTTCTGGGGAAAATAAGTGCACAACTGCACTTGAAAAGCGCACAGTCTATTTGCCTTTAGTAAAGTAACCTCATAGTTTTGTCCCTGTAAAAATCATTAGTAAGACCTCGTCTGGAAAATGCAGTTCAATTTTGGGCACCAGTTCTCAAAAAGGATATCGGGGAACTGGAGAAAAAGCAAAGAAGGGCAACCAAACTGATAAGAGGCATGGAGGAGCTCAGATATGAGGAAAGATTAGAGGAACTGAATTTATTCTCTCTTGAGAAGAGGTGATTGGGGGGGGGGGGGGGTGATATGATCACCATGTATAAATACTTAAGTGGAAGTGGTTCATATAATGAATTTGATGTTGAGTTATTCACTTTCAGGTCATTACAGAGAATAAGGGGACACTCTTTGCATCTGGAGGAAAAGAGATTGAACCTCCACATATAGAAAGGCTTCTTCACAATAAGAGCTATGGAAATGTTGAATAGACTCCCACAACTGGATACTAACATTTTTCTTTTCTTCTCTATTGGTAGAACAAGATGACCTTGTGTCTTTTTCAACCTGACTAAGTAACTTTATCTTGACTTTAGTCTTTCCTATGACTCAAACATATTGTCATCATTAGAGGCAATGAGCACATTTCAGACCAGACATCCCTTCCTTTCTTATCCCTTCTTTTTCCTCTGTCCTTTCCTGTCCATTCTATCATCCCCAACTTATTCAAAGTGACATAGTTAAAAGTTAAAAATAAAAATCTTCCCTTGGTAAGTATGCATAAATACTAAAACTTTTATATTATGCATCTTGCAATTGCTAATGGTCTGATTAGAAACAACAGTCTATAATAATACTGTAAAATAATAAAAATACTACTTTCCAAAATTAGTTTTAAACTTTCCTCCAGTTCGTTTGAGGTCATGTCCCCGTGATCCTGATCTTGGCTTCATTTTGAAAATCCTGCCCTGCTGAACCTTACTCACCCCCTTGATGTATTTAAAAGGTTTCAATCATGTATCCCCTTTCCCTTCTTTCCACCAGACTGTCATTAGGTTCTTAAGTTCTATTCTCTCGATAGGTTTGATCACCCAAACCTATCACCATTTTTGTTACCCGTCTCTAGACTCGTTCAATTTTATCAATATCTTGGTGTAAGTGAGGGCTCCAGAACTGGACTCAGTATTCTAAATGAGGTGTCACTAAAGATCTATATAGGAAAATCAGACCCTCCTTCCTTCCTTCTGCTGGTGATCCCTCTAATGATGCATACTAGAATTCTATTTATTCCCCCTGATGAAGGCACGTGATCCCGGTGCCGAACACGCGTAGGGGAGGGGCCTGGACGGAGCTGTCAGCAGAGAGGGAGAAGGAGAGTTTTGAGACACACACCGCATCGCATGCCACACTGCGAGATTGGCCGTTCTTTGCTTGTTTAGGATGGTGCACTCACGCACCCATAGTATGTGAGTACCCCCGCAAGGGGAGAGAACCTTTTTAATTAAAATCCTTTCATTACATCTTGCAATATTGCGCTATGGAGTCTTTTTCTTTTTCATATATAATCTTCACTGAGAGCATTGAAGGTCTGCACAGCTGGTTCCAATAGAGCACAGGAGTGTCTCCAAGGCTTTGTTTGGCATAGTTTAATCACTGTGTCACACATAGGAAGGTGAGCATATATACCTGTGGGGGTGGCTGGAAGACACTACAGCATGTTTCTTGGTGACACACTTTTGGAAGGAAAGATGTGCGAGCTTCACTAATTTATGGACTATGTTTTTTTTGGGCACTTTTATATTTCCGGATATACACTGATTTGGACTTTATCTTCAGTAGATATATCCCTTTATATTTTATTTGATCCAGTATTTATGTTATATGTTTTCTGATTGATCACTCACATTGCGTGTTTTATATAGCACTGTGCACTCTACATTTTAAGCACCTAGTGGTATTTTCGCTTAAGTGTATTATTGGTCAACATCCACGTTTTTATATATTTATTATTGCTGCACTTTTGATTGATGTAAATTTTTTTTTTTTTTTTTCTAGCGCAGACACATTTTTTTCATTTTTAGAATTCTATTTACTTTTCCCACTGTCTGGTAACACTGTTTGCTCATTTTGCAATCATCTGAAATAAGTACCCCCAAATCTTTTTCTTCTGTAGTGCTGGCCACTACTGTACCCCCAATGCTGTACTCTCTCAGGGGATTCTTTTTCCCTAGGTACATTATTTTACATTTAGAAACATTGAACTGCAGTTTTCACTGCTTTGACCAATCTTCCAGCAATGCAAAATCATGTTCCATGTCCAAAAAGACATACCTTGCTCAAC
This sequence comes from Aquarana catesbeiana, assembly GCF_042186555.1. Classification (NCBI taxonomy): domain Eukaryota; kingdom Metazoa; phylum Chordata; class Amphibia; order Anura; family Ranidae; genus Aquarana; species Aquarana catesbeiana. The sequence goes on from NC_133329.1 coordinate 156,702,550, forward strand.
AAACCTTTAGTTATATCACTTAGATATAGAATAGAACAAACCTAGTACAGAGCCTTGTGGCACCCCACTAGTGACTGCTCTCTGTGCTGAGTGAACCCCATACACTCTGGTATCTATCCTTTAGCCAACTGAATATCCACTGAACCACCCAAGGGTTAAGTCCTAGCTTGTACAACTTTCATATTAGATCTTTATGTGGAACTGTATCAAATGCCTTGCTAAAATCAAGATATGCTTTGTCCACAGCACCACCCTCGTCCAAAACATTGGTAATTAAGTCAATCAGATTAGCCTGACATGATGCTGCTTTGGGTCCAGCAAGTTGTGTATTTTTAAATGATCAATGATCCTTCTTTTCAGGAGTGATTCCATTAACTTGACTACAACAGATGTTATACTCTCTGGCCTGTAATTGCCAGCTTCTACTTTGCTGCCCTTCTTGTGGATAGGTACAATATTTTTTTTTGAAAGGTGTTTATTTTTCATCAACACAAAAAGAACAAACAATATAACACCCTACAAGGGTAATATAAGTGTGCAGCATATTAAACATATACATATCATGTCTTGTAGGCCGACATGGCCAAATGAAATTAACAAGAAGGAGCAATACCACCCGATCCCCCCACAGCCAGAACAGTGGCGGCGGGGGTAAAGGGTAATCACGAGGGGGGCGGAGCCAGCAGCTGATATGTGAGCAGCACTGAGACAGAGCTCCCTGCAGGACAACAAATCCTTCAGACATCCTGGGTGTCAGAGACAGATTCTCCACACCAAAGCCTTCAATACCCTCTCTGGACCTGGCTGAACACGGCAGTATGGTTAAATATGGGCGAGCGCCCATGGAATCCTCGGCAGACCGTCTTTCTCAGTATGCCTGGGGATCTCAAGATGGAGGCGGCCATGAGGCAGAGGAAAGACACCACAGCAATACACAGCAGAGCTGACCAGATAAATCCCCTTTTCACTCTGGCAAGGTAAGCCCACTGCCTCCTAGAACTAAGGGAATGAGGAAAGGACTCTCCCTGGATGGGTTACCACAGGAAGAAATAGGAGATATAATGCCAGAGGAGGGGAAGGGGGAGCCATCTCTGAAACAGATTATGGAAGCTATATGTACCTGCCAGGCCACACTGACTGAACACATTGATGGCATGAGGGCTGAGATGTCATTTTTAAAGAATGATGTACAGAATATTAGAGAAAGGGCTACTGAAGCTGAACACAGAATTAGTGACCTGGAAGATGTAGTTCGCCCTTTGGAGAATAAAGTTCAACACATCCACTGTGAAGTGAATGCTCACACAGATAAGCTCAGTGATATGGAAGACCGCCAGAGGAACAATATTCGCCTGGTTGGTTTCCCTGAGAAGGGAGAGGGCAAACAACCCGAAGACTTCCTTGAAATGTGGCTTAAGGACAATATGGCGAACGATACCTTTTCACGCTTATTTGCCATAGAGAGGGCTCACAGGGTGCCATCTAAACCTCCCTCTCCTGGGTCTCACCCACGTCCAATGATAGCCCGGATTCTACATTTTAGAGACCGTGAAAATATCCTTCGTGCTGCCCGCACTATGGGAGACTTGCAATTTAATGGTAACCGAATTTCAATCTACCCTGACTTTTCTGCTGCTACGCAGAAACAGAGAGCCAGTTTTGTGCATGTCAAGAAAAGACTCAAGAGATCTCCAGCTGGCCTATAGCATGTTGTATCCTGCAAAACTGAGAGTGGTGGATAGGGGAAAAGTTTCCTTCTTTAACTCTCCCACTGAAGCTTCTCGCTGGCTGGACACTAGGGGGCGCAATAGCCCTGAAGATAGATGCTGAAAGAAAGACACACATCCCTTTGATGTATGCCACTGCAGCATACCTCTCCAATCTTCTTTTGCTTATCAGTCATGAGACTCAAAATAGTGTCCTTGAGCTCTGACACCTCAATTACACTGTGCTTGTCCTGCTCGGTTCTACATGTTGGTTCAAAGTTCATTCTACTAAATTTCTCTTGGATACAAGAGGTTTTTTTCTCCTTCCTTTTATTATTTTAAATTTTTTATTATTATTTTTTTCTTTGGGGAACTTTATTATCTACCTCCCTGAGTGTATTACTGAACTGTGTATTGCCGGGAACTTGTACTTTTAAGATGCTTTTATACAGAAGAAGAGGAGGTGGATTTTTTTCTCTTTCTTTTCCTTCTTTTCTGTTTTTTTTTGTCGCTGGTATTGGCTACAGAAATTGTTTCCCTAATACATACAGAGAGGGCAGGGGGCGGTGGTTCACTCTTTTTGTTTTTCCCCTTACCACCACAAGATTCACTACAAACTGGTAAGCAGTGGGTCCCCCCCCCTGCTGAAGAACTACAACTTCAGAAATTGACCACGACCTATGACCCCCTGAGGTTGTCTATTATTGTTATAGTTATGGGATATGGGTGCACGGCATGTTGGGGCTGTGTGCAGGGTGGGAAGGGAAGTTATGCTCTGTTGGTTTGTGCTGTGTGCTGTTGTCTCTCTCTGTTTTAGTCCTCACAGATTGAAGTGGCTGGCCAAAAGCTGGTTAGCCGATGCTCTCCTGGGAAGCGAGTTCTGGTATCACTCCTCTTTCAATGGCAGGTAAGATAAATATATTATCATGGAATGTCCGTGGTATGAAATCAAAGATAAAGAGGTCTCTTGTCTTTGACTCTATCCGAAGATATAAACCCCATATTGTCCTGATACAAGAGACACACCTACAGGGGTCCAAAGTCATGGCGTTAAAGAAAGCTAACATTATGAGGGTCATACATGCCGAATATTCAACGTATTCTCAGGGAGTGGCCATCTTGGTTACTAAGAAAGCAACGGCACAAATTATACAGGTCAAATCAGACCCTAATGGTAGATATGCCATATTAGTGTGTCAAATGTTTGGTATATGTTTAACTTTGGTGTGTGTGTGTGTGTGTGTGTGTGTGTGTGTGTGTGTGTGTGTGTATGTATATGTTCCACCACCGTTCTCCTTCCAAGTACTAGAAAGCATTCTAAATGAAACTGTGAAGATAGCACAGGGCCCGCTATTGTTAATGGGCGATTTTAATGTAGTGTCGGATGGGGATCTTGACAGGCATGGATGTGCATCTGGCGTGCGCCACACCCTTTCATCCTGGCTCGATAGTTTGGCACTTACTGATGTATGGCGTTGCAATAACCCAGGAGTCAGAACGTATTCATGCCACTCGGAAACTCATAAGACACTGACTAGAACAGATATGCTCCTGTCCTCCATGGATGGTCTCCAAATTATACCCGGGGTCAGGTATCTTCCTAGAGCTCTGTCGGATCACTCTCCAATGGAAGTCACATTAAATTTGAATATACCCATTGGAAGACGACAATGGCGCCTAAAAACACAATGGTTACAGGAGGAATACGTGACATTTGGCTGCAAGACGGCTATTAATCATTTCTGGAGGGAGAACAGTGCTGAGACCTCGATACATAATCAATGGGAGGCTTTTAAAGCCACCATGAGGGGGGTGTTCAATAAAGAGACGAGAGCCTTTGCAAATGCCTTAAACTCAGATATTAAACAGGCTGAATGTGATGCTGCAACGGCTGAACAGAATATATACAAAACCCCTCACCTCAGACTTATCAGTTTTGGCAAGACCTGACAAGGCAATTTAAATTACTTCTGACTGACCAGACTATGAAGAAATAACTACAACAAGCTAGATCCATATTTGAATTTGGCGACAAAAGTGGCCGCCTGTTGGCCTTCTTGGCACGTCCTCTGTATGCCCCCACGTTGGTACTGCACCTTAAACAATCAGGGGGAAACTTGGTGAGGGATTCACGAGATATTCTGAACACGTTTGTAGACTTTTATGATACCAGTCCCAATCAAGATGTACTGTTCAGGAGCTTTCCTCCTATTTGGGGGACCTGAACCTTCCATCTTTGGCACCGGAAGATAGTGTAGCATTGGAACATTCCATTACCTCAGAAGAGATAGCTGGTGCTATTTCCTCCTTTAGGCCGGGTAAGTCACCTGGACTTGACGGCTTCCCGGCGGAATGGTATCAGCTACACAAAGAAAGCTTAATCCCGTGACTCCAAAAAGTGTTTGTAAATGCAGAAAAAGAAGGTATACTACCGGAATCCATGCGTGAGGTCCTTATTGTTGTGATACCAAAATCCGGTAAAGACCCAAGCGAATGTGAATCATATAGACCGATCTCCTTGATCAATACGGACATCAAAATATTGGCCAAAATCTTGGCTGGTAGATTGCAGTCAGTAATCCTTAAATTAATCAACTCGGATCAAACTGGGTTTATCCCGGCCGTTGTGCCCACATATATCTTAGAAGGCTCTATGTATATTTACAAATTTCACATACAAATACAGGTAAAAGAGTGGTGGCGTCGCTCGACACAAAAAAAGCATTCGACTCGGTCGAATGGAATTATTTGTTTTCCCTGTTTAGTAAATTGGACTTTGGACCTAGATTTGTGAACTGGGTTAAGTTACTGTATAATGATCCCCAGGCATGTGTTAGAGTGAATGGGCTCATCTCAAATACATTTAAGATAGGTAGGGGGACGAGACAGGGATGCCCCCTGTCTCCGCTCCTCTTCGCCCTAGCTATAGAACCCCTTGCGGTTAAACTTAGGAGTCGGGATGACATCAGGGGGCTCATGGTTGGGGATCTGGAGGAACAAGTATCATTATATGCGGATGATATGCTCCTATATTTAGGAGATCCGGAACTATCATTATCTAATGCATTCAATGTAACTCAGGAATTTGGTAATTTCTCTGGTTTCCGAATTAACTGGTCCAAATCATCACTGTTTCCTCTAGATCCTCAGCCGAACATGGTACTTCCCACCCAATGCCCTCTAGCGATCACAAACCAGCAGTTTAAGTACTTAGGAATACAGATCCAATTGCCAGTGCAATCATTCACGAAAATGAATCTATGGCCTGTAATCAACGCCTTCAAGGATAGAGTACAGAAGTGGAAAGATCTTCCGCTCACATTGTTGGGGAGAGCTAACTTATTTAAAATGATTTTTCTCCCGAAAATTTTATATATACTCGCTAACGCCCCACTATATATCCCTAAAAAGACGTTCCGATACATTGACTCCCCGTTGACCTCCTTTTTGTGGGGAGACAAGGCAGCTCATGTGTCGCTGGCCGTTCTACAGCTACCAGTAGGAAGGGGTGGTCTGGCGATAGCTGACCTTCACTTGTACTACTTGGCGTCTCAACTAGTTCAGGCCCACTGGCGCATGTTTCCACAGCTGAATAACGCTGCCACTGCGGTGGAGGCAGCTGTCGCGACCTCATACGAAGCACTTTTGAATTTCTTTTTTAGAGGGATGGTGCCTACTCAAGACAGGGTAACTGTACTTCAATCAGCTAAGTGGGTACTTGAGATTTCAATAAAACATATACAAGACGGACCTCCACACCTATCACCAAATACACCACTATGGTTCAATCCTCGTCTAAAGGACCTTTCTCGCTTGGAAGATGGATACAGGTGGGCCAAATTTGGTCTTACGTATGTGCATCAACTATTTGAGAGGGGTGAATTTAAAACGTTTGCACAATTGAAGAGGGAAATGGGTGTCCCTGACACATGGGCGTTCCATTATTCCAGGCTGCAGCATGCTGCGCATGCACAATTTGGAACGGGGATGGTTCTGTTAGAAAACACAAAACTTGAATCAATGCTTGCAGAACCTGACCACACGAAACGTATTTCCACTTATTATGCGGTACTTATGGAAAAAACACAGCCGAGAGAGAAGAAAATGAGAGAGAGATGGACAGACATTATCCCAGAGTTGACTGAGGCTCATTGGAATGAGGTTTTAACCTCCTATATGTCCACGGTCATCTCTACGAGGGATAAACTGATCCAACTAAGATATCTACATCAAATGTATTACACCCCATACAGACTATATAAGATGGGCAGGAGAGCAGACCCTATTTGTCATAAATGCCTGGTGGCAGAAGGTACTTTTATGTACATGGTCTGGGACTGTATTAGGATACGACCCGTATGGTCACTGGTAACCCAGTTTGTTGCAGAAACCTTTGATCTTCCGAATATATGTAGCCCACTGCTGGGTCTCTTGGGGGTGATAGAGGAGGATGTAATGAGCAACAATACTAGAATGTTTTTGAGATTATTGTTTTACTATGTCAGGAAGCTGATTGTCTTGAATTGGATAAAGAGGGATCATTTTACCTTAGGAGCTTGGAAAAGATTAATTAATGCAAATATCACACTGTATAAAATGACATATGAAGCAAGAGGAAGTAAGAAAAAATTTAATAGAGTATGGGGCAGATGGATAAACACAAAAGAAACTACACCATGTGACATCTAAAATGATTTTATTATAAAATATAGCCGAATGATAGACTGGGTAGGATGATATTGTGAGAACACATTCCAGGGGACTGGAGAGATGACAGCGCACAGCACAATTGGTTTAAGAGGTATATACCTATTTGGTTTAGTTCTTCAACTTTATATATATATATATATATATATACATACTTTTATATTATTTTTTGACTTTATTTTATGTTTTATACCAGATATTGGATTGCTGATAATTTGCATTACGATTACAGAAAATAACTGGTATTTTAGAGTTAAAAAAATTGCTACCTGTACTGATATATCCTTTATCATAGGATGTTTATCCGAAACTACCCTTGAATGTTAATTATATTTTGACGGTTGCAACTGACAATATACCTTACATGCAATCTGTTATTCTATGTATGTACATCTGGCAAATAAAAACCTTTAAAAAAAAAAAAAAAAAAAAAAAAAGGGTAATCACGAGCTAGACCGAGAAGGTACATTTTCCAAGGAACTAGCTAAACCAAAACATCCAAGATACACACTAACATTCATACACACTAGTATCCCACCTTTATATCAAAATGCCACGGTCCCCACCTCTACCACACAGAGAAACAGTACCATATAAAACATTGTCTTTCTCAATTATCACACAACATCCTCCGGGTCCACTTGGTCATAAAATAATTAGGGCCGATCCTGCTGAATTCAGCTGCGAGGACAAAACTGTACCCCAGAAAGAGTTAGAGATATCTAACCACGGTTGCCACACTTTAACAAATTTTTTTGAACGTGCTCTACTTTTATATATAAGCTTGAATTTGGGAAGCTCCCTATTAATGATACGAAACAGAGTTTGCGTTGTTGGAGAGTTGACATCTTTCCAGTGCAGCAGTATAATTTTACGTGCATAAAATAATACAGTACAAAGTAAGATCCAGGCACATGTCCTATGGATGAAGTCATTCAGTATGCTCAAATGACCAACCTTTCGGTTCTGTGGTAGCGGTAGAGTAAACTGATTGTCGAAAAAACTGAACAAGTCTTTCCAGTAAGAAGTCAGTCCCGGACAGCTTCAAAACATGTGAAATAAGTCAGCATTGGCTAAATTACATCTGGAGCAGGCTGCAGTGATTCCTAAACCCATACAGGTCAGCTTAGCTGGGGTATAGTGTAGATGATGAATAAATTTGAATTAAATAAATTGATCAGCAGTACTCAGAGGTGGGGGACTCGAGTCACATGACTTGACTCGAGTCGGACTCGAGTCACCTGTTTGAGGACTTGCGACTTGCTTGACAAAATTAAATAAATGACTCGACTTGACTTTGACTTGCCACTAATGACTTGCGACTTGACTTTGACTTGGGCTATTTGACTTGCAATGACTTGCAATGACTTGGCACCACCAGTGCTGTGTCTTGGCCTAGGCAAAAGCCGCCCCCCCACAAAAGAAAGCTCCCCCGAGTCCCGGCTTCTGCCCGCACAAATACAGCTTGCCAACATTGTGGGCGGGGATCACATAGGTGTCCGCGAGCGGCGCTTGCAGTGTTCGCGGCCGCCGCAGACTTTTTTTTTATTTGATGATGACTGTGCACAGTGCTGCAGTCTCTCCTCCTAGGCTGTACAGGTCTCTGTATTCCGTCCGGCCAGGCCGCAGCGCCGCCCCCCTCCTACTGCGGAGTGATCTCTGAGGGAGGGGCTGGGCTTCTGTGCAAGTGTGCAGAGCCAGCAGCGTGAGTCGCGGGCCTCACGGTGGGGGAGGAAGAAGGAACTGGAAGTTGCCCAAGCAGCCAGCCAAGCCTAGCCGACTGACTGAATCTGAGTGGAGTCCAGTCCAGCAGCCATAGAGTAAGTCATGGCAGACTATTATTCTTCTACTGAGGGGGCACTGGAGCAGGGACAGTCACACGACTCAGGGAGGAACTGGTCTGAGAATGGGGGACAGTGCAGTGGTCGTTGCAGCACAGAAGAAAAAGCACAGAGCCCGGAGCCGAGGAGGAGGAAACAGATTTGCAGAAGCTGCAGGTTTGTTTGATGCAGTGCCAAGCAAATGCTTCCTTGCAAACTTTGCAGGGAAGCATTAGCTTGCTTGGCACTGCATCAAACAGACCTGCAGCTTCTGCAAATCTGCACTAGTGATGTAGCAGCTAGCAGGGCCCTGGCCTGTACTGATGATTACAGGACGCAGATATGATTGCAGATGCAATCTATCATCAATATCATTGCACATGTTAAAACTATGAAACCTAGGTAGGTACAAACCTTCTTTCCTTGTTTTCTCCTCCTCCTCGGCTCTGTGCTTTTTTTCTCCTGCTATGCGACGGCCACTGCACTGACCCTCAGTCCCAGACCAGTTCCTCCCTGAGTCCTTCACTAATTAACTATTACTTGTGCGAAGTACAAAGTGCTCAACGTGAATATTACATAAAAATCATATTGCTGAATTAAGTTCTCCATGCGTACTACAAACTCATTAAACAGTCCACATCCAGTGAAAGTTCATGTACTGCAATGCTCCATGCATGCTGAAATCAATGCAAGCTTTAGCACTGGTCACTGTATTGGTGTCACTGGTGCCCAAAAAGTGTCACTATGAGTCACTAATGTAATATTCTAATCTGGAATGATAAACGTGTCACTGTTTTAAACAAGGTTAGGTTAAGACCGTATATATATAATACATTAAAAATAGTTCTGTAAGTACTAGTGTACTAAGCAGCAACACCTTATTTTCTGGCAGTGCCCGGGCCATCCCGACAGCAAACTCTGGATCCACCCCTGACAGATCAACGCACAAGGCAGCTATAATGGAGGGAGCAATTCCAAAAATAATTAAATTTGGATTTAAGGATTATATTTTAGATGTTGGTGAAAAGAAGAGAACGGCGATATGCAAGGTCTGCAACTCAAAAATAAGAGACACGTCCACCACAACATCCAACTTCATCCGTCACTACAAAACCCACAAAGAAAAGTAGGTACAGTAACGTCACGTGTATGTGTATATATATATATATATATATATATATATATATATATATATGCAAATTAGGCCTACATCCCACTTTAGGTGGGAGCAGAGTGTATTGTTGTTCAAATCAATAAATCACATAGCTAACTTTTTTTTCTATCTCTCTTCTGTTTACTCTATAGATATGAAGAGTACATCCATACCAAAGGGACTTTTGATGATACCCAGCCTCAAATCTCACAATTCATCGCACAGGGGACTGTGCAGCTATACCACTGCAACCACCAGCAGCAAAAGGCAATTACAAACTCAATCCTGTCAGACCTCATTCTAAACTGCAACATGCCACTGTCCATCATTGAACATCAAAGCTTTCGTCGCTTTTTGTCAATAGTAGACAACAAGTACTCTCCAGTAAGTAGAAGAACAATTACTGGCAAGCTTGACAATCTGGTGGCAGATAGGAAAATGAAGCTGAAAAATGAACTCGAAGTGGTAGATCATCTGTCAGTGACTGTAGATATATGGTCAGACTGCAGGATGAGAGGCTTTCTTGGAGTCACAGTGCACTGGATCAACATTGAGGATGACCGTCTTCAGTTAAAATCACAGTTGCTTGCTTGCAACCGCTTCAAAGGTCCCCATACAGGGGAAAGAATTTGTGAGGAATTTGAGCATATATGTGAAGAGTACAAGATTAAAAAAAAGGTAGACCACATCATCTGTGACAACGCCGCAAACATGAAAAAAGCATTCACTACATGTTTTCCAGGACAGCTAGATGAAGACGATGACCTTGATGATTCAGACATTTGGAATGACCTGTCAGTGGAAGAACAGGAGATGTTTGACAATTATTTGAGTGCAAAAACCCAGACTAGACTTCAATGTTTTGCACACACGCTTCAATTGGTAATAGGTGATGGACTTAAAGAGACTAAATTAGTCAATGCAGCTCTCGCCAAAGCTTCCAGGTTGAGCTCCTTGTTATACACAAGCACCTCTTTCAAGGAAAAATTTGAGGAGGAGTTTGGACAGCGTGGAATCCCTGCCTCTGTTACCACACGCTGGAATTCCACACTGAGGCAATTGAAATCAGTGGTCAGCTGTGACCAGCTGAAACTGACTAGAATGCTTGAAGATGGGGGAAACAAAGAGACTGTATTCACAGCTAGAGAGTGGAATCAGATTAAGGAACTCGTGGATGTCCTTCAACCTTTTGGAGAAGCCACAGACCTCTCACAGGGAGAAAAACTTGTGACAATAAGTGCTGTTGTACCCTGTATCCTTTCTCTGAATCACCACTTGGAAAATCATAAAGAGAGCGTGCGCTACCTTGGTGGCTTGATCCGTAGCCTGCAAGAATCACTCCAAAGACGATTCGAAGGGATCTTTGTCAATGTGAGGATGGCAGATGAACAGAATGATGTAGCAACCTTACCCTTCTCTGACCCTCTATACCTAAAAGCTGCTCTGCTGGATCCTTCATTTGGCACCATGTGGTTGACCCATGATGTTTTGGCTACCGAAAATGTCAAGGAGGCTGTGTCTGCGATGATAAAAAGTATGTTATGTTTTTGGTAATAACCCGTTTGCAGTAATAACACCTGAGTGCATTGAGTCACTGTTTTATGCTTGTGTTTTTCAGACTTGATTCTCAAAGAGGACTGCAAGCCCACCCCAACAACCACCGATGAAGACGAGCAAATGCCAGTGGCAGAGTCAGAGAGTCAATCTGGGCTGTTCACAGCATACCGCAAAAAACAGAAGAGAGATTCATGTTCCAGTCCCCAAATACAGCTGAACCAGTATTTAGACATTTGTGATGGACAGAGCTGCCTTCAGTTTTGGGCCATGAACAGGCACATGCTCCCCTCTTTGTTCAGGGTAGCGGTAAGAGTAATGTCAGTCCCTGCATCAAGCGCACCTGTTGAACGTGTGTTTAGCCATGGTGGGGTGATAATGCGACCCCATCGCTCACAACTGAGCGAGAAAGTACTTTCAAATTTAATTTTTTGCAAATGCAATGCATTTTAGGTGGCTATTCTGAGAATAGCCACTTAACATGCATTGCATTTGCAAAAAATAGTATTCTGAGAAGTGAGAATACTATTTTTTGCAAATGCAATGCATTTTAAGTGGCTATTCTAATAACTAAGAAAAAAAGGAATAGAAGTAGAGATAGGCGCTGTTTCCAAGCCTGGTGAATTCAAATGTGTTATTCCCTTAGTGGGAGGGCAGTATGGAGTGGGAAAGATTGTAAAGATATTGCCTATAGTATAGTGAATGTTTATCCCGTGGAATTACTATAAAGGTCCTGGATGTGCATAAGTCAAGTTGGTTGTCTGACTTAATAAAGTGCAGTGTGTGCTCTAAAAAAGATATAACTTAATCCGTATAAATATAATATATCCATATATAAATGAACCCTATTTTTAAATTAAAAATATTTGTGCAAAATTATGTGATCCATAACGTAATCGATAATGTACATATGTAGTGAACAAACAAATATATATAATCAAGTGCTTTCAGTGCTGCTACAAAAAAAACCCCTGGATTCTGATGGATATTCCAATGAGTAAACCTTTCAGTGCGTGCCTTAATCCGTGTTCTAATAGTGATTGATTGCACTCACCAGATCCTAGCAGCACTGAAAGCACTTGATTATATATATTTGTTTGTTCACTTCATATGTACATTATCGATTTACGTTATGGATCACATAATTTTGCACAAATATTTTTAATTTAAAAATAGGGTTCGTTTATATATGGATATATTATATTCATACGGATTAAGTTATATCTTTTTTAGAGCACACACTGCACTTTATTAAGTCAGACAACCAACTTGACTTATGCACATCCAGGACCTTTATAACACATTTGAATTCACCAGGCTTGGAAACAGCGCTATCTACTTCTATTCCTTTTTTCTTATATCTTACTCCACCTAGTGGAAGTAATCGGTAGTGGCAGCAGTTCCAACAACATTCTTTAATTTTTAAATTTTTATTCCATTGCATGCATCCCATTGCGCGGGTGTTTCTCCCTCTTTTTTCTATTCTAATAACTAAGCTCAAAGTTTGAACTTGACACAATGCCAAATTGCCAATATCTGGACACTTGAAGAATGGTGATGGGAATACTATTATTCTCATCACCATTCAAGTGTCCAGATATTGGCATTGTGTCAAGTTCAAACTTTGAGCTTAGTTATTTTCCCCCTCAGCAAGGACTACATTTTTTTCAGGCTTGTTGGCCATTTAATTGCTGAGTGTTCTGCTCCTTGTCTGCTGTTTGGGCATTCAAAGTGTTTCTTTAATATGCCAAGAATAAAGCACTAAGCAGTTTTGTTAATGTTGAAAATAAAACAAAACCTTTCCTGAAAACTGACTTTTAACTCATTTAAAGGATGGAAATGGGGTAGATCAGTATTTTGACTTAATTTGTGACTTGACCAAAATAAATGACTTGACTTGACTTGCTTGCCTTCTAGCAGGGACTCGACTTGGCTTGCTTGCTTTTCGCCACAGTGACTTGGGACTTGCTTATGACTTGAAGGTTAAGACTTGAGACTTGCTTGTGACTTGCACATGTGTGACTTACCCCCATGTCTGGCAGTACTAATAATATCCTGAAAACAGACCTCAGTGGCTTCTTCCCAACCCTCCTCAGTAAGTTTAGGCATCAACAATCACCATTTTTCGTAAGAATTTTGAAATGGGTCTGCCCCCACCCTGGAGAGAAGATCATAAAAGGTTGTAACCAATTTAGTAATATCAGGATAGGATAGCAGATCCTCCATTGGAGACTCCTCAAGCTTTTTTTTTTCTTGGGGGCGGTGTGGGTGGGGGGTTTGCACCTGCACATGATTATCCCATTTGCCTGAATTTGGATATAAAGGGAGACTGGAGGCCTGATAATTAGATCATGATCTCCTACAGGCCAGGATGAATGCTACTGCTGCCAGGTTCTTTCTACACTAGAGCCCTTATTTTTGCATGATCGCCACCAAGCTTATCACATTGAACCTATCAACAAGTCCAACATTACCTTCAGCCTACACGATTTATACAACTGATAAGGTAAACTTTTTGTTATTTCACCTTCATTCCACACAGCACTCTCCACCATCCTACATACACACTTTCACATTTTGATTGGCTTTTCACTTTTTTAGTTCACTTTTCATTTTTGTTTTCACACAGTAGGCACCTAGCAAGCACCATGTCATGTTACCACACCATGCACCACCTCATTCACACCATTCTCCACCACACAATGCACTCCTCTCCATTTAGGCCATCGTTGTTGCTGTGTTTTTTTTTTTTTTTCCACACACACATCTTTTCCCTCTTTTTCACCCATTTTATCCTTCTTATTTACCTATCCATTACAACAGTATAATAGACCTACCATACCACTGCATTGTTGGATCACACGATCATTAAATCTTATCGATTACATTCATGGAATGGAATTAACATTTCAATACATTTACATAGTAAAAATCCTATCCAACGCCAGTCTCCACATAGACAAATTGGAAACACTCAGTACATTACCAAGTTAATTATCAAACTTCCTCTAACTAATACATGGCTATTCTTGGGTTTCTGTTGCAGGTGTGGGCTCCTCCCCCTCATCTCCCCTCCCCCCCCCCCTCCCGGGGGGGCGCGATAAGTGTGGCTCCTTGTAAGCCCCTTGAGGCTGGCTCTCCTGGGAGAGTGAGGGTGGCCCCCCGAGCCCTCCGGTGTTTCCATTGGTCCTCAGCACATATCCTGGACTAGAGAACACCCATTCCACCATTTAGCGGTAAAGACTCATTATCTTGGTTTAATCCAAGTGATGCACAATAATATATATATTTATCCATTTGAATTTAATTTATGTAATTCTTTTTTAGATCCAACTGTCCCCCTGAAGAGACCATATACAGGTCGAAACGCGTCGGGGCTTGCTATTTATGTAACATTGTGTAACCTAATTATGTGTATTAATATGTGTTTGTTACTGCACTGGGGAATAAGATGTGTGTTACTGTACCAGATGATTCTCTATACTGTACTTCAAACCATGATATTGGATAAAACTTTTTATACATCTATTAAGAACTTCCTTTCATTATGTGCATTGCTGTTTTAAAGCCCCATGGGGAAAATTATTTTTCTTTAATCCAATTTCCGGGGTGCGCAGCCTTTCTTATCTCTTTTATGTGTGTCTTCCTTTTTTCACTCCTCAAGCTCTATAGTCAAGGACCCGAACTGTGTCTGAATGGCATGTCGAAGTAATAAAAACCTGTAGAAGAATTTATGATCAATGTCATATCCCCCCCTCAGGTTTTCAAAGGACACAAACAATATGTGAGAGATGTGTGACCTTTAAATTTGCCCACCATTGCGAGTCTGGGTGCCCATAGAGCCCAGGGAGACTGAGATTGTTCCAGAGAGGAGTTTGTGGTGTCCTCCCTGGAACCGTGGTCGTGAGCATTTTTCCCCCTCTCCAGGCCAAAAAACCCACATCCACTGGGAAATATCGGGAACACTTGGATTTAAGCGCCCTATGTAATTCATATGTAATAGATGCAGCAGGGCAAAAAAAAGCTGACAAAAGGGCTGTGGAGAGGGTCTGAGGGTCAGAGTGTAACCAATCATAGACATAGGCAAGTTGGGAAGCAATAAAGTAGTCATGTAAATTTGGGTAGGCAAGACCTCCCTTTAATTTAGATGCCTGTAGAGACGACTTTGCAATCCGTGGTTGGCTATTGTTCCATATGAAAGAGGATAGGGTGGATTTAATAGTCAGAAATAATTTTTTGGGGAGAAAAACGGGAGCAGCTCTAAAACAATATAAAAATTTTGGCAAATAAATCATTTTAAAAATATTTATACGACCGATCAAATTCAAAGGGAGCATTGAACATGTGCAAAGTTTGTGTCTGCTTGATTATGGGGGTAGTATTAAGGTCCTCATATTTAGGGAGCTCATTATGGATCTGAATACCCAAGTACTTAAAGGATTGAATCGTTTGAAGGTTAGAGTTCCTCAAATAGTCATGTGCAAAGGGGGGGCCAATAGGGAAGGCTATAGATTTGTCCCATCCAACCCTCAGTCCAGACACCTCCCCAAACTCTCCCACCACCTGCATCAAATTGTTGAAGGTGCTTTCCCTGCCATCAAGGTAAACAAGCGCATGGTCCACGTATAGAGATATCTTTTCTTCCAGTGGACCATAGCAGATAACCCCCTATCCCAGACGTCTGGCGCACCGCCAGAGCCAAAGGCTCAATGGTGAGAGCGAACAGAAGCAGGGAAAGGGGACACCCCTGCCTAGTACCTCTTTTTAGTGAAAATGGCGAGTAGACATCTCTATTAGTACGTACCCCAGCCCTTGGGTCTGCATACAGTAGGCGGACACATCTCACATAATGTGGACCGAAGCCCATCCTTGACATAGTTTCCCATAAAAAGGTCCAGCAAACAGTATCGAATGCTTTCAACACATCTAATGACAGAACCAGTCAACTACAATTGTCTACAGATGCTCTATGGATATGCAGATACAGCCTCCGGATTTTATCAAAAATGTTCCGTCCAGGCATAAATCCTGACTGATCGGGTGATATGAGGGACAGTATTACTTTCTGTAGGCAAAGCGCCAGTATTTTTGCCAGTATTTTGGCATCATTATTTAAAAGAGAAATAGGTCGATATGACCCACATAGTAACTTTTCCTTCCCAGGTTTAGGTAAAACTACAATTAGGGCCTCGTTCATCGAATCAGGGAGGATTCCCTGATCCAGTGATGCACGAAAAATGGCAAGAAGTTTGGGGGCAATGGTTTGGTATACATCTGATACCATTCAGAGGGAAGTTCATCTAGGTCTGGAGTTTTTGAGGATGGCAAAGAGCGGGTGGCAGTCTCGACTTCCTCTATTGTTATGTCCTGGGCCAAAAGGTTTTTGTGAGAGTCATTAAGTGCGGGAAGTCTAGCGAGGAGAAAAAAACCTGTGAAGGTGGTCTCCAAAGGGGTCATTTGATCGTCATAGAGACTACCATAATATGATGCAAACTCCTGATTGATAGTCAGAGGATCTGAGGTAGTTGACCCATCAGCTAACTGTATGGCAGATATTGAGCTATCCTGGAATTCAGTATGGGCAAGAAAAGCCAGCAGCCTCCCGTTTTTCCCCCGTGTATTCTAGCTGAAAGGTGTAGTTGTTGCCTTTTTGACATGTCAACCAGATGTAGCTGTAGTGCATTATGGGCCTCAGTTAGTCCGCCCTGGGTTACAGAGGACGGGTTCACCACATGTTGGGATCTAGCGGCCTCTAGCGATTGCTCAAGTGCAGCTTGTATCGCACGCCCGGTCAATCTATAGTGTTTAATGCGCGATATGTATGAGCCCCGCAGAACTGCCTTGAAGGCGTCCCATAGTGGCCCTGTTGCAGCAGTGTCAGAATTAGACCCAATAATTGGCCATGTCTGTTGGGATAGATGTGTATTTCAGGTGTGGAGATCCAGAGGAGACTGAACCTCCAGACCTGAAATGCAGGCCTATGACCCAGGGTAAGAGTTACCTGTACAACCGAGTGATTGGATATCGTCTGGGAGACATAGGCAATCGACCGGATAAATGGTAGAAGATCCTTGGTGGCAAGTACATAATCCAACCTGAAAAGAGTACAATATGATTTGGATTGACAAGAAAAGACTTTTACAGAAGGAAATTTCCAGCGCCATATATCCACATATCCATAGGCCTCACACCATCTGCTAAACAATTTAGACTCTGATGCTAGAGGTTTCAACCTATCCAAAAATCCCCTATAATGATCTAAGACATAGTGGCAGAGAGGAGAGCCTAGTACTCAGCTCAGTAAACACTGTGGCCGTGACCGGAGGGGGAATGTAAACCGTGACCAGTAAAATAGGGGTTCTATGCACCGTGGCGTGTAACACAAGATATTGGCCTTTGGGGTCAGAGATCACCTGATGACAGGAAAAGGGGAGTCCCTTACAAATTAAAATAGCCACCCCTCGGGCATAATTAGAGTACGTGGACTGGTAGTTGTATGCGACCTAATGCTTCTTCAGTGCTAAGACTTTAGAGCCCATGAGGTGGGTTTCTTGAAAACAGAGAATATGCAGATTAAGCGGTTTTACCTGTTCAATGACCAGGGCTCACTTAAATTTCGAGTTCAGCCCACGTACGTTCCACGAACAGATATTTAACTCAGCCACATTGGGAATAAACCAGCCATAGGGCTCGGGGGAACAGAGTGGGCCCTAGGGGCCCTCGAGCAGTCCCCTTTAGACCGGCCACAGCCACAGCATTATAGGTGGGACCATATAGCACACATTCAAACATCCATCCACTTTCCATACATACCACTACAAAACTACATACATAAAACAAAAAGGCTGCCAAAGGGCAGAAACACCCCTGCCCAACTTCCACAGAACCGGAGTGGGCTTGTACCCAAAACTTGAGCCATGCATGGGGTACATGACCTATTACTCATGAATTAAAATAGAAAAGAAAAGTTCCACTGGTGAGTGGATTGGCATAGTTTCCTCAGTGCAGCTCCTGCCTACTCAGCAGATGAGGGTTTCGGGCTCTCCTGCAGGAGAAGTAAGTGTGGTTGATCTCCTCAAACTCAGTAAAGATGCTGTAGGGTTCACAGCATACAAAAAAGGGGGGAGGAAAACAAACAAATTGGTAACAGAAGAGGCAGGCATCCATCAAGCAGCCGCTCGGGGAGGTTGCGGCAGCGATTCCCACCGCGCCATGGCATTCTTAGGAGACTGAAAGAAGTGTACTTTTTCTTGATGGACGACGCGGAGAGTGGCCAGAAACAACATAGAGTATTGAATAGCATGCTCCCACAATTTCTGCTTTACTGTTTGCTACTAGGCTCTTTGGTTGCGGACAGCGATCAAATAATCCGGATATAGTGACACCACCGCATTGTTGATCTTGAGACTTCCTTTCAATCTGGCAGCACGTAGAATGGAGTCTCGGTCTCTGTAGTTTAATAGGTGAATCACCATTGTGCGGGGAGGATTTCCTTCTGGGAGAGGTCAACCAGCGACCCGATGAGCCAGTTTGATCACGAAGCATAGTAGTAGGCGCTGTAGTGGTGGTGCGGCGGCCATCTTGGCCAGAACGTGCATTGACACTCATTCTAGCCGGCGGATGTTTCTTCCGTCTGCCCATCCGCTGATAACACCATCCAGTGTAGCAGGACTCTTCCCCGATAACAACGGCACCTATGTTTCGGTGTTTTAGACGAGATCAACCCAGGATGGAGCAGGATCATTACAGAAGAAGCCGGAGCTGCTCAGAAAAAACGTCCGATCACATGCCTTGCCAGGCCACACCCCCCCAGACAGGTACAATATTAGCTGTCCGCCAGTCATGGGGAATTTCTCCTGTTAGAAGAGACTGATTAAAAAGATCTATTAATGGTCCAACAACTATATCTCAAAGTTCTCTTAGAACTCTGGGATGAATACCATCAGGACCAACTGCTTTATTAAGCTTTAACTGAGCCAGTTCCTCTGTCTCCAGAAATCCTAAAAATGAACCGTCATTACTAGAACCAATATGATTCCCCAACTTTTTTTTTTTTTGTACAAAGGTTTTTATTGAAAATATACATCAACAGAATAGTACAAAGACAGTGATGGATACATCTTGGATTAACAGGTATAAGACTGCCAGTGTCTAGCAGGTTGAACTAATAGTCAAGAACTTGAGCCAGGTCTCAAACAGTCCAAAGGCGAGGCCAGGCGACATGTAGAGGAGTGTCCACATCTCGCGCTTTCTGATAAAGTGGCATAAAATTGGTTCAGGATTGACTATTAGTGGACACTCACATTTAGCAAGGAAACATATAACGAGGTGTTATTGTAACAGCTAGCATTACAGAAGAAAAACAAGAAATAAAATCAAACTAAATTGAAAAACTTCAAATAGAGTAACATACCTCAATATGTAATACATATTGTGTCATAATGTGTATCCAATCCCAGCAGGGCTAAGCCTGAGGGCCAGAACAAAAAGTGGAAGAAGAGAAAAGAGAATTAAAAAAAAAAAAAAAAAGTGGAGTGCAGTGGAGGAGGAGCAGAGAAAAGAATAGTGTAAGCTTGTGATGCAGGGGAGAAGAAAGAAAAGGAAGAAATTAAGGAGGAAAAAGAGGGGGGGGGGTAGGAAAGGGGGGGGGGGATCCTCGGGGTGGGGGGAACGGAGGCTCATTAAAAGGGAAAGAAGCGTTGAATCGAATCGTGATGAGTGGTTATAAGCCACCCAGGGTTGCCATACCCTGAGGAATTTGTCATGAGTGTCAGATAATACAGCAGTAAGTTTCTCATTTACCATGATGTCATTCACGCAGTTTTTAACTGCTACAAAGCTAAGGGCCGGGGTCTTCCAGGCACTTGCTATGGTCAATTTAGTTGCAGTAAAAACATGTGCTGCCAGTTGACATTCAGGGCGAAGACGTTCTGTAATGGGCTTCCACAAAAGGGCCTCAAATGGATCCCTCTTTACAGTGGTGTAAAAGAGATTGTGAAGTAGAAGCATATATTTTGACCAATAGTCTGCATACCTTGGGACAGGTCCACCAGATGTGCGCCATTGTACCTTCGAAAACAAAGGGGGGAATATGATGGGATAAAGCTTGTTAATCTAGCCGGGAGTATAGTACCATCTATAGAAAATTTTGTAAGCGTTCTACATAAAGAGAACATTCTTGGAGCATTTGGATAGTGTAATAGTCATGATTTGCCAGTCCTCTGGGTCTAATTGTTTCCCGAGCTCAGTCTCCCATTGGAGATGGTAAGGTCTCAGTGGCGGTGTCTTGGAGCTAATTATAGCTGCATATATGAGAGATATCAGACCCGAGGATTGGGGGCGCGATCTACAAAGACTTTCGAATGGGGTCATTGTATAGGGGGCAGATTGAGATTTTGTAAGCTGTTGAAGAAAGTGTCTGAGTTGCAGGTAACTGTAATGCTCCCTAAGGGGGATGTCGTGAGAGGAACGTAGAGCCGCGAATGGAAAAATCTTGGTTGGGGTGAACAGAGAATGGACGTCTGTAAAGCCATTATCGGACCACCATGCAAACTGCAGTGGATTGTCACAACCTGGTTAAAATAGAGGGCAGTGAAGGAGGCGAAGTAGTGGAAGATGAGGGGAGATTAGGCCTGCTGAGTATTTTACCGCATCCCACAACCGTAGAGAATGGGTCAGACAGGGACCTATGGTAGAGGGGCGATGCGCCCTGGGAAGCCAAGGGAGGGAAGCTAGTGGCGTTGGATGTGAGTCAACTAAATCCATGGTGGCCCACAGTGGCATTTGTTGTTTCTCATGGAGATGAGACAATGGGGCGATAGCCGCTGCTGTATAATAAGCTTGTAGATTAGGGACTGAAAGGCCACCATTGATTCTGCAGGCATAAAGCACTTGCCTTTTGATCCTGGGTCTTTTGGAGCCCCATATAAACTTCATTATTTTACGTTGATGTATTCGGAGAATATGGGGGGACACTTGGACTGGTAAAACTCTGAAGTAATAGAGCAATTTCGGGAGGTAAGTCATGCGTATCGTCGCTATTCTACCGAACCAGGAAGTGTGGACCAAGAAGCAAGCATCACCTCCAGTTTCCTAAATAGTGGGGGAAAGTTGGCTTGATATAAACCCGAGTACCTTGGAGTAAGTTTAATACCCAGGTAGGGTAATGAGGTTAACCATTGGAATGAGAATGCCGATTGTAGAGATTCTAATTCCGAGGGCTGAAGGTTGATAGACCTAGCTTTCGATTTTGCGAAGATGTTTAAAAGAGAGAGTAGGTTGGGGAGTAAAATTCTAGGTTTAGTGATGGTCAACAAAATGTCATCCGCAAACAATGACAATTTGTGTGCGGTGCCCGCCACTTCTACTCCTGATATGTCCGTGTGAGATCGAATGACCTCCGTCAAGGGCTCGAGTGCCAAGATAAATAGAAGTGGAGAGAGTGGGCAACCTTGACGAGTTCCCCGCCTAACAGGGAAAGTAGGCGACTCGTAACCATAATATCGTATTTTGGCCTGGGGGGAATCGTAAATAGCTGAAACCCAGTTCAAAAAGGAGGTGCCAAAACCGTAGTGACTAAGCACCTGTGTTAGATAGGGCCAAGATAAGGTGTCAAAGGCCTTATTGACATCTAAAGACAGAAACATTGTCTCCAGGGATCTCTCATGTACTATATGTTGGATTTGGAGGAGGCGTCTAATGGCATCCCCTGCCTGTCTACGGGGGACAAATCCCACCTGATCTTTTTTTATCAGGTGCGGCAGAAAGGAATTCAGGCAGTTAGCTAAGATCTTCATCAAAATTTTCATATCAATATTTATTAACGAAAGTGGTCGAAAGTTAGCAGATTCCCCAACTTTTTATTGTTTGTGCAATTTATTTCTGAGAAGACTTCCATTTTCATTGAGTCCACATGGGCCAAATGTATATGCACAATTGATCCTAGGTCCCTCTATACCAGGGATATGCACTTAGCGGACCTCCAGCTGTTGCAAAACTACAAGTCCCATCATGCCTCTGCCTCTGGGTGTCATGCTTGTGGCTTTTAGAGTCTTGCTATGCCTCATGGGACTTGTAGTTCTGCAACAGCTGGAGGTCCGCTAATTGCATATCCCTGCTCTATACAGTATTTAGGAATTGATACCTATACTGTGTTAGCTTGTAATGGACCTCTGCTGCAACCGCAACAAGGTGAGGAACAGCCTTTTGCCTTTATGAACCTTTTTTTTCTTTGTATGTGTACTTATGTTCAAATAATCAAGAAACTTTATTCTTTAAATAAAAACAAATGGATGGATTTCAAACTGTAAATCACAATTTAATAAGCAAACCGTACCTGAATTCTGCCCAAATGCTTTTTCACTTGCTCTCAGTGATTCTAGTAGATTTAGGAATGTCACACAGTCATACTGGGCCAAATATTGTAGCAGAGTGCGGAGAATTTTTAAGTCTTGAACTAATGACTTGGTTTTTGCCCCAAGCTGATGCCACAGTGGATCCAGAAAATGTCGAATTATCTACAAAAGGAAACATTTTTTAAAATGTTCTACAAAAGCAAAAAGTGCTTTACAAATAACATGATATGTAGAATTATTTGATAAAGAAACTTTTGTTAGGAAAAAAACATTCCCCTCTGTGTGATTTATATACATTGCAGGGATTTTAACAAACTTTGTTGCAGCTTCCTGCCAGTTGTTATTCAGAAGAAATAGCGGTTTGTCGGCTTTCGTGTGCAAAGTGAATCTGTGAGAGAGTGGTTATATAATTATCAGTCAGCTGCTACACCTGCAGGGCTCCAATGGAGGAAATTGGCAAGGTCTGCATCCCTTTAGATGTGCTTTCCCTTTGGGAGTATCTCAACAAAAATTACATTTTTGTTGCAGGGGATGCTCAAAATCTTATTTGTATCTAGGTGCAGACTTCTGAGAAAATAAGTGGGCCAATCACACAAGCAGGAAAGGACATATCTATTCTCACATATCTCTGTTAATTTTTTTTTAGTTGCTCATTTTTTTCCCACAAAAGTGGAGTTGCCCTTTAATGCTGGGTTCACACTGGAGAACGCAGCGGCTCACAGCAGGAGTCCAATGTTTTTCCATTCACCGTTTCAGGTCTGATTTCAGCCCGAATTTTGGACCTGAAACGAAAGAGACGCTCAGGACTCCTGCGTAATTCGCACTAGAGCCGCTGCGGAGATGTTTGAACCGGCTCCATAGAGAGCCAGTCACGATCTCCTGACATGCAAATTGGATGCGGGGAAAACCCGCATCCAATTCACAATAGTGTGAACCCAGCCTAAAGTAGTATTACATCCTCAGCACAATAAAACAAACATTCCCCAGCAAACTATTTGTTACAATTCTTACCCCAGCACTTGCAGTTCACAACTATCAATGTTGTAGCCCCCTGCATTCTCGGTGCTGCTTCCCTGAACTTCCAGTCTTCACAGAAAAGCATTAACAGTGGACAGTGCAATCTTGAGCTAGTTTGTTAATTTGTAGAAGGGAGGGGAGGAGGGAGAAGCAGGGGAGTGCTTGCTATTCTAGGCTACGGAGCTATAGGTTTCTTTTGGGACAACTCTAGTGCCTATATGCAAGGGTGGCTTCACAGGATTGCTACAAGAGATAGAAGCCACCCTGTAGCAGGAAACCTGGAGCAGATTTCATGACACCAACTTTAACTGGAATATGGCAAGAAAAAAATAATATCACTTTAATGTGAAAATAAATTAAAATGAATTTATTTGAAGATGCATGCACTTTAGGTGTGGTTACAGATTAGCTGTGCCTGACTATAGAGACATGAGTACTCCACATAAAAAGTTCTTAATTTAGTAAGAATTTCCCTTCTTGAAACTCTATTGAGTTTTATTATGTGACTAGGTTAAATGCAAATAAAGCTTAGAATTTGTTATTTATTTAACATTGTGTTTAATAGATGGATTATTCAGCAATGACAATATTATACACACAATTGCTGATTACTGGACACTGCTTTCTACAGCTAGGCCATATGTTTCTAGCAAATATCTTAAACATGGCTGTTTAGCATTTGTGAGGCCAAAATATTAACATGATGCAAAACAAAAACCAAGACTGCATCCATAAAGATGACAGACTTTTACTTAGCTAACGTGAGTACCTTGTCAAAGGCTCTTCCAATCGCATTTTCTAAACTCAGATCTTCCACCTCTAGAGCAGGATTGTAGCGTTTCAGTTCCATTAAGCATGCATTCATTATATCTAGTATAGAGGCTTGAATAGCAAGCATTGCAGGTGTCATAGAGACATGCAGCTCTACCACTTCAGGCTTGTGTTTCTCCAGGAATGAGTTCACTGAAACATGGAACCTACAGACAAAAAACAATTAATTCAACATCATAAAAATAGTGCCCTTAAAAAAGGAATTATATTATTTTATATCCATCCAACAAACCCTGGATTTCTGCATGACCACCTTCCTACGTAGTGGTGAATATTCTGCTAAACTATTGCTATGGAGAGAGATGAAGAAAACGCACAGCTCAACTTATCTTGAAAACACCAAAAACACAATTAGCATATCCTTCAGGCTGGGTTCACACCTCCGTACGGAGTGGCTCACAGCAGTAGTCCGGTGCATCCCTGTTCACCGTTTCAGGTCCGATTTCAGTCCACATTTTGGGCTAAAATCAGACCTGAAATGGAACAAAAGACGCACAGGACTCCTGTGCAATTCACTCCGCGGCTGTCCCGGAGCTGTGTGAACCAGCTCCATTGAGAGATGGTCACAAGCTCCTGACATGTGAATTGAATGCAGGGAAATCCACATCCAATATGTAATAGTGTGAACCCAGCCTCAAGTTACCAATTGGCTTCCCCATTCTCCCCTGCTCAAAATGTATGTGATGCAATGGCTAAAAGGTGAAGGAAATGGACATCGTTTGCCAAACTCTTGTCAGGTCTGCTGTGTCTTTAAATAGGGGTGGTTGTTCATTTTACTGTACTGCACACAAAATGTAAACATTAAACCATGCAAGCCTCTGTCACAGGATCACCAAGATAACCAATCTCTATGCTCATTGATCCATTCTTTCGCACCTCAAGACCCTCAAATCCTGTACTGCAAACAGATCAGTAATGGCCCTGCCCCCTCCCACTGGCTATGCCTTACTTTTGGCACATCTAGTGGAAAGTAATGAGGCCAATGCCAAAGATAATAGCAACTGGTCACTGGTGCTCTAAGGAAGTAAAAAATTGGATCATCAAGAAGAAGAAAACCACAGCCCAAATGCCCCAAATAAGCCAAGAAATAACAGAACTGGCAAGGAGACATTTCTGTCCAACATGGGGAGTATACACACTGGAACACTATGAACGCAAGAGTATTGAGTGATCAAAAGACTTTTCTCATTAGCCTTGACTTAGTCTTGCAGTTAAATAAGATTCATTGCACCAGTTAGAATATAATGTGACTAATCCATGTTTCAATTTATTTCTTAATCCATTTTCATTCCTGACAGCACCCGTGTTCTTCCACACAAAGTAAACATTTTGCTTGGTTGACCTGCATAAAGAAAGTTTCACATTTATTACCATTAATAACTCTTGAGCCTTTTGTTCACTACTTAGAGAATTATGCCATGTGCAATATGCAAAGTAGAAAATGTACTGTAGTAGTGTAGTGTATGTAGTAGTGTATGTACTTTAAAAATACAATTGTGAATTATGAAGGGATTATTACTAAAATGGGTTTAAAGAGGACCTCCATACACCTGATGGTCCAGATCTGCTGACATTTTAATAAAAATGGTGGCGATAGTGCTGCCTTTGGCGTTACCTCTCTGCTGGCAGCTGTGGTGAGTGTTCATTTAAAGCACACTACTCAAGAAGCATTAGTGCTAATCACTGATCTGCACTTTTTTGTTCATCTTGGAATCCTGTACATTAAGAATACATTTTTAGGCATTAAAGTCTAACTCCAGGTTTAGTGTTACCTTAAGGGCTAGTTTACACTTGCTTCAAAACATGGCTTCGGACACGCTTTGTTAAAGCTCTCTGAACGCTACTCAAAGCTCCTGTCACTAAATAAAATGGTTAGCTTACAGTCCTGTTTACACCTGCTTTTGCTTGGTGCTTCAATGGGGCTTCAGTGGGGCTCCAAGCGAGCTTTCCCATAGACTTCTATGGAGGCTCTGAAGACGCTTTGAAGCACCACTGAAGCTACATGGGGTATAATTTTTGAAGCAAAGCCAAAACAAAGCAAAAGCAGGCGTAAACAGGACTATAAGCTAATCATTTTTTTAGTGACAGGAGCTTTTACTAGCATTCAGAGTGCTTTAACAAAGCGTGTCCGAAGCCTTGTTGAAAACGAAGCAAGTGTAAATGACCCCCAAAGGGGTTGCAAAGTTAGAAGGTTTTTTATCCTTATGCATTAAGATAAAAAGCCTTCTGTGTACAGCAGCCCCCCTCAGCCCC
Source organism: Aquarana catesbeiana (assembly GCF_042186555.1). Classification (NCBI taxonomy): domain Eukaryota; kingdom Metazoa; phylum Chordata; class Amphibia; order Anura; family Ranidae; genus Aquarana; species Aquarana catesbeiana. The sequence goes on from NC_133329.1 coordinate 156,728,945, forward strand.
CCTAATACTTACCTGAGCTCCATCTCTGTCCACGAGTCACTCAGCTGTCTGGGACTCTCCCTCCTAATTGGCTGAGACACAGCAGCAGCACCATTGGCTCCTGCTGCTGTCAAAGTCAGGTAGCCAATCAGGAGAGAGAGGGAGCGGGTCAAACCGCAGATCCATATCTGAATGGACACACGGAGCTGCAGCTCGGCCCGGGTGCCCCCATAGCAAGCTGCTTGCTGTGGGGACACTCAACAGGAAGGAGGGGCCAAGAGCACAGAAGATGGACCCGAGAAGAAGAGGATCTGGGCTGCTCTGTGCAAATCCACTGCAACAGAGCAGGTAAGTATAACATGTTTGTTATTTTTATAAAAAAAACCTAGACTTTACAATCACTTTAAACAATTCATTTGGGTGGATGTGGCCAAAACAAAATATTTCCATTACTAAGAAATATGGCCGCTGTCAGCACTGCATAAAACTGTATATAGCATGAACTACATACAGTATACAGCACCGTGTTCTGGCAGCAGTATGGGGACTTCTCATCCTGTTCCCAGGACAAATCAACTTGGGCTGAGCGCTGTAGACGTCTGTATTTTTATTGATAATTACAAGGCTTCCTAAGGTTGGCTGAGATGCAGATTGTGACGTCATCCCCCCAGCTTTCAGTTTATGCAGCGCTGACAGCAGCGGAAACAGTTTGTTTGGGCCAAGCTATTTAAAGTAACCTGGAGTTAGTACGGTAATTAAGGTAACTTTTCCTGTCAGGTACATGCCATCGATAACATCTCAATTTAAAAATGCTATTTGCCTGCATGTCATGTTGACTCCATAGATTCAATAGTTTTAGTCACTGACCTGTAACAAACATGCAGATAATGCAAGATTCCAATGATATAATTACAGTAAACTTAAATCTGATTGATTGCTATTGCTGTACTTTGCACATTGCTTTTTGCATTACTACAATAGCCTCAAAAATTACTAGCATTTCTTTGGCACTGGTACTTCTTTCAAACATCTTGCTGTGCAGAATTCAATAGCAATTATAAGGCTTCAGAACAGGAACACACACCCTAAACAATTCTACTGAACAATGCTTTTACTGCATGTTTACAGCACGCTAGCAAGGTGAAGTTTTTAACTCTTTAGATCATTTAACAGCATAATAACCAAGTGAAAAACATTCACACATACTGCATATACTCCACTTAGCAAAACAATGTCTAGCTGTTGACAGGTCTGTGTGTTTGAACTCTTTAATGTATAAATGAAAATCAGAAATCCTAAAAATTCTTTAGTCTTTAATACTGCTAAATAATAACATTCCCATGCTGTAATCTAACAGTGCCCTCCTCTCAGCACTGAAAACGAAGGAGAAAAACATAATTGCTTTTACAAACTATATTCTACTTTTAAAAAAAGTTACCCTACCTTCATAGCCTCACAACTTTTAAAGCAGATGCAAAATAAATAGAGGATAAAAATCAGTTTATTACCTGGTAATTTCATTTTCGAGAATTTAATGGCACACAGGAGAGGTTGAAAATCCTACTATTAAGTTAATAGGAGGTGAGCAGAATAAACCACCATATTCCTTCACTCCCCATAGAAGTCCTGGTGACTTTATGACTGCCCAAATCACTTCCAAAGGAAAGAGAAGGCACTATAATTTGTGTGCAAGCTAACAGCTGTTACTGTAGCCATGAACTTGTTCACAACCATCTAGGGCCTTTTCAAACTGGGACATTGGGTGCACCTGCGGTAAAGCGCCGCTATTTTTAGCGGCGCTTTACTATCAATTTAGCATCGCTTTTCGGCCGCTAGCAGGTGAATAAAGGGTTAAAACTGCCTGCGCCGCTTTGGCTGCGCTGCCCATTGATTTCAATGGGCAGGGGCACTGACAGGAGGCGCTTTATTGGTGCTCAGTATGAAAGTGGCCTTACTGCCCCACCATAAGGCCCCTTTCACACCAGCGGACAGTTCTGGTCCACCTGTCCATTTCTCAGGCGAAACCGATCGGACCACCCATTGTTCTCTATGGAGAGGCTGAGGTCAGCGGACATGTGTCCGCTGACACCCGCCAGCATCCGATCTAATCCAGTCCCCTTAAAACAGACGGATGGGAATCGCTCCCCATCCACCCCGCGGATCAGATGGAAATGGACAAGCAGTCCGTTTCCATCTGACCACCCCATAGAGCAAAGCGGGCTGCGTTCGTGTCCCCTCTGCATAGCGGAGCAAACACGGACCTATCATCCACCTGCTCAGCAGGGATCAGCGGAGAGATCCCCAGCTGAGCAGACGGATCCACTTGACGGATTCCGCTCCATCTGAAAGGGGCCCGATAGTTACAGCAAAAGGGTAAAGGGCAACAGTGTCCATATTGGAACCAAAAGAGGAAAGGCCATCATTTTACCAGCCATTTCACAATAAGGGTAGCAAAAATCTCAAGTTACAAATCTCTACCACACTCCTCTCCTGGGTGCCAAGGAAGAGATTCACCTTAGGAGAATGTTTTCAGGGTAGTAAAGCTGGGTATACACTAGAAGGATTTTCGTAATAAATAAAAAAAAAAAAAAAGTTGTAAGAAAATTCTCAGTACATTTCGATGATTTGACTAGTCATTCGAAGTATTTCAAAATTTGGTTTGCTTTTAACCTTTGATTTTGGAGCAAATAGACTTTACTGTACAAAAGCCAAATACAATGTTAGAAAGTCGATCCATCCTGCTTCTTCTAATTTTGTTACTGCGGTCAAAAATGAATGTTGGTTTCACCCCACTAATGTTTACAAAACCAAATGAACAATCTTAAAAAGGAGAAGTTCATCTTTTGAAACATGTTACATCCATATTCAGGGTGTAACATGTTACAGATGCACTGGCCCCCGCCCCCCTGATCACCCGTTCTGATAGCTAGCGGGGGATCTTCTCCCCCCGCTAGCTGTCACAACCTGCAAAAAGTGTCCTGTGAATGGGAAAACTACAAGGTCTGACAGCCTTTGCGGCTGTCGGTTTGTAGTTCTCAATGAACTACCATGGCGCTGTTGAGCGCTATGGTAGTTCATTATGTCTTACTGTAACAGGAGGCCTCGTTCACATGGGCACACCTAAACGTACGTCAGTGTGAGGGCCGTGTTTGCCTGCATGGGGCTGCACAGGTGTTCCCTGCATTCCCATGTAGGCAGTCCTAGTAATGTCAGCTGGGATGCAGTGGCTGCATGGACACAGCCACTGCTCCCAAACTGGGAACAGTGGCTGTGTCTTTGCAGCCACTGCATCCCAATTGACATGAATGGGACTGCCTGCCGGTGCATTCCAGTGCTGGCAAACTCGGCCCTTACCTGGGTGTACGCTTAAGAACACCTGAGGGAAACAGGCCTATATATGTATAGACGAATAGAAACACAAGTACATTTAAACACAAGAGAAACTTATCTGGTAAGTATAATCAAAAGGTATGCTTCTCAGATCAGTTTCTCACGCGTTTAATAATGCAAATCGCAGGAAGCTAATGTGAATGAGATCCTAGGGTCCTTTCCTGTCTGATAGGAGGTTCCATTTCTCATCTAGAACAATGGCAGTGCAAGATGACAAATGCAGGATCTTGAAAACACAAGGGTTCTTTATTCTTTTTTAACAGACAAACACAATAATGAATGTGCATTTACAGAACTGTACATCTTAGCAGTTTAACCACTTCCGGATCAGCTCACGCCGATATACGTCGGCACTTTGAAGAGGAATATTGTTGTTATGGCAGCAGCTAGCTACCATAACCCCGGTATCCTCTTCTTCTGTGAGCAGTCCGGTTTCAGATAAAAGTAGTCTCAGGGGCGGATTCGCAGTGAGATCACTTTCATCGGTGGCGTGAGAGGGCCCCCCTCCTCCCGCCAATCACAGCCATCGGTAGCGGCGCAGGCGATCGGGTCCTCTCCCTGGTTTGGTATGGAGACGAGTGAGGGGAAGATGGCTGCCACCCGTCTCCATACCACTGCAGGGCGGAAGCGACATCAAAACGTCACTTCCGCCCATAGCTCTTAAAAGCAACATTTTTATTTTTTTTTTTAATTTCATTGCATTTTAGTGTAAATATGAGATCTGAGGTCTTTTTGACCCCAGATCTCATATTTAAGAGGTCCTGTCATGCTTTTTTTCTATTACAAGGGATGTTTACATTCCTTGTAATAGGAATAAAAGTGACAAATTTTTTTCTTTAAAAGAACAGTGTAAAAATAAAAAAATAAAAAGGTAAAATAAATAAGAAAAAAAAATGTTTTTAAAACACGCACCGTGCTGCTGAGCTCACGTGCAGATGTGAACGCATACGTGAGCAGTGCCTGCATATGAAAACGGTGTTCAAACCACAAGTGAGGTATCGCCGCGATCGGTAGAGCGAGAGCATTAATTCTAGCCCTAGACCTCCTCTATAACTCAAAACATGCAAGCTGTAGAATTTTTTAAACGTTGCCTATGGAGATTTTTAAGGGTAAAAGTTTGTCGCCATTCCAAGAGCAGGTGAAATTTTGAAGCGTGACATGTTGGACATCAATTTACTCGGCGTAACTTTACTGTTGTTTTATTTTTTAATTTTAAAAAAATTTATTTTTTCAAAAAAAAAGGCGCTTGTAAGATCACTGTGCAAATACGGTGTGACAAAGTATTGCAACGACCACCATTTTATTCTCTAGGGTGTTAGAAAAAAAAAAATATATAATATATATATAAATATATACACACACATACACACACACACAATAATATATATTATGTTTGGGGGTTCCAAGTAACTTTCAAAAACTTGTAAACACCAAATCTCAGATAAAGGCTCGCTCAGTCCTTAAGTGGTTAAGGCAGACAAGATAGAAGAGAAACATATTTTTATACACACCTTGGCCATAGGTAGAGCTTTTTCAAGAACAGATTTCTCATAACTCGCTCCACCTGGCAGAATCCTGTTTGGAAAGCTATTGGATTGTCTGAGAAGGCTTTGATGAACCCCTGCTTGTTCTTCTGCCGATATAAACGCAGTATAAATGCTTCCTGGCAGGATTGAATGATCTTATGTGCTTTATACACAAGAATACCTGAATGGGACAAAAAAGATTGACAATCTAAATCTGCAGTACCAATTTACTTTGTGTGATCACAATACTTATTTTATGACATTGCTTTCAGGGTTCTATAAAGCAGTTTAATATTTTTCATTAAACTTTTCAGTGTGTGAATATGACCAGAAACTTAGAACGGTGAAAAATTCAACTTACATTTAACAGTAAAAACAAAAACACAACCAACATACTTACTGTAGGTTACTATACCAACACCTGATAATTATTTGGTGCAGTAGGGAACCTCTCCTATATAGAGTGTATTGAGAGAGATCATGATCATCAGTCTTACACAGCTTATGCAGAGTTTAGCAGCATTTCTCACAAATTAAAACCTATAGGTTTATGTACACTCACTGGCCACTTTATTAGGTACACCTTCCTAGTACTGGGTTGGACCCCCTTTTACCTTCAGAATCAGATTGGATATAAATCAATGATTTAAAAAAACAAAACAAAAAAAAATCTGATTTGTTTTTTATTTAAAATCGGGATTTTTTGATTTTTATCAAATTTATTTATTTCTATTAAAGATACATTAATAATTTTGTTTATTCAGCATGAAATGTGGAGCTTAGTTATGTAGCATGAGGCTGTATATTCTGCAATATTTACTTTTTTTGGTAAACTCATTTAGGCTGCATTCACACCTGAGTGTTTCATAAAAATAATAAAAGTGTAGCGCTATATTTCACATCTAAAAACATGTGTATCGCAATACATATGTGCGTATAAAAATAGTGATTGTTACCAAAACATGTATGACCATGATATGGATAATAACAAATAATTAAACCGTGTTAATCACATAGAAAATTAAAAATTAAAATAAACAATAATAAAGCTTGGTGATCAGATGTGCCAGTGATTAGAAACCAGTGCTGGTTCCATAAAACAAACATCAAACAAAATAAAATCATAGAATATAACTGTCCATATTGTGTAGAAAAAATAGTGAAGAGAACATCAGCAGAGTTCTATGGGGGTTCTGAGTGGCCAGATGGTGGAAAGAAACTCCCAAATTCACAGATGGATGATTACACCAGATCTGACGAGTAGGTAGAAAGAAGACCACAAGTGTGTATAGATTGTACATCAGTGCCGGGGCCAACACCAGAAGTAGAGGAGGCTTACCGGAACTAGTTGACCTGAAATGGCGTACGCCAGACAAGTCAAAAAGGCTCAGTAACCACTGGTTCTGAAAGATGTGTCTTGTCAGATGTCATCAACACATGGTGGGGAAAGGGGTAACAGCACGGCTTCCTCGCCCATGGATAATCCAGCCCCATCCAATGATTCCTGCTTTTATCTCACTTGTGGGAGTTTGAGCTTCAAATTCACACATCCATGTGAACAGGTTATTCACTCTCAGCTGATGCAATCCATTACCTTCCCACCCTGCTCCATTGAAGTGTCTCTTAATCTGCTACTGTTCAAGCTCATCAGCCACTTCTCCCTAAGTGCACAGTCAATCCGTCCACAGGCTGTCTCCCAGTGGGGGTCTCAGGCACCCGAGTGTTTCAAAGTCA